>NC_138730.1:27058532-27493532 GCF_965113295.1 Leuciscus leuciscus
TAAATGTATTAACTAACATTCAAAAACAATGATCAATACATTTGTTACAGTATTTATTAATCTTTGTTACTGTTAGCTAATAAAAATACAACTGTTCATGTAAGTTCACAGTGGATTAACAAATACAAATAAGATAAAGAAATGCTGTAGAAGTATTGTTCATTCTTAGTTCATGTAAACTAAGGTAGTTAACTAATGTTCACTAATGAACCTTATTGTAAAGTGTTTCCGGAAAAATTATTCAGTAAAAGTAAACATAATTCCTTGTATTTTTTCTTTCATTTTTATAACTGTGACAATTTTATTCTGTTGATTGCCATGTTTCTTTAGCAAGAAATAAAAACAAATGCTATTATTTGTTGAGGAAATCACTATACTAATGAAATGTAAATTGAATTGAAAATGTTACTTTTTCCAGCTTCGCAGGCAATATTTTCCAAATAATATTTTTTATAATTTCTTTTGGCATAAATGAAAACAATCAAACAATTAATACAGCATAAATGAAAACAATATTAAATTAAATTAAAATCTCTTAATTTAATTTTTTTAATGACTTTATAATACATTAAATTACATATCGGTCCTATTTCAGGAAGTCCCATGCAAGCCAATCGTCAAAACTGGGGGTCCTTGGAATCCAAAAATGTTATAACCCTCTGCTTTACTCACCAGATGTTAAACTACAACCAATACTGACAATGTCTGAGTCTTCAACGATGGTTATAACAAACATAAAATGCATTGCTTTGGGTCAGAGACTCTATGTTGTGGTGACTAAAGAGACGTTTTCATACATTTGTTTTTGAAAGAAGTCTCTAGGCTCACATGCTGCATTTATTTGATCTGAATACAGTAAAAAGCAGTAATATTATGAAATATTATTACAATTTAAAATAACTTTTTTTCTGTCATAATATATTTTAAAATAGAATTTATTCCTGCGATTCACATAATATAATCTTTTATTCCAGTTATATCATATACAATGCACATGATTATCTTTGCTTGAAATGTAATGACCAGCAGCTATGCTAATTGCTTTCCATTTGCTTTTCTGTTTTATCTAAGGATGCCCATTCCAAGATACAGTAGCTAGCAAGTACGTCAGCTCCAGTTTGGATCCAGCCTATTCTGAAGACTTCAGATACCCCAACACCTGTGAAGAGATGACTCCTGCCCTTGTGAGGACTTCAGATGATGCAAACTCTGAATCAACATGCACCAATGCAAAATGTTCTATATATTGTAATCATTATGATCACAACTTGTTATAATTACTTCAATGAGCTATTGGTTCAGCCTAAAATTAATACATGATGTTAGCTCACTGTGTGATTTGTATGTACATTTCTGAAATATATTACTTAGACACAGTCACCTCTGATAACAGATCAATTAACTTTTGCACAGTTAACCCCGCATTAAGGTGCCAAACATGTGCATGAACCGATGCTGTGTTAGAATGTTATGGCTAGATGCTTAGCAACCAACAACCAAATGCATTCCTCATATTCATGTGCTTTGGACAGTCATGGAAACATAAACATATGGTTTAGCGTTTGAGGGGAAAAATGTCAAATGGTGACAGAAAACCCGACAATTGGAGTGTAGAAGAGACCATTTCATTCTTACCTTCATAGTCTGATATATATATATATATATATATATATATATATATATATATATATATATATATATATATCAGATATCTGCTATATATGAAGATGCGCTATGCTAGAGCCTTTTTGAAAACATATCTAGTGTGCCATTCCTTCAATCAGTGACACAGACACCGCAAATATGTAAAATAAGAACGTTAACCCATGGTTTAGAAATGTACAGTGTGAAACGCCAGTTTATGAATACCCAGGATTAATTGTTAACCCAGGTAAATTATGAGCAGTGTGAAACGTGAATCAAGATAACCCAGGATTCCATTTACCCGGGGTTTAGTATGACCCAGGGTTAACAATTTCAAGTGTGAAAAGTCCTATTGTTTCCTTAGACAGTATTTAGTTCAACAGCCCATAAGTACAAATTCCCCAAAATAATACTTGAGTAATTGTTCTTCGTTAGTATTCTCAAGTGCCTTACACACCCCTGACTGGAGGATTCCAGTGGTCAGGTGAATGGGGACGACACAAAGGCCTTCGACCCTGCTTTTTCCTGCAGCTGCATGCTCAGCTCAGTTCAGTCCCAAAGGACATATCAGTGCCTCCACAGTAAACACTCCTACTATTTGTCCTGGGCCCTCTCATGAGACCAGCTCTATCCTGCACCCTTAAATAGCTTTAGGCCACAACAAAGAGTAAGGACTGGGGGAGGAAGAAGGTGAATGAGGGAGAGAGAGGGCACGGCACAGAGGAGGAAAAAGGGTGAGGATGTGTGAAGAGGGGCTAAGAGCTTCTGTCACTTCTGGTGTGAACACAGAAGAACCGGCGGGTGACGGGGGGTTGAGTGGACGAAGACAGAATAGGTCATAAATTTAGCTCCTGTGAGGCCGAGTGAGGGAGTACACAGACAAAGAGGCATAAAGGAGGTGAAGCTGGCACACTTGTGGGAGGAAGCCGCCATGCTAAAGTAATAGCGGTTATGCCGGGCACAATACGCAAACACCTAATTGACACCAATGTCTCAATCATCACACTGTCAGCACAACAAATGCTCAGTCTGACCTGACCCTGACAGACATCTTATCAGCCCAATCAAACAGACCAAATGAGACTGAAAACCTCTCACCACAGGTAACAAAGAGGCTGGGCTATATATGTTTTGCATGCCAAACTACATGCTGTCTTCTCTATTGTGTGAGGACAACGCTTTGTGAAGAGATCAGCATGCCTTCAAGACATTAGCTGAGCCACACTCTGTGAGACAAAAGGCTTAGGTAATTCTCTTTTTTTCTCACATGGGTGACTTGGGCTCTTCTCTCCTGCTAAAGTCTGACTCCATTTAATGAACGCTGCAAAGAGTGATGACAAGAAAGGCCTGGGGGAGGGGACCGCCGTACTGCAGTGGAGATAAAAAGCAGGCCCTACAGGTGGAGCTGGGTTCTCTATCAACACCACCATTGTTTCCCTCTCCAACCGCCACACGGCAAATAGCCCTAATCTGCCCCGATCCTGCTGACATCATCGCGTACGGAAACCTTCCGATACAAACATAAACTTTGCTTGTTTGGTTTGGTTATGCTGGAAATGACTTGACTCGAACCGTCGGTGACGCAGTCTCAACCATTAACCCTAGAGGCTTCTTTGCATTCTTAGACACTGTGTCAGGCTGAGCAACACCCCTCTTGAGTTCGCCAAGTCCAAACAGAGCCTAGAGGAAGCATTGGTGTGAAATGAATGAAAAGGTGCACTGTTATAAAAAATATCTTGTTAAATTAAATTAAACGAAGACACAATTTTTTTTATTTAAAATATAATCATGTGTGGTGTTTTGGGAATGTCCTTTTACTGTTTTTCACTGTAAATTAAATGGTAATTCAAATATGTGAAAAACATACATTTGACATTATTTTACAGTAAAATTGCATATATTGTCATGTTGACAGTTTTTATTTACCATGTGGTTAGATCATTTACAGTTAACCAATTAACAGTTTTTGTGGGAGCAATGGAATTCTGCACAGAAACAGACAGGAAATATTTAAGAGGTTTTACTTGAGGATGAATAATTTTCGATGCACAATCTTTTTGTATATTCTCACATGACGAAAGACTGACAGATGTGTTGAATTGGGCCTAAAAATAGATGGACAGGAGGCCGCCGATGGCTCGAAAGGATGCAAGACCTTTTATTGTATTGTTGTTATTCCCTGAGAGACCTCCTTTGATAGGGTTTTTTTCCACTCTCTTGTACCCCATCAATCTTTTTCCAATTACCTGTCTTGTCTCCCCCAAATCTGTCACAATTGTTGCCTTGGAAACTGGTAGCGTCCAGCGCCATTATATTTCAGTCCATTGTTCGATTTGGGTTGATGTGACAACATTCCCCCAGATGAACGATCCTGAAAAAAAAAAACATGGCGCGATCAGGTTGGGAAGCACTTGAATCAGATGTAATCAGTACTGTAACACTGTGCTGGCTTAGAATGAAAATGTCTGATAAAAATTTCCGATAGCAGAAAAATATTGTCTTCGATTCGCCTCCATAATAACTGTGGCGGTTGGCATGTGGGGTGCTGTGTGTAAAAAAAAAAAAAAAAAAAGTGATGTCTCTGCCCTCAAGGACATTTCCGTTCACTGGGAGGCTGGAGCCCAGGGTACTTTGAAAAGCACCAGAAGTGACAAGACTCCCTCTTCCAGACTGTCATGCATATACATATACACATACACACAGAGACTTACACACTCACACAGAGGACTCGCAGAATGTCATTAGACGCCTGGTATCCTGTGTGGTGAGCTGTCAGCTTGTCATCTTTCAGTCGGTGCACTCGACTGGACAGCGGCGAGCATGCTGGGATGTGACAGCCAGTAAAATGGAGTCTTGTCATTACTTCTCCCCACACCTGCTGTTCTGGTTCCCTAAGAGGCAGCAGACAAATAAACATATACACAAACAATCTTACAAACACTCCCAGTGTTTACAGACAAATATGAAGAACTTATGAATAATACGTTTAAATACAGATAAATGAACGGACAAGATGTCAAGTTTCAATTTGTTTAAAAAATATGATCTTTTACTTAATTCTTTCATTCCTTGGTTGCAGTGATAACATGACACCTTACAAAGTGCATGTCAGCAGAGTTAGACAACATACAAATATCAGCAAGTTGTCAGGGGCCCTCAGGCCATGGTGTGCATGAAGTCAAGTACATCACCAACCATGTTGTGGGCAACATTAGTATCATCTGCAGTCTGATGGTCTCTGTCTTGCAGATCTGGGGGATCCATAAAGATCACAAAATAAGTTTTTAAAAACGATGAAGCGAAATCACATACAACAGATAATTGGCCTGGAGTCCTTGAGAGGTGCAGACAACATCCCTGTCTTTACAGGGCAGGAGGTGAAGTTTCTTCAGTGTGTTCATCAAACGAGAACATATAT
This sequence comes from Leuciscus leuciscus, assembly GCF_965113295.1. Classification (NCBI taxonomy): domain Eukaryota; kingdom Metazoa; phylum Chordata; class Actinopteri; order Cypriniformes; family Leuciscidae; genus Leuciscus; species Leuciscus leuciscus. The sequence goes on from NC_138730.1 coordinate 27,063,595, forward strand.
GTGTGAGAGAGGGAACTATAGGGGGAGAAATAGATTTGCAAAATGAAACTAGAAGTGGGTGAGGTGCACTTTTATGGAAAGTGGGGCTAGTTGTAACGCTGTTCACTCCAGTGAATATTTCTCAGTCTGTTTTTGAATAGGCATATGTCCAGGAAAAACAGTGAACAGTTCACTGACACACTGTCAGAACATGTCATTGCTAAATCTAAACAGTAAAACAATTATGAAACACAAAACACTTTGAAACGATTGTAAAAGATAACGTTTTTGCCAAGAGACATTACAATTTATACATTTTAGATATTTATAATATTCAAAGCATATGTGAAAAGTTTTGTTAATAAAAAAATCAACAATTGAAGATGACTTTTCCTCTTGGGTGGTTTGCAAGGTATGTTTCAAAAGTTTGGGGTTGATAAGATTTTTATTTTTTTTAATGTTTTTGAAAGAAGTCTCTTATGCTCACCATGTGATCAGAAATAGAGTAAATAACAGTAACATTGTGAAATATTATTACAATTGATCTGTTTTCTATTTTAATATATATATATATATATATATATATATATATATATATATATATATATATATATATATATATATATATATTAAAGCTGAATTTTCGGCATCATTACTCTAGTCTTTAGAGTCATATCCATCAGAAATAATTCCAATATGCTGATTTGGTTCTCCAAAAACATTTATGTTGAAAACAACTGTACGGCTAAAAAAAATGTGTGTAAAATATTATAATTATTATTATTGACATTTTAGGGTTCTCTGATGATATAATGTTCAAAAGAACAACATGTATTTTCTATTGTAACTTAAATGTCTAACATAAAACTAAAAATCTTACTGACCCAAACTTTTGAACGGTATATATATATACATATATATATATATATATATATTTATATATATATGAAAAAAATCAGCACGGTGGAGACATACACGTTAAATACATGCTAGTATCTATCTGCATGAGTTATGACATGATTTCTAATCAGGACTGGATGGACTTTGACAGCACCAATCAACTGACATTAAATACTTGGCCACCAGGGTGGGCAGTAGACATCTGTTAAAAAGTTACATTATCATAGAAACATTTCAAACTTTTGTTACAACACACTAAAAGGGCAGCTGGAGAGTTCTCCACATTTTTTACGACTCTTGAAGGGTACTGCACACATCTTGTACATTCAGAGAATGTAGATTGTAACGTTATGCTGCGATATTATGAGGTCTTTCAAAAGGTAATGCTCAGTTCTCAGCGCTACAGTTGATCTTTGAAACAACGGCAGGTGTTTAAACACACTGCAGCAGATCATTGACAGTTTTAAGTGCACGAGTTGTAAATAAAGAGGAATTTGTAACAAACAGTCTGTTTGATCAACACCGTGCCTGTCATTTCAGCGCACACATGCGCATCGCCTCGGTGCAGCCCGTCCTCGCGATTGGCTCGAGCGCGTTTGTTATTGGTAGTGACGTATGTGAAGTGACGACCCTCCCGTTGTGCGGTGCCTCGGTCTGTGCGCTTCTAGAGCCACGGTCCTCACTTCAGTGTTTATTTGGTTGTCATGGCGGAGGGACGTGGAGAGCTATTGCCTCAGCCGCCGCTTCACCTCTCCTTACCCCCGGCCAGCAAGCGTCCGTGTTTGCGTCCCGCTCCTCGAGGACCGGGTCCGGGGCCTGGCCCGGGATTTCAGAACTCACGTTTCCGTTGCCCGGAATCTCTACTGGACTGCGCTGCGAAGGCCGTAGCGGAGAAATGGGCCTTCGAGAGGGTGGAAGAGCGCTTCGAGCGGATTCCCGAACCGGTTCAGCGCCGTATCGTGTATTGGTCGTTCCCGAGGAACGAAAGGGAAATATGTATGTATTCGTCGTTTCAGTGCCGAGTGGCGGGTGAAGAGGGTCCAGTAGTGGGCTCGAGCACGTCTGTTGGATCTGGTACAGTCCCCGGAGGGGTTACGAACACAACAGGCAGCACAGGGACGGGGGTTACCGGAGATGGACTGCCTTTCCGCCGGGGAATCCGGCTTTTGGAAACCGGTTGTGTGGACAACGTCTTACAAGTCGGTAAGTGTTACCGCTTTAACCGTCCAAAGCGTTGAAAGTTACATCGGAAATATTTGTTTCACTTTCTAGCAAACGAAGTTTCTTGAGAAAAATGGAAGTGGTCTCGTTTAGAAACTGTAACGTACAATCTTCGTTTCTACATAGAGATTCTTCACTTCCAGTAAGGGAGCATTTTAATGCCTGTCGTATTGCGAATGAAACGGAGCGCACGTTTTAAAAATTAAAGGGCTTCCCTTTGGGCATGTTGCAATGGCTTTTAATGTGGAATTCATTGGAACCGGTTGCTGTAATGTTCATTTAACACTTGATAAAACGATTATATGCATTATAAGTTTCAGAGAAGATACAAGATGATACAAAATAGTGTATATTTGAACAATCACAGCGAGCTCTGTCGAAACGGAACATTTTTTCCCAGGTCGCGAGGAAGAAAAGACTATCATGCTGGTCACAATGAATCTCTGTTGTAGCACACCGAGCTGCTATTTTGCTAATATTTCCGTCTAAAGTTGGTTTCGGAGAATTATTGGCTTTTCTCCGTGTATTTTTGGTTGCTTGACGGTAGTTGGGTTTCTTGATATAATTAAGTCCAGGGTAATCCGCTTGAATCCAAATCCCATATCTTTTGTTTATTTGCTGGTTGGTCAAGACAAAGGACGCGTATTTGCCGTAGTTAAACGAATGATAAAACACGTGCCTAGACTTTATCTAACCCTCTGTTGTTTTATTTCGAATATATTTTTTGATATAATCGTTAAAATGAGTAAAAAAATTACTATTCGTCTAAATATGTCGTTGGGTTGTCCTAGTAGAGGCTACAGCACAATAGCTCAAAACCCCCCTCATGTCGGGCTAGTTCTTATGTATTAGCCGAATAGCATTTTTTTTTTTGGCGTGTAGAGGTGTTTTTCTAAACCATAGAAACCCGTCACAGCATTTCAAGCTTCATTTAAACGCATTAAATCGAAAAATTGTGAAGCAACTCGAAAAGGCTTTGGTATTTAGAACACGAAGGCAGTTTAAATGGCTGCCCAAATGTCTATACATTTTCCTCCCCCACTCGCTTCACTTCAGTAAACATACTGTCAAAATACAATCGTGAAAGAAAGGTTAAAGTGTTTTTGTTAATTTTTTTATTATTATTATAAAAACGTACTGGTCTCTGTAGGGTTCCAAAGCACAACATGCCCAATTATGTGCTCATTTGAAGTAGTAAAATTGCACTTCACTTGTAAGGTCCAATGTGGCATTTATAATGTTTGAGGCTTAGTTAAGATCAACAAAACCATTCACAATATTAAATATTTAGCTTATATACCACATATGAACAGGAAAAAGCAGAAAATCAGTCATGTACTCGACCAGCCACATTACTCCTATAATGTAAGCTTTCTTTTCTTGAAATAGCAGTTACAGGAAGCCCCAAATCTCCAATAATTGTAGGTGTTATGAGAGTAGTGAAAGTATACATATAACTAATTCAATAAAGAAGCCATGATTCATTTATTCTCACAAAGATCCACTGTGTTCCTTTAAAAGGCCGATGTTAGTGGAAACGTGATAACCTAGCTGTAATGAAATAACACGGGTACTTATTTAGCAACCTTGAAAAGCTCCCTTCATGAGTAAGTGTTGCCCCTTTTTCACATTCAACGAAACTTGTTATAGTTATTTTGCCTTTTTAAAGTTATACAAAACTATTCTCAAAAGTTTCTAGACTTGGTTGTTTTTGTGACTATAGTATTTTTAAAGACGCTGTGCCTTTGTCTCAATTTTATGTTATACAATATACATGATTTTAATAGTGTTTTGTGAAGTAGTTCTAGTTTATATTTTTAATTATGACGATAATATGCCAAAACTGCACTGCATTTCTAGGATTGCCTGGGTGCTGTTTGGATAATGCTTGAGTTTTTAAACATTAACCGTTTAAGTGTGAATAAGCACAATCTTTTGGATTGTAAAATAAACAATGGGCAGAATAGATACTTGATAGATCAGGCATCTGACAGTAAGGGTATGTCATATCTCACTTGATAAACTGAGATAAAGCAGGTTTAATTGCGATCTGTTTTGCTGTGTGTGGAGACTGTGTTCTTTTGCTTTTGATGGGTACTGAAACTATGAACTGGACATGTTTGCATCTGATAGGCAAGATAATTGTGCCTTAAAACATGAACAGTCTAGAAAATGTCTGTGGGGGTGTTTTTTGACACCAGTACAACTACTAGATCCACCTGTGCATGCTTGAATAAACTGTTTTTGATTCCTCAATTGCTACACTTTCTTTTAGACCTGTTTAAAACTTTCAAAGACACTGCAACAAAGTATAAACCACTTTTAACGTTTATTCAGCATGTTAGCTGAAATGAAGTTAGCAAAGATTCATACTCAAAGGCTTACTCCCTGTGAGCCAGGCTTACTCTGAAGTTTGCCTGAAAGTTCACAACATAATTTGTACTCTTTCCAGAAGCCATAGCGCAAAAACACTCAAGCCTGGGGATGCGGGGGATGTTAAATTCATCGTTATCCTCTGAATGGTCAAATTTTCTGCCCCAAATATTAAGGGCCGGACGGCATGCTACAGGAAACCGATTTGATAAGAATAAATTAATTCTCGTTTGTGTAATTTACCACCCTACCCCAGCCTCTGTCTTATGAAGTCCTTGGAGAGGAGGTTCTAGCTTTGAGTTAGGCTTGAGGATTATTGGGTCATGCTTTGTTACCCAGCTGTAGACAACTCCCCCATTCACAGAGGGGGAGGGGGGTGTGTGTTTGGGGGGTGGGAGGGTGGTTAAGAGTATAGCTTTTCGCAATGGAGCACAAAGCTGTGATGTGAAACCTTTAGAATACCCTCTTCTTTGGTTAGGAGGCAAAAGTTTGGTGGGATTATGGCGGGAAGAGCCACTGAGAGGTTGTTTAGCCCTCTTAGTGCCTCTGTAAAACCTAGGCAAGCATTGAATTGAGTTATGTTACTCTTCTGCCAAGTGACTCAGAAGTCTTCAGATGCAATATTCACTTTGGGAAATCGGTCTCTGTCAGTCCTTTGGTTTTATTACACGAAACCTTAATGTTTCAGTCATGGGCTAACTTTTTAAAAAGTTATTGTGGCAGACAGTTGGGAGCCAGTTTGTTTGAGTTTTGAGAATGGCCGCCATTAAGCATTAGGCTAGGCCAGTGGCTGCTCTGTGATGTCACTAGGCCTGTTTTTAGCTCTTTGTCTCCTTTGAGTGTTGCCATCATTTTGGTCTTTGTAATCGGGACACATCTCATTCAGCACCATACAAGTTCAACAAGGGACCGCTAATTCTGCTCTATCTTTCATCAGCCGTACAGACAATATTTAATCAAGGTAATTAATTCCATGCCTGCAAGTCTCAAAGAAAATCACTTAAACAAATCTCCCTTTCACACTTATTAGCACTCTTAGTTTTGAAGGACACGGCCATTAAACATCCCCCCACCCCCCCTCCCTTTGTCTTTATCAAAGGAGGGAAATTAATTTGGAAATAGGGGAGAGGGTGGTTAGCCGACTTGTCAGCTAATCAGCAGCAACTGGAGCAAGGTGAAAAACAACTCGCCGCATTCCAGGACAAAAGACCTGTCAGAGACTTTGATCAGGTCCTTGTTTCCGAACACTGAGCTCAGACTTGATAAAAAAGCGACGCAGTCCCACATACAGTTAGGTTTTTAAAAGCACGCCCATAGAAAAGCCTATGCTATATGTGTTTTTCACACAGTGTGACGAGTGTTTTTATTCCCTCAGTGGCTCTGCAACCCGCCCATGCACTAAAAATCAATTGCAACCTTGCCCTCTTTGCATTCTGCTGCAGCTTGCCCCATACCCCTCTGATTTTAGTTTATCAGTGATGCACTCCTCAGACAAGGCCTTGTCTGCTTCACAGCTGTGTTTGCAGCAATCGGTTTAGTTTAGTATCTCTGCTTCTGCAAAATGGAGCTCTGATTTTGAGCCAGAGGCAAGGTTCCCGTCCATACCCTACCCATGTGCAGCTGGGCTTGCAGCGTGCACTTGTGCGAGCTCGTCTCCCTGCTGCAGCTTATCTGCGTTTTATTGGAACTCAGTGAGTTGTATGCACACGCGCATTCACCCATTATACATTATTGCCCCTCACAATCCTAGTTTAAAAATGCTGGCTGTTAAAGGTCCCTTAAGATAGCTTTACCTCTTTGATCTCTGCTCACAGGCGGCTGATTATTTTGTCGATGTTTCGTCATGAAGTAGTTGCTTTAATGGAACTTTTATGCTTTTATGCTCTGGGAGGAGCGGAATATGGCTGGTGAGCCTTTAAAGCTCAGATTTACACAAGATACACATGTTTCAAAGCTTTTGGAAGTGTTGTAACCCTTTTTACTTTATCGCTGGGAGGGACATGCCCCTTTTCTCTCTCTTTTTCCTCCCTCCTGCCTGCTGCTCTGTTTGGGTGTCATTGTCAGAGATAGAGGCTGCTGAGAGTTGCTCCTCTTTAAAGAAGGGGCCTCCAGACATGCCTAATAGGGCCTCATTTGGCTGTAATTGCCTAACAAATGTAAGAGAATTCCAGAGGAAACAAAAAGAGAGAAAGGAGAAGGCAAGTCAACCAACCGAGAACAGAGGAAGGGGGAAAAAATTGGTTTGGAGGTGAGATTGCGTAGAGGAAATGGAAGCATTTTCTATGACAAGCTATGTTTAGGCAGGCAGAAAATAAAGGACGGCCCCTACCTTCAATTTGTAAAGACGTGTAGGAAAATCCTTACATCTGGGGCTGTAACACTAAACGCGGAGTGCAGGAAACTCAAGCAGCACTCAGGCAGCTACCCTCCCCCATAGAAGGCCTTTCATCCAGCTGAGATTTTGTGTGCGGGAGTTTTTGTGGCCAGTTCACATGGAAACTTAATTTTCTAAGTCTGGACGAGAGAGGAAGGATAATGTGTGTTGGAGATGAGGTCAAATATCCTGCCAGAGGGTGGAAAGAAAGAGGCCCCAGTCAGTGGCAGTTAGCAATGTGCAAACTTCTATGCAAATGTCACATTGGAGGCTGTGGACTTTTTAAAGCCATCACTTCATATGTGTGTTTATTCTAGCCATTGCAATTCCTGTTTTTAGCTTGACTCGTTGCCAGCCACCAATCACATGGGTGTGCTGAAGGCCCCACCATTAGCACTGTGTGGTCTCTGTGTGATTGTATTGATTCTAAAGCAAATTTTTTTCGTTACTTAATTCTGCATATTGAATTCATCTTGTGCTATTGATTTGTACCTGTCTGTTTCAGCACCCTTTACTTTTTTATTTAATTTAATTTTTTAGTTGGTTTCTCCCCAAATCTCAGCTGTGTTTGATTCCTTGTGATCTTGTTTACTCTTTCTAGTATAGAAAATACAGCAGATAAACATTTTAGTTATTTTCATGTAGGTCAATGCAGTGTTTCCCAACCCTGTTCCTGGAGACACACCAACACTACACATATTCTAACTCTTCCTAATTGATCACACCTGAATCAATTCATCAGCTTGTTAGAAGAGACTCCAAGACCAGAAATATATGGGTCAGATAAGGGAGACATCCAAAATGTGCACTGTTGGTGTGCCTCCAGGAGCAGGGTTGGGAAACATCGGGTCAATGGGTCATTTTTTTTTTGTCTTGTCGATTACGTTTAAAAAAGAATACAATAACAGTGCTGTTTGTTCGTACTATTCCTTGAATACAACTTCTGTGGTGGGTGTGTTTTTAATATATGAATTTTAATTAATTTTTTAATTTTTTTATTTTTTTTTTCAGTTTGTAAAATCTCGTGGTGTGACTCACCAAAAATATATTACTGAAATTAATAATTCATATTAGATTTTTTTTTTTTACTTAAAATGTATTTGTTATTATAAGTAACATACAATTATTTTAATACTTTTACTTTATGCTACCACATTATTTCTTTTTGATTTTTTTTTTAAATGGAATTTTTTCATAACCGTATGAAACCAACATGAATAGAGATATTTCTTAGTAAACACATGTTTTAAACTTTTGATATTGTGAACATTTTTATATGTCATTGACCCAAGTATTGCAACCTACTTGCTGCCATTTCACTGCCTTAATAATTAGATTTGTACGCAGATGGTAGAAGTCCACCTGACCGTGAATATTTATTCGGTTGCAAGTAGGATTCAGTTGTTGTTTTTTTGGGGTTGGGTTGACTGGTTCAAATGAATTGATACCAGAAATTCAGTTTTTTTGAATTTCAGTTTTAGATCCTTGAAAACATAACATACTCACTGAGATTCTTTAAACGAAGCAGTGAGTGGACCTTAATCTGCCTTTGCACAGATTTCAACAATTTAGCACAGCCTGCATCCATTATTTTTGCATTTAATTATTTGTTTCAAGTGGGCCTTAGAAGGTCTGGCAGGGGTCTTTGAAGGGCTGATGGGTCTTTGAGCGTAAAGCCCGAAGTATGTCAGTCCTCTACTTCAAAAGTCTTCACACCACTAACTGAGGTGCCTTTTGTTCTTGCCTTCTCCCTGTACTTTCAAAAGAGGATGACCACTTAGTTTTCACTTTTTCCATTGTGTGGAACAGCCAAGTTATGCAAATTTGTTGCGGTCAGTCTCGGCTCCCCTGAATAAACATTAATTGCCTCCGAAGCTTAAATACACATCAGCAAGATAGATTGCCATAGCTCTAAAAAGTACACCATTTAAACACATACATATTAGCCAACTGCCGTTGTTTAGACTTTAACTTAGTTTTTTTGTTTGTTCTGAGCTTTTATATAACTTACTATATCGAAGATTTCTTGTGATTTCCACACTACAAGGTCACTACTTGACTCAAAAGTAAACTCTGGGTAGGGCTGCATGATTTGGGGAAAAAATCGAATTGCGATTTGCTGGGTAAAATTTGTAAACAAATTAAGAACAACAGGATTTGTTTTGCTTATTTATAGTGCTGCACAATACAATTTTGTGCTTGTATAAATGCGACTGGAAATTATGATTATTATTACTAAATAAAAATATTAAACAATTTATTAAGAAGTAGCCTATCACTATTGTAATAACACTATTTCATTACAAAATAAAAAGTTAGGCCTATTTAATAATACTACTAATAATGTTATCTGTTTTGTCTGTATTAAGTTTTTATTATAAAATATTATTATACAAAATCTGTGACAGTAATTTCTTCTTTTTTTTGGTCAGGATGTGTGCAAAATGTCATTGATATGAAATATGAGAGCATCTTACAACGTATTATTTTCTATTTTTACCCAAAACAGGGTGGTGTCAGCATTGTGGAGTGCTAAACGCTCATGTAATGTATATTTCATTCATACTGGAAGTTGGAGGGTGTCCTTGTGCAAAAAGTCCAAATATGCCTCACAGAAGTAATATTACGCATGCTGTTCCTGGAAATCCCTTACATGGATAAAGGCATCCAGCTATTGCTGTAGCTGAATAAAAAGAAGATAGAAACGTTTTGACAAATGAAACGAGACGATAAACACACGACTGCGACAATATATGGTTTATCGGTAACACTTACCGATAGCAATTAGGTATCATTTTTTTAAACATTAGAATGAATAACTAACATGAACTAACCATGAGCAATACATTTGTACCTGTATTTGTTTGTATCTTTATTAATGTTAGTTAATAAAGATACAGCTGTTCATTGTTAGTTCATGTTACTTCAGAGTGCATAAACTAGCTAATTTTAACAAATCGTCTACTACTTTTGATTTTAGTAATGTATTACATGTTGAAATGTTCATGATAACTATTGAAACCTTATGGTAAAGTGTTACCGGTTTATATGTTCTTAAAGCCATCTCTGGTATTTTTATAAAAACAAAGTATATTTAAAATGCATAGCATTTATCACAGTATTGAATGCTATAAAATATATTTTCTGCTCAATCTATGACAAGGAAACACATCAGATCACAAAAGGTTATTGGACTAAAACCTTATTAAAAGTTTTTTAATTTGAAATTCCCCTTTGTTGGACAACAGATTTATAAACGCTTCTCATTAAAAGTTTGAGAAGAAGTTTGGCACGTGTTCCTTTTTCAAATGCATGTTACCTGACCCAAACACAGAGCGCTTGCAGTGATGGAGCAACATTTTACTGCAAAACGATCGAGTCGCTCTGATCATAGTGATGAGCTTCAAGAGACACGCTGTGCATATATTTAATAAATAATCACAGATTTTTCGATTTCATAATTGCAGTTGCACTAAGCCAAATTGCGATTTCCTTTTATTTTGATTAATTTTGCAGCCCTAACTCTGGGATATTGTATCTTTGGTCCTAATCTCTCTAGACTTTAAAGTTGTTTCATGACTCAAAGCTTTGACCTCTCTTTGACTTACAAAGTACCATGACTTTGCATATCTTGTGGAAAACATGACTCTTGTTCTTGCGTTTCTCCAGCATATCACTTCTGAAACATCCTGCCTCCCCCTCAAGTAACCGAAGTGAATAGTGCACGGCTGATACGAGCTTGTTAAAAGTGAGAAAGAAAACAAAACATGCAAGGAAGCACATCAGAGAGAGTGCAGGGTTTCACAAGAACATCATCTTCCACCTCAAGATCACCGCTGGTGTTTAGCACAATATGTTCTCCGTCATGTGATCGGGGTGGAAGAAATGGCATGTTCGTGCAGTTGCAGATGGCCACACTCTATTATGCTTCATTAGCATCAAGTATTTCCATCCCCATTCTCTGTCAATCATTACTCACATATGAGAGGCATAAAAATGATTTGGCTACTGAATAATACAAGGACTAGTCATTAGCCAGCCTTACATTTGTACGCCCATCTTGCAGACAGGACCACCTATTTTTTCAGCATTAAAAAGATATTCTTGATGAAATATTGATAGCTCCTTTTTCAAAGCAGGGTTCGGAGGAAGGCGTCACATGCTGATCTTAGTGCCCTGGTAGGTGCGCACAATATAAATATCAATGGCTTTCTCCCCCTCTCCCTGCCTACTGGCTTCTTTTTCAATATAGCCTAATGACAGGCCTCTGTTTCCCTGCAGTGGCTGTGCTGATATGGCCCATTAGGCACCGGTTTCTCGCAGGCAGCTGAGTGAACAGATGACTGCAGGAAAATGGTTGGAGGAGAGAGGGGGAAACGGCAGAACTAAAAGGCAAATATGAAAGGCAGAGTAAATAACCAACCTGTCATCCCCTGCTCCCCACCTCCCCAGCCGCCCTCCTCTGGAGGGCAAGAGAGACACGTGAAAGAGCGAGAGAGAAAAAAGTAGCATCTCATTAGTCTTCCTGCTCTCCCTGACTCTGGGACTGACAGTGAACACGTCAGTGCAGCAGCAGACATGCAAACATGCAGCGAGGGGGCTACCCCATCCCCTCCCATCCTCTCGTACTCCAAACATGATTAATGTGCTCAACAGCCGTGGGGCTTTATGTCTGGACCGCTCCTTCCCACACCGCACGTTCTTGAGAGTTCCAGCCCTCCACATCCTCCCCGGGATGCCTGCATCCTAGTTCCTTGCCAGACTTACAGAAGCATTCTGGAAATGTAATTCGCTATGTCCTCCACAACCAGTGCTGTGGGACCCAGAACTTTGACTTCTGCTCCGTTCAGCAGAAATAACAGTTCAGATAATTGGTTTTGGTCTCTCGTAATCCCCAATAGTAAGCTACGACTCCGGTGCAAGAATCAATTGATGGGCTCCTTACATATTGAACTTGAATGCCAGAGCGAATCAAGCTCCGTAATGCACGTAGTGTGTGGGCAACCTGCGGTTTCCAGGTCATATTCGAACACCTGACTTTGCCGAGGCCCAACACAAAAGTCATGTGCTGGAAAGAAAACAATGCGATGAATAGGCTTGGCTCTTGTATAGGCAGAGGGGGGAGAATATGTGCTCTTCAATGGGGGATTGTGGTACTTGTCATGGTGTAACAGGATCAGCGTGCCCTCCACCCTAGAGCGCAGAGGGCAGCCATTGTTATGCTGCAGGAGAAAGGCAGCGGGGGCCGCCGACCCGGGCTGAGCTTGTCTTGTGGGGGTGATGTCCTCCGAGCCCTACACCAGAGACAAATGCAGAGGACACTTCTCTTGCTATTATCAAAGGTCACTGGGGAAGACAAATAAAACTTATCAGAGATTAAGAGAAGAGCAGTGAGTAAAGATTTTGATTGTAACATAAATTTTTATCATGTTTGTCATCCTTGAGTAATGCACTTTGCAAGGACATCCGTGATACCCCTTCAGATAAACACGTCCGTCAGTACACCACTGTCACTGCTTAAGCATCTCGAGAGCAACTTCTCGGCCGTCTTTTGATTTTTAAATTCATTTTTTTCCTAGTATAATTTCTCTTCAGAAGGAAGGAACACTAAGCACTTTTTGTGCTGTGGCAGCAGAATAAGGCAGGCGGCGTCAGAAAGTGTAAATCAGCGTTGAAAGCGCACGGCCTTATCTACTGGATAAAACCAGCCTGCAACAATGGCATTAAAGCACAACTCATGAAAGCTGCAATTAAACACTATCTGATCTGATTCTGTCTGAATGATTTTTTTTATTTCTTCTACTTCTTTCTGTATAATGAACGCCCTCCACTTTGGTTGAAAGACACGGAACCGTCAGTATAATTGGGAAGTAATCCTGATAGAACCAGACAGAAACTTCATTGTTGCAGCCTAGCAAAGTGTCGAAAGCAGTCCGTAGATGATGGTGTTTAACCCGCCAGTGGTAAAGTTCTGTCAGGACTATAGTTTGGATTGGCGGGATGGTTCTCTGTTCTATGCAAGAACTCTCTGCCCATCCATGCAGCCTAGCATGGATAAGAGCAGGGAGAGCAGCAATAGCCCCCCTTAGGGTAAACCGAACAGAACCAACATAAATATTATTCATATATTGCAGATATTATTAATGTTCAATGATTTAATGTACAATATGATTCAAGAAAAATGGGTCTTTTTCAAAGAGGAATATCAGAAGGCCAAGTCCTAAATGTACGAGAGGAGAAGCTGGGGATTGAGGACGGTAATTGGCTCCCGAGTATAATGCTGCTGATAATACTGAATGAATCTATAGGGGTGCTGTAATATTGCTGGAACATTGTATTCCTATAGGTATATAAGACATGTCGACATGACGTCCTAGACATGGATCAGCTAAGAGTCAGCAGAATATTTTACTACTTTTAGGGGTGCAATGGATCACAAAACTCTGTTCATATCATATTACGTTTTTGAGTCATGGATCCGATCATTTTTCGGATGAGCAAAAAAAATTGTGTATGGGGCTGGGGGGCAGGGCAAATATAAATTTGCTTTCTATTATTTAAAGAACACTTTGAGTACAATACCACAACAAAAGAGACGTGAACAGCCAGTAAAAATAAGAACAAATAGGCCTAAACAAATTACAAACAAATAAATATAATAGAACAAAGATACAAATGAAATAAACAGCTTTATGAAAGTTGTTCAGGTAGTGAGAAATAAATAAGTTTTGAGTTTTTCCACCTCACTTTTAAATCGCTTATGAATGCCTGTGCGGCCGTGTGCATTTTACTTTCGAATTAGCAGCAGTATCAATGGCTTGAACGGTGGGTTCATTATTATTCTTAATGAAAAACACAACACAACAGTAAAACATTACTAAATATTACCAAATAGGCACTTTAACATTTCGCTTTGGGACCAAAATTTTCCACAATCGTCTTTGTATGTATGTGAACACCTGGTTTGTTGTACTTGGGCTTATTATGATTATTATTGCTAAATAACAAAATTAAACAAAATAAGAAATATTGCTATTGCAATAACAGTATTTAAGAATAAACATGACAATATAAAACTTATTTTTACGAAAAACTGCAGGGTTACCTGTTAACAAGCCTATGACTAAATCATTAGAAAGATCTAAGGATTTATTTTAAAATATTGTTTTATTATTATTATTATTATTATTATAAAAATCTGTGACCAATCATTTATTTTTTGTCCATGTCTTTAATATGAAATATGAGCCTCTTATGCATCCACTGTGGGGGAAAAAAACTGTACATTGGAGAAAAACATATTGATTCTCATATAAATTTCTTTAGAGAGAAGTTTTTTTTTTTTTTTTTTTTTTTTAAATAGGATTGAGCGAGCATTACTGAGTGCTAAACGCATGTCTGTTCATTCATACTGAAAGCCAGAGGGCGCCCTCGCGCAGAAACTCCAAATATGCCTCAGAGAAGTAATATAATGATGTTCCAGGAAATCCCTCATTTAGCTAATACATCTGAATGTAGCTGTATAAAAAGATAGAAACACTTACTGATTAAACAAGACAATAAACACACCACTGCCTCAATATATGGTGTATTTGAGTTCAAGTCTTCTCTGGTTTTTCATAATAGTCTATTTATAATGCAATGCTAATCGACATGGCCTTTATTACTGTAGAATACTATACAGTGATATATTGTCTGCCTCATTCTATGAGAAGCCACATCATCTCACAAAAGGAAATTTCAAACACTCAGCTGACGATATGAAATGAGTAAAAACATGTTATTAAATGTGTTTTGTCGGACAACAGGTTTACGCTTTGCATTACAAGTTTGGGAAGATTTCTGAAGCATGTCTACCACAGAAACCGAAAATTCTCGGGCCAGCAGCATTTGTCCTAATTTCAACAGGGCTTTAAGTGTAAAATACCGAACTTGTCCTTTAAAAACACATGCAAACTTTGTCTATAATGGTTAAACCTTACAATTAATCTGCGAATCACATGCATTCCGAACCGTGGGGCCTAGTCTGTACAGTTCACAGATCCATTACGATACATTGCACCCCAAACTACTATTAGAATTGCTATTCATATTCACCCTGGATTTTAAATAAATGTGTATTATTGTGCACCACTTTTATTATAAACCCTATTCTGAAGCATAAACTCTAAATGATATAATGACGCTAATACTAGCGGCTCTTTATTTGCAAATCATGTGTTTGCTCTTACCTTCCCTCGTGTTGACTTAAGATATTGACATTGAACCGGTGGTGCAGCATTACCTTCTTTATAAAACTATTACCATTCTAAAGATATTACAGAGTAATGGATTTGTCTTGCTGTATTTTGAGCTAGCCAATCTGGGCCTGTATTGAAGCACCCGGTGCACAATTTGTTTTCATCAGCAGTAAATGGTGGATCATTGTAGCCGTGACGGGAAAGCACAAAGACCAGCTAATGAAAGGCAATGGATGTGGCCTCGGTCTCATCACCACTCACTGCGCTCATGGATGAAAACAGGTGTCCTCTTGGGGCTGGGGTTTCATTTAAAGAGGGATTTTAAAGGAATATTCATGACAGCTATCTTTATTTGGGTGGGTGAAGGGAGGAAAATAAGTGGGGGAAGAGAGAAAACGGCAGTACCCCACGTTAGTGGGGTAAATCAACCAGTGATTGAAGAGGCCTGTCTGGGATAATTCAGTTTGATTGGACTCTCGGTCTCTCATTACCATTCCAGTTTCAACAGGGAGACGCCCCTCAGTCACCACTCCACCATGCTCATCTCCTTCTGAGGATGACAATACCCTAGTGCAGGCGCTGAAATGAGCAGGAGGCCTGGAGTACATGGTTCAGCATTACTATTCTGCTGTGCACAACATTGAGTCCACTTATAACACCTCAGACTTGTTTATTTTGTCAGAGATTGGAAACTTGAACTCTTGTTGTGATGAAAAGCATCAGTTATTAGAGGCTATTTACACAGTTTTGGTTGAGTCATAGTATCCAAGATCCTGAAAATCTTAGGCACAATCACAGATTCAAAAACATAGCACAGCATTTTAAGGTTTGGTGTTTACTTCTATTGCATTAAAGGGATAGTTGCACAAAAGAAGATATTTTGAAGAATGTCTGTATCCAAACAGTTGATGGACCCCATGGACTTCCATAGTATTTTTTTTTTTCCCACTATGGAAGTCAATGGGGTCCATCAACTGTTTGGTTACCGACATTCTTCAAAATATCTTCTTTTGTGTTCAACAGAACAGAGAAACCCATACAGGTTAAGAACAACACGAGGTTGAGTAAGTGATGACACAATTTTCATTTTTGAGTGAACTATCCCTTTAAGGAACCTGGTTTCAATATGCTGCCTGCACAGGAAGTCAAGCTCATAATGCTTGTTCATGTACCGACAACTATTTCCTTTGTGGCATCTTTGTGGCTTGAGACCACATCATCTTCACCTGTGTCATAGTTTCAAACAATCTGGCCTCTTTTTGTTCCATGTACCCAGTTTAAGGGTTAAGATTATGTTCCGCTGTGAACGCTGTATAGAGACCCCATTTCGCACCTGGCATGTTTGTAGTCACCATTTGCAATCTAACCTGTCATTGCAAATGGTGCAATGGTACTAGCTTGCATTGTCCTTTTAGATGGCAAAGCTAATTCTGCCGTCCTTGGTAAACCGAGGAGGTTAGTGCTACACTTGATTACAAAAGCCCAGTGCTGGGAACTCCCTAAGGGTGAACAGCCATTGGACCATGTCAACGGGAATCTTCAATTGTTCAATCCCACCCTCCACCTCTAGGCACTTTTAATCAATAAAAAGTCTACCGATGCAGATCTTGTATTGCTGGCATAAAAGGGTGATTTATCTTAGCTTGTAGCCCCCTTTGTTAAGTACTAAAATACCTTTAAGGTTACATCATTTACCCAAGATGCTGCAGGCCTTGAAAACTGTCAAATCAAAACCAGCTTGAGTCGAAATAGTGATCCCTCATTCTATTCCTTATTCCTTTTGTGTAGTTCTTTCTTTATTTCACCGTGTTTCAGCATGGCTGGAGTTGAAGGGGTTTCCCTCCTCTCCCTCGGGTACCACAGTCTCTCAGAGTTCAGCCCAATTCGAATAGTGTGTGCATGTGTCATAAACACACCCTGGCTTTGATGTCGATAGATCACCACAATGGACGGCTGCCTCTCAATTCCCCCAGTTGTAAACTTAGAAGCCCCTTAGTGCAACATACTGTCTTTTGGTTGAACTTCAAAGTGTGCAGTTTGCTTCAGTCATGGGATAATGTATTACAATGTGCTGTCCAGATGAATGTGATGCAGACTCATGTGTGCACCTGCATATAGATGTCATTCTTTAATACAGTATGCTTTATTTCAATGCAGGAACTGAAGAGCACTTCTCAGGCTGTTCCAAGCAAGTCTTATAATCTTTAGCACAAGGGCGCCTACACACTAGGGTTGCACTGAATCAGAGAATATGCATTTCCGATTGATTTCAACTAACACTGCTCTTTCCATTTCCTCAAAATATATAGGCTATTTTGTATTCTAGGGATGCACAATACATTAGTACCATATTGGACTTTTATGTCAGTATTTAATTTTGCATGCTCATTCTCTCAATTTTTTTTTTTTTTTTTAAATGGATAGCCGTTTTTCAGATTGTACATTTATATTATGTTTTGATGCCTTAATTCACTTTTAAATTCGCATTTAAAATGATTAAATGTAGTTTTTTTGTGTCTATTTTGACAAAATAAGATACAACTTTAATTTTGGCCATTTATAATTTATAGATTTGCTTATCTTTGACTTCAGTTGACTTGAGGAAGTGCTCTTGTTCACTCTCTGTATTAAATAAAATAATTTTTTGTTGCTTTTCACAAGGAAGGTTTACTTCTATTTTAAGGCAGATTTAATTGATTTTCTTATCATTAATAATCCACACGTGTAATTTATATATATATATATATATATATATATATATATATATAGATATAGATATAGATATAGATGTGTATATGTATGTATGCATGTATGTATGTATGTGTATATATATATATGTATATGTATGTATGTTTATTTGTTTTATTTTTTTACTTTCAAATAGTTAAATACAATAGTTAAATAGTTTCAACTTTTTTGCTATAGATACCAAAAAAATGGTATTGAGAACTGTGAAATTTACTGGTATTGAAATGTTGATATTGTGTAACACTAGTGCAATCCTATCTCATGTGTTCCTATCTATCAAGTGCTCCATCATACCTTGCTGTTCCAGTGTGTAAGCACAGTTAGTACCAGTACCAGTATCCATGAAACCTTGCTCAGATGCTCAAAATATTTGTCTCATCTCTTCGCTGTGAAATGTTATTTGGATTTTGCTCTGTCTGTGCTGATTAGACAAAAAAGCCCCCCTTTCTCTCATCCTTCCATTAATATTTCTTTTCCAAGCCTCCTTCCTTGCATTATTAACAAGCCCTTCCCCAATTAAGATGGATGAGACTGCTCTTGAGGGTATTTGTTCAGGTAAGATCTCTGATTAGCATATCTGATGGATCTGCCTTCATGCGCTGATTAAAACCATCCTCTTTCCCCGGGGCAACTTTAAAGAAAGAAATGCTTAAAAGAGGACCCTCACACATACTGCTAATACAAACCACAACAGACCATGCTACAGTGATGGTTTCATTGGCTGCTAGGCCCGCCCCATACTGTCTCCTTATTACTTTAAGTTTCCTTCAAAGGACAAAACCGGCTTGTCATGCATTCCCTTTATTGTTAGGGCATGAATAACAGGATTAGCCCTAACAGAATTTATGAGGAACATTGCTGAAAGAATCTAAGTTAAGGAATAGTCAAGAGGAGCTGTGCTTGCTTAAATTTGTAAATGTAGCTGATTAACTGAAGCAAGCACTTACAATAAAAATCTATAGGCTTCCTGTTTAAACATTGAAGCCTAGTCTCAAGGACACGAAAAAGCAGACCAACGAAGATTCATGCCTGTGACCCTTAGGTACAGAGTCCAACTGGTGTCATAGTTATAACTCATGTGCTGTCCACATAATACAAGCAAGATCAAGAGTAATGAGCTGTGTTGAACATCCTAGCTGCAGCACAGATGGAACTGTGCTAGTACAAACAAAATGGAGTGGAGCATGTTGTGGTGGAGTTTGTTTGCATCAATACAAGGCTTTTTGCTTTTTTATATTGTTTTTAGTGTTTCAGGCTGTAGCTATGCAAATTTTGTAGACCACTCGCACCTGGGCACATTTCCTGAGCACGCCGGTCTAGTCTCTATCAGGACTGAGGCAGTCGGGAAAATCTAGGGCTGCCTTGTTTTATCAGGTTGTGAGGCCGTGCAGTCTACTTATATCTAAGGTCAGTGAAACCCTGATGAAGAGGGGGCCGAGAGGAACCTTGTGCTTGCTCTCCGGCACCTGCTCCCAGTTTTGGGAGACAGACTGCACCAGTGTCTGCTGCAGCCAGCTTGGCAGGATCATCAGTAATACTCTATTTTTGTCTTATTCTGCAGCTACGATGGGAAGTGCTTGGATGGGCTTATTTTTGTACATCTGGATCAGCACTTGGGAGAGGGAAAGCTGTAGCATCGCTTGTTGTACTGGTTTGTTGAGGAATATCGATTGTTGACACTGGTGTCATGTTCTTGAATTTTCCAGACATAGGCCTAGTCAAAAAATCTGCTGATGTTTCCATATGAAGTCCAGGTGTGTGGGTGAAGAGCTCCTCACATGTTCCTTCACTGCCTAATCAGAGAAAATATGCTCCTATCAGAGATGAACTATAGCCTATATGGTTGTTTTAGGGATGACCTATAGATACGAAATGCAGTTTATAACTTATGGCCAGTAACTGATAAATTATTATGCATAATTCATCCATGCATGTTTACTTAAATTATTATTATTTTTTAATAAAAAAATTTAATCAAAATGTCATAACTCAATATTACGGCGAAATGAAATCTCTAGTGACATCCCGAATATTTAGTTCACTTAAACCCGCCCCTTTCTTACCTCAACTTCAAGCTTGCAATCAGATCTGCCTATAGCTATCCAATCAACAACCGATGGCTAGAACCAAGTCCCCACCCTACATTTTTTTTTCTGTTTTGATAATTCATTGTACATCACAATGCGTAAGCAAATTTCTGCTGCTACTTCCGTTAATGTTCCTTAGGCTCCTGTAGATATTATTTGATCCAGGCACTGTGGCTCTTTCTCTAGAGAGTCTCAATGGATCTCTATCAACTGTCTGATAATAGAATTGCCGTCACCCCTGGAAGAGACTTCAGGCCTGGTTCCTACATCTCCTCCCTCAGCTCCCTACTCTCGCTCTTTTTTTTTTTCTCTTTTTTTTTCTTTACTCCATCCTCTATTGTAATACTGGAGTTTGGCTCTGTGCCCAGTTTTCTCCATTGATGTCTTCCTCCCTCCCCCCTCTCGCTGTCCCTTCGTCTCTGTGAAGTCCACACACTCCGCTCTTTGTGGCTGCGGCAAAGGAGGCAGCGTGCCCGTGGAATGCATGTTACACATTCCACTGGATACCCCTCCTCTGCCTCACACACACTGAAACCCTCCTGTTGCCACCCAGTGCTGTGCCAGTTGTGTGTGGGGGCATTATGTTTGGCACGTGGCCCTAGGTGGGGTGTCCTGCCACCCCTCACCCCCTGCCTGATTTCACCGGGCCTTAGCAGATTCCTCCTGCTGACTCGGGACCCCTGTTTTTAAGAGCCACATTGCTGGATTGACTGCTTCCTTTCCAGCTTGTCACTCTGAAGAGGTTGATAAAACTATCATCTCCTCATTCTGCTTCTCTTTTATGTTCTCATATTGTTGATTTTTCTTTGCACATACATCCGCAAAGCAGTTATTCTGAGAAAAGATGGACATTTAATCTGGCGGTGGGATGTGCTTCCGGGCTTCCATTTCTTAAAGCTTTCAATCAGAGACCCGTCTGAACAGATATTCTGGTAGGGCAGCATCTCCTCATCTTACCTCATGGGATAAAAGAGCCTTTCAAAACTGGGTGTCCATTACAAATGCTAGAACGTCTCAGGGCTGACATCTATACTAATGTACAAAGCTATTTTAAATCGTACACAAGCATACAAAACTCTCTGCTAGCACGAGTACGAGCATTGTAACAGGAAACTCCAAAGACTGGCATTTTGAGTGGGGTGTACAGAAATTTATCCTCCCTCATTGTGGTCAAGGAAAGGGGCCAGATTGCTCTGGTTTAGGAGTGTATGTTTTGTTTGTTGTTGCTAGAGTGCCCACAGTTCGTCTAAAGGCCTGCCAGGCCCTGCTGGGTCCTCTAATCTCAGGCGGTGAAGAAACACCCTTCACTTTCCACCAGAGTACTGCTGGAGCAAGCAAGAGAAAGGTGCCAGTTGTCTCTATCCTGTTTATCCTTCACATTCACAGTTTGAATGAGAGGTAGAGGGTTATTTTGGTCCTCTTAAATCAAACTTGTGTTTCTCTACTCTGGAGTTGATGGATGTTCAGGGCTTTCAGAGGCTCTGCCTCTACCTGGTAAGGTGGGTTTTTCCAGCTTGCCTGTTGGGGCAAAGCCAAGCTCTGTGGTGCCAAGTTTCGAAGGGTCCAGCTGGCAAAAGCAAGGCCCTTTGTTTTACTGCACTCTGCATTCAGCCCAGTCGCACAATGTTTTGTCACTGGTCTAAGTCAGTATGCGATGGCGACGACCTTGGCAAAAGAGCGAGGTGAGATACACTGTATTGTGCAAGCTGTAATTGTTGCCTGTCTATGTAGATACTGCAGCATGATAGTTTTATTCCTGTTCAACGTGGCTGAATGTCTCTATACGTGCTTTGAATTTTTCAGACCATGCTTTCTGACATTTGCCGCTGTGTTTTTGAACAGCAGGGCACGTCTGCAGAGTTAAGCAAACTTCTTAAGAGACTACAAGCACCTTATTTGCCAGCTTTCTCACAGAGACCTTCCTTTGGTCGCCCTCTTCAACAGGGACATAGGGCAATTTATGAATATTCATTGAGCTGTCCTTGGTTACTAAAAGCAGTGCTTAAATCTACATAATTTGTGTTTAAGTGCCTTTCAGATGGCCTTTTCCTTTTTTGACACTCAAGAAAAAGAGCCATACTCAATAATCAAGCTGCCTTTGTAGGACGGATCCTAACAGTCAAAAAGCTAGTCAAATGTTCTGACTAAAAGTAGTCAAAGGCAATTTTTTAAAATCAGTTAAAGCCTGAATGAAGCACACTTTTTTTGTATTGTTAAAGCTTTAGAGAAAATACAAAGGTATTGAGGTGCTTTATTGTAAGAAAAACTGATCTTAAGATTTACCATCTATATATTTGTTTGTCTACATTGATAATATACCATGTATATTTAACCTTATTCTGACCATTTGTGCCTCTCCTGGCTTGCTGTAGAGAGGGTGTCATTGGTGAGCTGCTCTTTTGAGAGCTTCAGGTCTGTTTTAATGAATGGGTATCTGGCAATAGGCCTTTTATTTGAATGTAGAGTCCAGCTAAAGTGCATTGTGTTGTATTGTTTACAGAGCATTTCCTATTATTCTGTATGCGAGCACATGTGAATGTCAATGAAATCCTTTAAACAGCCCAGTCTGAAATAAGCTGTTTTACTTATTTGAGCTGATATTTTCTCCTAAATAAGAGGGATTTAAGGAGGCAGTCCATTTAAACAGTGCTCCAATCAGCAGTCCTTGTCTTGCTGTCTTTTTATTTTTAATGTTTCTGTATTTTTTTGCGCACCTGAACTGAACAAATCAGTTTAATGTGATTTGATCAGTCACTATATTGAACTTAATGCTGTAGTAGCAGCTCTGTCTTGCTCAATGGGCTGTATTAAATAAAATAATTTAATGAAATTTTATTTAAATGTGTATTAAACAGATATTTAGTTTTAGTTTATTAATATTATTATTGATAATAATGTTTTTTTTTTTCTCATCTGAGATTTCATTCTTTTTACCTAATGTTGATCATTTGTCCCCAAACTGGGAAAAGTACCATCACAATACACGAGGGACAACCATTCTGCACTTACAATAGGACATTGTCTCGCTTTGAGAGAAGACCAAGCACTTCAGGCCTCTTGGGTGCTTGAGTTTGTACTGGCAGCTTGAGTTTGTGCTTGTGTTCCTACTCTACATTCCTCTATCTCCTATCTGTTCTCTCCTGTCCTCCTCCTCTGTCCGTCTGGGCCACTGATCTCCTAGCAGCAGTGGTCGCACAGGACCCTGCTTCCAAGCTGACGCCTGCTAACCGCTGCTGGCTTTTTGTGGGCAACAATGGCAGGCCAGGCCCCAGCCTGAGGCCTAGACAGACCCGTCAACAACAAAGGGGGCTTGTGAATCTGAGGCCCAGTGGGCAGCCGGTGCAGGGGGAATAAAGCAGGTCAGGGCCAGATTAAGAGTGCTGAGGGGAACACAGCGCAGGCCTAACGGGTGCATGCCAGCTCAAAAGGCACTCCTGAGAGAGACGGAGAGAGGGAGGCCGCAGACAATGGGGAGTTTGAGGAGGGGTGATAGTTGGAGGAGGAGCTTTTGTAATTAGAGATGCCGCCATTGCTGCCTCAGCTGATTCCTTAGCTGTGCACACCTTCAGGGTCTCATCACCGTAATGCATGCAAAAGCTAAGCTGGAAGGGCTTGTTGGGAACGATTCCTTTGTGTTTTCACTCCCCCTCTTGTTTTTTTGTCCTTGTCCATATGCTTAGCTTGGTTTGATGAGCATTTTCTGCAGATAAACGTAAGGAGGGGTTGATTGGATTTTTTTGTTTTAGCACTATTTAATGGAAAACACAAAGATAATATGGTTTAGCTTTTTAGCACAATTAAGGCATCTTTATTAGCAATGAATTGAAATAAAATTCTCGGCTGAAACCAAAAGTTGGGGCCGAAAACTGAAACCATAAATGCTTACTTTAACAAAATTAGTTTAATTATAAAAAAAAAAAAAAAAGGTTAGTTTTATATTGAAAGTTTGAAGTGATTTACACTTGTTCTTCATTCAGGGAGAAGAAGATTAGTTTTCATCTAATACACCTACTTTATTTCTTAATAATAGGCCTACACAATTTTTTCAGGAAATTTTACAGGTTATTTTATTTAGTAATAGTTTCTCTGTCTTCTCAAATGAGAGGCAATCATCTCATATATTAGAATGAGATGTTGCACTACATGGCCCCACAGTGTCTTGCAAGATGAGAAAACGCTCTTTATTAATACGCTAAACCGAGATCGTTTTTTTTTTTTTTTTTTTTTTTCTGTTATTGCATGTTAAAAGTTTGTTCACTTTTTTTCAGTCACACTGTCTCTGAAATTTCAGTGCATCCCTGGTTAGAGAAAGAGAGAGAGAGAGAGAGAGAGAGAGAGAGAGAGAGAGAGAGAGAGAGAGAGAGAGAGAGAGGGGGAGGGAAGGAAGAATAGTTTAGTTTAGAAGGCAGCAGGGAAGGAAGGAAATGCAGGCAATGTATTACTGCTGGGACAAGCCCAGAGTACATATTGACATTTTCTTACCTTGTAGATGAAAACACAAAGCACACAACAGATGTGAGCTTATTGGTCCTCAGAAGTTTTTTTTCCATCTTTTATCTGATACTGGTTTTACAGCTGCAGGGCAAACTGAAGTCATACCTCCTCATAGGAAACGGTTGAAGATGGAATGCTGTGGGAGAACAGAAAAGAGACTTGACGCTGTGAGGCCCGCACGAGTTATGCGCAAAGCAGTCAATCGGTTCTCTTTCCTTTTCTTATATTGATTGGGGATTTTTTTTTTTTTTTTTTGAATGGATGAGTCATGAAATATAAGCTTCTTAAAGCATTATCTATCAGTGCAGGCTATGCTTCTAGTGTGAGCAGAGCTCAAAGGAGCCATTGTGTCCTGCAGACTGCTGCTTGTCAATTGCAGGCCAGCAGATGGTTTGTACATGTTCGCATATTAAACACAACCAAGTCGCATTTAGGGAAATAGGGAAATGGTGAAAGTGGCAGAAAAAAATCTTAGAGGGCATATGCTGATGCGCAAGGGCTGATGGTGGTTGGCTGTTCACAAACAATCCATCAGTGATCAGGGAATGTGCTGGCCGGTGACCTTTCCTAGCTGTCAGATTGTCTTATGCATGCAGACTGCTCTCAAAACAATACCAAAACTCCGATTTCTATTCAGGCACAGTGTCTGGATGGCTTGATACTGACTGTAGTTTAATAATATGGCTTATTTTGCATGAGACAAGCATTGTTTGATAATTTTTTTCAATCCTTCTAGCAAATGAAAATGGAACGTGTTTTTGAGATTTGTTCTTTTGTGTCACGTGTTTACAAGGCATGTTTGGTTTCTTTATCATCTGCACAAAGACAAGAACAACTCAAGAATTACAATCTAGTACGCACTGTGTACCGCACACTGCTTTGGAGAAGCATGCTTTCCCTATTGAGCAGGCGAATGGAAACATATGCATATTCAGCTAGCTTTTTAGATGCAATAGAAGAAAACCTTGAACAGAAATAACAATGAAAGGATATCCCCGCCTCTATTTCCACACCGCACGGTTTCACTTCAAGTGCATCTGCTTTTATCTCAAGCAGGACATCTGGTTGCACTTACGGCCTGTCCAAAAGTGCGATTCATCTCCTCCTTTTCGCCCTGTACGCCTTCAAATTCATCCTCCTCTCCGGCTTGTTTTCAGCCTTCACTGGGTGAATTATCTGAGAATAAAGGCTCTTCAGCCAGGGTTAGTTTGCATCAGATGCTAAATTGTTGGTTTTGAACTATCCGGCCCTGTATGATTAGCCCGGCTTTAATTTCCCCCTTCACTTCACGCACAATGCGCACGGCTCAGGCTAATGGTGACCGCATACTCCTCTCCGCGTCTTATCTGCGATTTCCATGGGCGTCAAACCTGCTGCTTGCCGCTAGCCCACTGAAAGGAATGCTGATTGAGCTCCGTGCAGCTCTTTCTTGAGGTTCACAATTCGGTGGATCAGAAATCAATTATGTGTGATCATGACAAATGACTCAGGGGGGCTGCTGTTTGAGGGACATCACAAATGAATCAATCAAGCCTTTATCAGAGCACATAGGAACCCCTGTGCACAATCTAAATGTGTGTGCCTGTGCATATGCATGTCTGTTGTGTCGAGATATATGAGTGGGGGGAGCTGGGATGCTGATGCGGTGTTAACCATATTGCTGCTGGGACAGATGGAAGATGGAAAGGAGGGGAGGGGAGGGGAAGGGCAGGAGGGGTGGAGGCTCTAGTGCATGCGGCGTTGGCCCAGTGCCTGCCGTAGAGGACCCCGTTTGGCCTCCATGGCTGATTAGAGGTTAATGGTTTAAGAGTGTGTGGGGATGCTGTCACGATTGGCTGAAAGGTTTCTCGAGTGGGCGTGTCTGAGGGGGTGGCAGATGGCGTGGATAGAGTGAGGCTGCGAGTAAATGAATGAAAGAGGGTGACTCCTCTCCTGTTCCCTGATCAGTGACCATCGCAGCGGCGTGAGCTCCCCCTATATGCATCCCTCCCCAACAGATGGCCAGTGGCTCAGAGCTCAGTGGCTAAAATGACTCAGAAAGCCCAGGCTGGATGAGCGTGCATTAGCGGGCATCGGCAGCGGATTAATTATGACTGTTACACATACACAGTGAATCGTAACGTGGCCGAATGATTCTGTTGTATCGCAATGTTAGCGTGAAGCTTGGCACCAAGATTAGAGTTGGTCCAAGAGGGGTATGTTTCCTGAGAGAAACAGTCTCATGTCATTTGGGACGGTGACATGAAAGCCCACATTCCTTCCCCTCTGATGTGATACTCATGTAATTCACCCAAACTCCATGTTTTAGTATCTCAATGTGTAACATCAATTTGAAGTTACTGTTTAGTTTTGTTTGCATCTCATGTGTGAGGAAAGGAAGCACATCTGTTTTTAGCACTTTGCTGCCGTTGGAGTTTGGTTTGATGTTCTAGTTTCTTCTACTTTGGCATGTGCTTATGTCACTCGGTTTCCTTTGCTGCCAGTTTAAAGTACACATTAGTATTTAGTAAGTGTTTGGTTATTGTTTCTTATTGTGTTTTATGCAATTCTGTTTTTGCTATTTAAAAGGGCCTTTGGGCCTGATATGGCTTAAAAACATAGACTGAATGCATTTTCTATATTTCCTGGCCTAAAGTTCTTTTTACCCCAAGGGTCAGATTTACTAACTGCTTGCATCAGCGCAAACCCTCTTTTTGCGTTAAAAAAACTACTGTCAGGATTTACTATGACACGCAGTGAAAAAATACAGCTGAAAAGGTGTGGATTGGGTTATTTTTGTGGCTGACCTTATTGCATATAAATTTGAGTTTCCCTTTCAGATGCAAAATTATTGGGAGTAGAGTATTTAAATGAATCATGCAAGGTGATTTACTAAGGTTTGCATTGGTTAATTTATTGGTGTTTAACGTGCAAAAAAAAGCATGTCTTAAACCAGACACTTGGGCTGCTCTTGGTAGATTGCGTTGGTCATTATGGAAATGATCTGGCTGCCTCTGTGTTCTGAATCTGTGTTCATCAGATCATGCGCAGAACTTTCCTCTTTAGAATTGTGCTCTCGCACTAATTTGCCCTGTTAAGTAAATCTGGCCCCAAGGATAAATAATAGGCCTGGAACGATGCATCGACGTAGTCGATTACGAAAATACATAGACACATCACAGTTTATGTTCATCCCTAATTCCCTGTCATGCTTCACACAAAACAAATCTCTAGAACAGATGCTAATGGCTAGAATGGCAGCGCCACTTAATACAGTTGTTCATACAACGTTTGTTTTTTACAAGCATTCTCAAGCATTCTTCACAACCACATTCTCGACAAGCCCACGCTGAATGAACAGAACCACAGTGGACAACTAGTTGTCTGCCACTGCCATGTCATATAATGTGAGAGCCACGCTGAACTGTATAATCATGACCACATATCGTGAACTGCATCATGAGCTGCAGTGGGTGAGAGCTCAAATGTACTCTCTGCTCTCGGTTACAAAGCATATACGGTAGTATTTTAAGTATTTTAAAATATCTGATGGATGAGCTCACGCCTCGTTTATTCAATAACACGTGGTCAATTGTGTTATGGTTTAGTTGTCAATTGTGTTATGGTTGTGTTATCGATTAGTTGATTATCAAGACAATCGTTAAATACAGCCCTAATAAATATATTAACAGTAACTATAAGGTTTTTGATTTGGTTTTTCAGATTAGTGAAGTTCACACCACAGCTTTAACGACAGCGGAGCGTTAACGTTGAAATCACTTTCAGAATTACTTTTTCCAGCTGATGAATGCTAAAAACATTGACAGCCAAACAGAATCCACTCGATTTTAAAGAGTTTGAGCATTTAAAGCAGCAGATGATATAACTGCTGCACACACTTATAATAACCAGAACCTTATTGTGCGTTGGTGTGGACGCTAATGTAGTTATTGTTAATAGTTATCGTTCTTGATGTAACTTGACCTTAAACCTTATGTACAGTTTAGCAGACCTCTGAAAAATGATGAAATCATCTGTAGTGCCTTGTGCGGACACAACAGACACACTCAAGGTTCTTTGTGTGGTCTGAATGACTGATATTAACAATGTTCAGCAGTGTCATTATTTCTTCTAGATGACGTTGCATGGCTCATTTTGACTGATACCAACACTCCATCTGCTTATGACATCCACCCTCTCCATTTCCCAGCAGAGTTCATCTTTCTTTCTCTGTCCATCCCCATCCTCTCAGGTAGCAAATGATCGAAAAGCCTCTAAAGATGGGGGTGGGGAGAGGGATCTATGCTCGCGCCATGATGGAGGTTAGCCAGAAAAGAGCAGTTGTGGAGGGGTTGGTGGAGCAGCATTCAGTGCTGAGCAACAAAAGGCCTGGTGGAGAGGGTGGGGGGAGAGCCAGTGATATGAGAGCGAGAATAAAAAGACAAGGAGGGCTCTTCATGTCCATCAGTAGCAGATGCGTGCTCTCTCCAATGCAACCCCTGTCACATGAGCCTATAGGCTCATCTGCTCCTCCATAACCCCATCGATGGTGCCATAGATAGATCTATGCATAGATGCCCGTCACAGCCAATCCTTACATGCATCGCTCAGAAATACACTGTCTGTGATTAGCACAGTTTGTAAAAGTTGTATTTACAAAGGCTATCTCATGATGATTATTATTATTATTAATCTTGAACAAACCCCTAAACTTTAGTTTTACATTGCAATGTGTTAGGAAATGTACGTAATAAGCCACCAGTACCCCTAAACATCATTGTAAGGAGGGTCACTCAGCTGCTTTTGATAGTGGGTGGGATGTGTCCTTCATGTGACTAAAGCTGTTTAGTCTCAACTGTAGATTTTTGCAGTCCAAGATAATGCATGATCTGATAATGCAAAGGTTCACATGAAGGCGCCCTGATTGTCTGGGGAATTTTTTTAAATGTAAAACAATTCAGTCTTTGCATACTTTGTGGTAGGCAAGATGATCCATTGTTTGCCTTGCAAACGTGTATTGAGCCTAACACATTTGATTTTATTTAATTTTTTTACCCCCAGCCCCCCCCCCCAAAAAACCATGTAAAACCCCTTCATACTTTACATTTTGTAAACAATATCTGTCTTATAGTACACTCACAGGCGATACCGTAGTGCTGCGCTCACGCTATAAAGAAGTGTCAGTTGCTGCATGGCAAAAACGCACAGTTTGATCAGTCTTGCTGTAGTTCTTAAAAGAAAAATGAACCCAATAAATGCACTCCTATCTTGCACTCTCCAGTGGATCTTTGTTTCTCTAACCAAATTTACTTTGAACTTGCATTGTGCCAAAAGTAATTTGCAACACATAGGGGCACTCCCTCTCCTTTTCTGTCTTTTATCAAAATGAAAACAGACATCACCATAAACTCCCCTTAATCAGATGGCTCTGTTGTGTTGGCTGTGCCTGAAAGGGTTTGGCAGTAAATTGGACGTCGGATTTCTTTTCTCCAAAATCTCGGGGCTGAGGAGGGGGCCAACTTCTCAGAAGAACTCATCTGAAAAAGCCTTTTGTGGGATTTGGCAAGGGAACAGCCGGCTTTGCTCATGCTTATTAGGCACCCCTGTCACACCAGCCGAACCCTAGAATTAATTGTGATGTGTGTGTTTGTCTGTCTCACTGTATATGTTTGTATATGTGGGCACATGTAGAGACACCTTCTAGCTCTGGTACAGTTTGTTCTGGTCACGGAGGCTTTATTTGTCAGCTGGACACATTTCTGGGCATATGGGGTGGTAACGAATAAGACTTGCTCTGCCTGTTTCTTTCGACAGCCTGTTCCTTGAATCATTTCAGCTGTTGTCTCTGCAAGGATACATGGGATCCTGATTCTGTCACTTGTAAGCTTACATAATGATTTGAGATTCAAAGGATCTCTGTGAATTCATGTAGTTCCTATGGATTATGATGAACAGATCCTTGCAAAGGTTTAGAGTGATACAGTAATTCTAGTCCCCCAACCCCCTTCCCTTGGCTTTCATCATTTATAATTTAGCAGTCAAAGTGAAGAACAAGCCTTCCTATTGGCCACGAAGACATGCATACAGTCTTTCTACATTTATGTTTTAGGTCTTCAGTGAAGCTTTGTTGGGTTGTTTCTCCTGGATGTTGCAGAAACTGGAAATAAAGCAACATCTTTCCATGTTTGATATTTACTGTAATCTTCTGATGTCTCCAAACATGTTTTCGACCGACCAGTATCTTCAGGTATTCTGGAGATTTTTGCAGCAATTTTCCTATTAGGGTTACTGTAGCATGATCCTCTCGGATTTGCACTCCGCAATTGGAAAACATCTCACATATCTTGTGGTTTGGTAACCACTGGTTACCAAACTAGTTTCTAGTAGAGTCAAACAATCAGATGCGTATTTGGTAGCAGACTAATTTGCCTTTAGGCATTGCTGGTTACCAATCTTGACTTACAGCCTCCAGATCCATTTACGTTCATACAGTTAGCTTGATAATTTTGTTTAGAACTAATGAAAGACAAAGTCACTGCTATTTGAATTGCTTCAAATGTCATTGTTAACTTTTTTCTTTTTCTCTCTGCCTGTTTCTATCCAGGTTTTCACCTCAGTGGCACAGTCACAGAGCCAGCCACGCAATCCGAGCCAGAGACGACACACAAGGTGGCCATCAGCTTCGACCGCTGTAAGATCACATCGGTGACATGCGGCTGTGGCAACCGTGACATTTTCTATTGTGCGCACGTGGTGGCACTGTCTTTATACCGCATCCGCAAACCCGAGCAAGTCAAACTACGGCTGCCCATCTCAGAGACACTCTTCCAGATGAACAGAGACCAGCTGCAAAAGCTGGTGCAGTACCTTATCACGGCCCACCACACGGAAGTGCTGCCCACCGCCCAAAAACTGGCAGATGAAATCCTGTCCTCCAACTCTGAGATCAACCAAGTACATGGTGAGCAGCACAAATCTTTATGGTCACATGACCAAAAATCCTTTTCCACAGCCAAATGTTCCATAGAATTTAAAGAAAAAATATAGGCTTACACCTAGGGCTGGGTGATAAAACGATAACAATAATTGTTGTGATATAATTTTCCTCGATACAGTTATAAAATGGTTCTATAAATGTTTAATATGTTTATGGGCCAAAATCGGAATGAAACTTCTCTACTCTTTTAAACCGCGCCACACGGACCATTTATCCACAAGACTCAAGCGGCAGCGCAAGCTTTCTAGAGCAGAGGCGTTTACTTGCTGATCGCGTGACCACAAAACAGTGCTGTGAGATCCAGTGGGAAGCACTTGAATTCAGCAAAGTACACGAATGTGATTTAAGCTAGTTTTAACCATATGAAACCACGCTGATATTCTCAACAGCACTGACAAATATAAGAAATATTGTGCCATGAACAATCCAATTTGAAAGCGTTTCAATCTACAAATCACCATCATTTACCATGGATTTACTGTTAACACTAACTGGCCGACCCACATTGTACAGCGGCCCACCGGGAAACATCCCGGTGCTTTAGATGGCCAGTCCGCCCCTAAACTGCAGTATTGTGTCAGAAATGTTGTGTATTCATATTGCATTTTATTATATTATTAATGTAGGCATGTATTAGAGGAGTGATGGAATATAATTGCAGTATTTTTTGTTATTAAGCTATATCATTTGTAATTATAAAAAAATAAAAATAATATTAGGCTACCATAGAAGCCATATAGTTACATTTTGCCTTGGTAGTGAGGTGCTTATATGCATGCGACTCAAACATCCCAAATGAAAGCTACTGCTACTGTCAAATGTGCATTTCTAAGAGACAAAAACGCACAATATTAGTAATATTGCAGCCTGCACTGAAAAATGTGCCAAAGATACGAGTTATCAAAGTGAAGAAAATCAAAGAAACAAAATTTTCTATTAAGATATTTCTTTTGTTAGGGGAAATTTTACTTTTGCTTGGACTTGTTTGGCAAGTTTTTGTCATGTTATGACAATAAAGAGTCATTTAAAACCATAATTAACTGCCTGGTTTCCACTACTTTCACTCGGGAGCAAAAATCTGCCTTTAAACTGGAAAGAAATAAAGATTTGACATTTTATCTTGAAAATTATCGAGATCAACTGATTTAGCCATATCGCTCAGTCCTTCTTATACCCTTTCAAAATCTTTACTCAACACACCATGCAAAAATAAATTCCATCTCTTCATGATCGTTTGTCCAAGGAACCTCTGAAACCAGGAAGTCCATCCTCCTGCCCTCTTGTTTTGAATAGGAATCAAGGGGTCAGGCAGAAGCCCCTTATCAATGTTTAATCAGCAGCTACGCGTTGAATCCGGAATGTGCAGAATGTGTTAACCTGCCAAGATGTTGGATCAAAAGTGCAAAAGGACACCTACGCTGGAGTCCTGCTTATACAAGGACACAGAGGACCTTCTGTTTATATCAGTTTGCACCTCACTAGCCCATTGCAGCCCTTATAAAGTCATTAAGTACACTAATAATTTACTATTATGCTGAACATGGTTACAGTCTACCACAATCTGAAGCATTAAAACAAGCTCTCTTATTTCAAAGCACTTTACATGCAGTACAGCTTGCTCAATAGATATCCTGTACATTTAGATACTCTCATAGTATATAACACCAATGCTTATGTCACACACTGATGGTAATCTACTGTATGTAAGTTATTATTGCTCCCCTAAGTCCACCCAAGCCTTTTAAGAGCTAATCCCTAAATCAAGATGGATGATCTTATCATATAAAGCATGCCAAGGACATGGAAATGTGCAAATGATGTAGAATCAACCATTCCACTTCCATATATAGCATTTCCATATGTTTAATACCCACATGGGCATCCCAAGGGGGCCAATAGGCAGATCAACACTGTGCAGTCTGTATATGAAGCAGCTTCATGGTGTCTTTAAGTGGAATTCGATAGGGCTGAATGTGCTGAAATGTTTTGTTCTGGAATGGACGGTGGGTGTGGTGTGTCATAAACCTAAAGTGCATCGACATATTGGAAATACAGTAAGACCTTCCTCAGATAAAGTGATTGCCTCTAATGCATTTTTCTTTTCTTTTTCTTTTTTCACAGTGGCAATGGGAAGCAATCTTTTAAGAATCAAACCTAGATAGCTATGATTTGACCTCACCTCAGTGTTATTATCAGTTTGTAATGTTGTAATGGTAAAAAAAGAAACATGGATATTCCGCCAAAAGAAAGTGATATTATCGATTTCAGTTTTGGTTTAGAGTAAACAGGCTCAGGAAGTGCTGTTTTTCGATGTGTTAATGGGTACAAAGAACATTTTTCTGTCTACTGTTGAATTGCATAAGCTTGTAACCCAAGCTTCCACTCTGCTTTTCTACCAATAAATGAGATATGTTATTGCTTAAAATATCCAAAGTTTACTGGATGTATTTCTCTCCCAGGGGCCCCAGATCCTACAGCAGGGGCCAGTATTGATGATGAGAACTGCTGGCACCTGGATGAGGAGCAAGTGAGGGAACAGGTCAAGCAGTTCCTCTCTCAGGGAGGATACTATGGCTCAGGCAAGCAGCTCAACTCCATGTTTGCCAAGGTGAGACGGTGTGTGTGTGTGTGTGTGTGTGTGTGTGTGTGTGTGTGTGTGTGTGTGTGTGTGTGTGTGTGTGTGTGTGTGTGTGTGTGTGTGTGTGTGTGTGTGTGTGTGTGTGTGTGTGTGTGTGTGTGTGTGTGTGTGTGTGTGTGTGTGTGTGTGTGTGTGTGTGTGTGTGAGAAATGCTCAGTGCAAAAGGTGCTATTATGGTGAATTATGGGCCCATGCAATCCTAGGAGGCCCATTTAAATCAATGTATTTTAATTAAATGTCAAGCTGCCTCTTATTTTCAATAGCCAGTGCAGTTCATTGCTTTACCTGTCTGCTATTTGAAGAACTGCACTTCAACTTTTGATATTGATGCTGAATATAGTGCTCCAAACACAAGCGTTCTGATCTCATAGTCCTTTCAGCTAAAACACTTTTTCTGTTTATATAAAATATGCTTTATGTACAAATTACTTGCTTTGTTCTTCAAAATATGATGCTGACTTGTGTCAGACACAGGTGTGTATTAGTCCTATACTTGATGCATGAGGCACTTAAACCAAGATTTTTGTGTGTTGTGCAGGTGAGGGAAATGCTGAGGATGCGCGACTCAAACGGGGCACGGATGCTCACGCTCATCACAGAGCAGTTCATGGCTGACCCGCGTCTATCTTTATGGCGACAACAGGGCACAGGAATGACCGACAAGTGCCGACAACTCTGGGACGAGCTGGGTGAGTTTTGTCTGCTTAACCTGTTGGGCACATTTCTCGATCATCATCCTTGCTTGTCCAGGAACTTTCTTATCAACCAGTCAAAATAACCACTGATTTTAGGATGTTTAATGCTAGGGTTAATTGCAAGGTTTACCTTATTGCCGTTTAGTAGGATGTGGTTCCTTTATCAACAGCATATTCGGGAAGGAATCCTACTAAGCTAAATCACGTTTTTCTGAGCAGCATAGCACAGTATACAAAAGGCCAACATTAACATACATTCTCATCCCTCTTCTGTAGTTCTACAGAATTTAATCTTAATCATTATACTTACTCCTCTTCTCCTTGGTTCAATATCCTTAGCCTTAAGCACATTTGTCGATGTGCACCGTCTGACCTGCAGCAGTTCAGTCAGGGCAAGTGGATCAGCAAGTGGACTGACTTAGTCTGCGGCGCATACACAGGACTGGCCGCCCGCCTCTATCTGGATGTCATGAAAGGGCCAGGATCAATGAGTTTTAAAGCTGCCTCCTATTGATCGGGCCATTTAAAGAGGTTGATGAGAGCACATCCTGAAGAGGCTCATTTAAGAGCTGCATCTCTGGCTTCCTCTTCCTCCAAAACGGTTGTAGCTGTAAACAAGACGCACCTGCCGAGATGACTGTGCATTCTGATTTTCAAGAGCAGGCACAATATGAGCGTCTAATTAATGGCCAAGACCAAGACAGTTCTGTGCTTCAGTTGACAGCCGTGTTGATTGGCCGCAGCACAGCAATTCGGCCAATAAGAGCTGTGTGTACATGACAGCAGTGGAAAAAGATGCAGACCAGCCATCTGTTACCTAGATACAAAAAGGCATCGCACAACCCCACCAGTTACACGAGCGCACCAGACAACCCTACACATGCCAAATTTCATACGCTCCTCTGTACCAGTATTTGACATTGATGCGCTAGAACCTCTTCCATTAAATGCGCTGATTTTCCATTTCACATTAAGTAACTAATCATAAGACTAAACTGGTTTTAAATGGTGCATAAAAATGGGAAAAGTGGCAACCTAAAATTCAATACAACCTCCTCTTTTTCTCTCTTTATCCTTTTATGCTCATTTTACCTTTTTAGTTTCTCACTCTTTTATAAGCTACACTTCAGTTATAAAGATGTCTGTGCACTGTGGGTTTGCAGGTGCGCTGTGGGTGTGTATCGTGCTGAACCCGCACTGTAAGAGCGAAGAGAAGAACGGCTGGCTGAGACAGCTGAAAAAATGGGGAGACATGGACATCTGCCCTCTAGAGGATGGCAATTACGGCAGCGAGCTGCCCAACATCACCAACGCTCTGCCACAGAGCAATCTGGCTCAGGGTAAGCTTCCCTTCAGGGTTTTTGTTTTTGTTTTCTCTAGGCATTTTATATAGAGCTTTCATATGTACTACTGTACACCCAAAGCGATTTACAATAAAATCAGGGAATCTCTCCTCAACCATCACCAGTGTGCAGCATCCACTTGGATGATGCGACGGCAGCCACAGTACAACGGCGCCAGTGCGCTCACCACACACCAGCTATAGGTGGAGAGTTGATCCAACTGAGAGTTTCAGTTGATCCAAACCTGAAATTATCCACTTATCTTGATGTCTGTTGCTCACATAACCGTATTTTACTCTAGACTCACTGGCCCGGCCTAGAAGAACGGTGTTCACAAGAGCAATGGAGGCCTGTGACCTGCACTGGCAGGATAGTCACTTGCAGAGAATCATCAGTAGTGATTTCTACATGTCCCCAGCCTACCAGAGAGAGGGAGAGAGCCTGCTCTTCAACCCCCAGGGTCTGCCACTGTGGTTGGGTACGTATTTACATTCTTCTCAGCCATTTCAAGCTATGCTTGACCGTGTTGATTCTGTACTGAGAAGCCAGTCAGTTCGGGGATCTCTAGTGGGTGAGTTTTTCCTAAATCAGACACTTGAACAAAGGCCTGTTCACACCAAGGACAATAACTATGAAATTTTAATAATTGCTCTAATTCTATTAGAATTACAGCTATAACGATAATTACACAGAAGAACGATATCGTTGGAATCACTTTTCCAGCTGATGAATGATAAAAACATTGACAGCAGTTCAGAATCCACCCGAGCTTGAGAATTGAAAGCAGCGGACTTCAATTCCGTTTTCGTGCATTGGTGTGGATACTAATATAGTTATAGTTCTCGTTCTTGGTGAGAAACGGAGAGTCTGAGAGGAAACTTCGCTCTCAGTAAGACCCTTTCTGCTTTGTCGTTATCTGTCTGATTTCACTTCTGTATGATCCAGGAACTAAAATAAGCAGTTTCCATTAAGATTTGGTCGGAAACATGTAACTTGAAATCTGAGAAACTGCCCCATCTGAGAGGAGCCCCACCATGTTCATACCATGTCATGTGACTTGTTCCAGATCACGTGCCTACAGCCTGCGCCAGGGTGGATGCTCTGCGTTCCCATGGTTACCCCAGAGAAGCCTTGCGACTGGCTGTTGCAATAATCAACACCCTACGGCTCCAACAGCAACGGCAATTAGACATATACAAGCATCAGAAGAAAGGTAACACACATTGTTCTGATTTAATGTGTGGCGTAACTCCAAGTGCTCACAAATTTTTATTTATTACTGCTTAATCACAAGCCTTATCTTTTCGAGAATAACCATTTCAATGTATTTGTAGACGCATCAAAAGAAAACTAGTACAGTTTATTTCAGAACTTCTGCAACAACTTTTAACTTTGCTCAGGGTAACTTTAGAAACAGCCATGTGCACCGTTAAAATTTAAAAGTGCTTGTTTTGATAGTAATTTAAGCATTGACATATTCATATATTCCCAATACAAGTAAATATTTCTGGTTCTGTCCTCAGAACTGCTGCAGAGGGGAATGACCAACACCACCAATCTGGAGGGCTGGGTGGGCCACCCCCTTGACCCTATTGGCTGCCTTTTCGCCACCCTCACGGAGACGTGTCGAGTGGAGGATGACAATACCATGGATACTGGAGGTACACAATTATATGCTGTCATCGGGCTTCTGTCCTTTTACAACTCTCTGAGACGCCTTGGGCATTATTCGGTTCCTCGCTCAGCAACTGGCCTGTGTCTTTGAGAGCTTCATTCAGTCTGCTGGAGCCCCATCTCCTCGCTCTTTACAATTCCCCTCCTTTTCTGTGCAGTGTTAAGGGGTGCTATTGTATCAGAAAGGTCATTCTATCCACTCAGTGGTGTAAAACGTATAAAATCAATCAGCATTTGCATTCCATACATCCCTCCCAGCTCAGGCCAATGGAAAGTGTCGACCATTGTATTCCTGTAATGAGGAACCCACAGAGAGGCATTGTGTCCCTGAATAATACTGGCAAATGGTACTGTGACTTGGGAGAGTTTGTTCATATCTGTGCGCTTGTCCCATTGTAGCACTCCCCTTTTGGCCATGGCACTGTAGCGGTTGTGTTGGGGTGTGTTTGCGTCTGTTGTGTATTACACTGTATGTTTGTATATGTGTTAGAGAGCATAGCTCTTTGTTTGACTCTGTTGCACAGTTGGAAACATCTGGCATGTGCTGGGATGGGGGCGGACTCTCAGTTTTAACCAATCAGAATGTCCGAAGGTCAGGATCTTAGCTTAGCAGGACCAGCAACAGCAGCTGCAGCGGCGGCCGCAGCAGTGTGGAAAGCCAAAACAATGCTCTCTCTAATCTCTCTGCTTTACTTCTTTGGCAATTTACTGTAAACCCAAAACCAAATCAGGATAGGACACCATAGCTTGGTTAAGTTGTTTTGTATGGGTTTTTTATTATGATTGTGAAATGCCAGTAGAGATGTTGTTTTACATTGTAGCCAGATGATGGTGAACCCATTGATCCCTGTCCGCTGCCTACTGTACAAACAGGATTGACCAACAGTATAAATTGCAAGGGGGATTTAAGTGAGCTGGTGTTGAGGGTCTAAATTCTTTCCAAACAGATGGTGTTTTTTCCCCCCAGCTTTCATGCAAACATCATCGGACATTTATATAGATGCCTTAGTTTGTGGTGTTTTATATAAGTTTGGGGTCAGTAAGAATTTTTTTTTATTTTTTTTTAAAATTCTTTTATTCAGCAAAGATACATTAAATTGATTAAAAAGTGACACCTTTATATTGTTACATTGTAATAATATTTCACAATATTATGGTTTTCACTATTATTGATCAAATAAATACAGCCTTGGCGAGCAGAGACTTCATTCAAAAACATTTAAAAAGTCTTACTGGCACCAAACTTTTGAATGGTAGTGTATATACTTGCCTTACCTTTAGCTATGCAATGCAATATTTTCTAAAAAACATAAAAAAATGATTTTGTCAATCAAAAAGAACATTTGTAAAAAGCTGTAAATTAACATTTAACAAACACTACTTTTGTTTCCTAATAGATTCTGGTGAGCCCAAGCCTCCAGTGTACCAGCATGTACCAGTCTGGGGATGTCCTGACGGTGGAGAGTCATACCTGGCGCTGGCGCTAGAGGTGGCGCTGATGGGTATGGGGCAGCAGCGGCTGATGCCCGAGGGGCTGTACGCCCAGGACAAGGTGTGCCGAAATGAGGAGCAGATTGTGGCCAAGCTGCAGGAGATGGAGCTGGATGACGTATTGGTGCAGACACTCCGCAAACAAGCTATCCTCCTTTTAGAAGGTACAAACTCTCTTTGTTCTCAATATTACGTCCACTTTTCAACCTTTCTCTCTTGTCATCACCCCATAGGCACTATCCTCCCTGTGTGGAGCTGTTTCCTCCCCTCACTGTTCTCTTGCTTTTCCCACAACCTTTTTCCCCCATGTGGATCTCTGTCTACTTTGATCTTTTCCTCCTCCCCATCTCTAGTTTGAATATGTGTATGTGTATGTGTATGTGTATGTGTATGTGTATGTGTATGTGTATGTGTATGTGTATGTGTATGTGTATGTGTATGTGTATGTGTATGTGTATGTGTGAGAGAGAAAGAGAGGAAGTGCTATGCCTGTAAAAAGATCTGCAGGCTGGCCTCTGCAGTGTCCCCAACTCCCTTCCCCAAAACAGGCCACCCTGCATCTGAGCCTCCCACTGACATGCGGTGTAACCTTAGAGCAGACATCTGCGCTGCTACTAGGGAGGACAGACTCTGTCAAAGCCCATGAGGCCTTGCCGCCTGTTTGCCTTCTCATCGCCCTCCCCAGCCGTCCCAGCGATACGCTCGACTCAGATTTCTCTCTCACTTGCTGTGCATGCCCTCACTGACTCACCAGCCTCCTGTCCATCAAGCCTGACTCAACCCTGCAATCTGATAAGATGGACAGTTAATTTTTTTATTCTCTCTCTCTCTCTCTCTCTCTCTCTCTCTCTCTCTCTCTCTCTCTCTCTCTCTCTCTCTCTCTCTCTCTCTCTCTCTCTCTCTCTCTCTCTCTCTCTCTCTCTCTCTCTGTGTGTGTACAGGTGGTCCCTTCAGTGGTCTGGGGGAGGTCATCCACAGGGAGAGCGTTCCCATGCACACATTTGCCAAGTACCTGTTCACCGCTCTCCTGCCGCATGACACCGACTTGGCGTATAAACTGGGCCTTCGTGCAATGAGGTGAGAATTCAGTTCAATTCAATTTTTCACTTTACTGTTGGAATTTCTTCCAAAAATTGTCTCGCATCACACAGCGTTTACGGTCTCATATTAATTCACATGAATTCACATCAATACACATCCGCATCAAATAGTAAGACACTACAATAGACACCACTTGATTAAAAAAACAAAACAGTTTTTCCTTTTTTGTACACATCAAGAAGGAAAAAAGAACAGAAACATTAATGATAACTGTTACATGAGGTCTTACAAGGAGTCAGCAACTATGTGATATAAGTAGAAATTGTGGCACAGTTCTAAATGTCTACCAATTTTTTTGTTTTTTGAATGTAACAATCCCATTTCCTTCAGTACTTTTCCCCTTTGTCCTTCTGTTACCGAAGGGAGAGGGTCATTTTTTCCATGGTGCATATAATAATACTAATAATAATAATAATAATAATAATAATTTGTTACATTTATATAGCGCTTTTCTGGGTACTCAAAGTGCTTTACATAGAAGAGGGGGAATCTCCTCAACCACCACCAATGTGCAGCATCCACCTGGATGATGCAACGGCAGCCATATTGCGCCAGAACGCCCACCACACACCAGCTTACTGGTGGAGAGGAGACAGAGCGATGAAGCCAATCAGTACATATGGGGATGATTAGGAGGCCATGATGGACAGGGGCCAATGGGCAAATTTGGCCAGGATGCTGGGGTTACACCCCTACTCTTTTTTTTTTTTTTTTTTTTTTTTTTTTTAAAGGACATCCTGGCATTTTTAATGACCAAATATTTGACTGACAATGCATGAAAACAGATCTACATCAGGGGGGTTTCTCTTGAGTCAACATTTAGTGACCGCTTTTTTGCAGGCGACCATACAGTCTTTCTCTTGTGGGAAAACCGACTAGAAATATTGACGACTCATCCTTAATTGCAAAGATTTTTGTCCAGTTCTAGGACGAGAATGTCCCTCCTCCAAGTAGCAAATGTAGTCAACACAATCATGCTGCAACTTGCCAAATAATGTTTTTCTCATGTTTTTAATGTGCATTTTAAATGTGTGCATTGTTTTCACCTTTAATTATGGAACACAGTTCCTTAAATTAGATTGAATCTCCACATTGTGTGTGACTTACACTCTAGCTCCAGCCATATAAAGTCTTTATGGGACCTTATTACTGTATATCTGCACCAAGGCATCATTATCTGAGTCTAGCTCATCACAATCCTCACTTATACACAATCAATAGCACTGCTCCCTCTGCGCACCTTCTGTGAGTCTGAGCTAGTGTAGTGTTCACTCAGACAGGAGTAGCAGAGCATAGAGCGCTCTAATTACTTGCATTCAGACAGAGCTAGCAGAAACATGAGTACTGGTATGTGTGGAAGTAGCACTCGGTTTACTCAGACATGATTATCAGAATACAAAGTACAAGGCTGTAGAAATCAGTGAATCGCAACAGAAAATTGATGAAAAAAGGTTGTTGAGCTTATTGGTCTTGTTATAGGCTATGTGAATAACTTGAGTCTTATATGTGTGAATAATCCAGTATAAACATGTTTACTGCAGGCTTCCAGTGCTGGAGTCCACGGCTCCCTCAGGTGACGTAGGGCACCCTCACCACGGCATCTCCATAGTGCCCAGCAGATACCCACGCTGGTTCACGTTGGGCCATCTGGAGTCTCAGCAGTGTGAACTGGCCTCCACCATGCTTACTGCCGCTAAGGGTGAGTGCTACACACGATCACTCACGACGAGTCACGTGAGGTTCACTTTAAACAAACTTTTATGTGCTGTGCCCATGTTTAGCTAAGAGAAGTCTGTTTTGTGTCTTAGGTGACATGTTGAGATTGCGGACTGTTTTGGAGGCCATTCAGAAGCACATCCACTCCTCTTCCCTCATCTTCAAATTGGCTCAGGATGCATTCAAGATCGCAACTCCGGCAGATAACCCTCCTGACATCACTCTGCTCAATGTAGCGCTGGAGCTCGGCCTCCAGGTAAGTCTAAATGGATCCTTATGTGATGTCTGGTTTGATTTAGTTCATTATTGAGTCTGATTACATTCTTGATCTTAGACCAACTAGGCCAACATGTAAAGTCATCCTAAAACATTATTTTATTGGACATCCAATGAGCCCACATAGTTGTTTTTTTCCCCTTACCTTCAATTTCTCTCTGCATATAAAACGTTTTTTGACCCTTTTCTGATGTTTACACGAGATATTATGAAGCATATTATGTACACTGTCATAAAAAAATTGGTGGTTGGTAATTTTTTTTTTTTTTGAAAGAAGTCTCTTATGCTCACCAAAGCTGCATTTAAAAAATAATATTGTGAAAAGGTATTACATATTTTAAAATGTAATTTATTCCTGACATGGCAAA
The DNA here is from genome assembly GCF_965113295.1 of Leuciscus leuciscus. NCBI lineage: Eukaryota > Metazoa > Chordata > Actinopteri > Cypriniformes > Leuciscidae > Leuciscus > Leuciscus leuciscus. The sequence continues at coordinate 27,106,289 of NC_138730.1, forward strand.
GTTTCAGTGTTATATGATCCTTAAGAAATCATTCTAATATGATGATTTTCTGCTCAAAAAATATTTCCTATTATTATCAATGTTGAAAACAGCTGTGCTGCTATTTTTGTGAAAAAAAAAACAAAAAAAAAACATTCAGGATTCTTTGATAAATTAAAAAGGTCAAAAGAACAGCATTTATATGAAATAATAGAAATCTTTTGTAACATGCATGTCTTTACTGTCACTTTTGATCAATTTAATCTAACCTTGTCGAAGTGTTAATTTCTTTAAAAAAAAAAAATCGTACTGACCCCAAGCTCTTGAACAGTAGCGTAAAGACTGTTTTCTTTTATAGTCTGGTTTTATATGCTGGTTTTATTTCTGGTAGTTGTGTTTTGATGTACATGTAAATTTACTCCAGTACACTGTTCTGCATCTTTTGTGTGTCTTATGCGATATGATATTTCTCTGCAGGTGATGAGGATGACCCTTTCCACACTCAACTGGAGGAGGAGGGAGATGGTTCGCTGGCTAGTCACATGTGCTACTGAAGTTGGTCTGTATCAAGCAACACTCTGATTTTGATGTTTAAATTAACAAGGATTTCATTCAAGACACTGACATGCACTTTAATAGTTTTGTCTTTTTAAAATGTCATGTAAATGCTTTATTCTGACGGAAATCTTATCCGTCCCATTTTGGCTAAATCGAACTAACAGACCTGGGTTATTGCAATGTATTTAAACTGCAGTACTATGCAAAATCAGCTAATCGTTTCACTGAAAATTATGATATGTTTATCATGTGGTTTCTAAATGCAGGTAGAACCAAGGCAAACGTTTTATCTGTTCTGATTGGTTCTTTTGTCTCATTGCAGGCTTAAGAGCATTGGTCAGCATATTGCAAAGCTGGTATACTCTCTTCACCCCCACTGAGGCAACCAGCATAGTGGCAGCCACAGTGATGTCCCACAACACCATCCTGCGCCTGAGCCTCGACTACCCGCAGCGGGAGGAACTCGCCAGCTGCGCGCGCACCCTGGCCCTACAGTGCGCCATGAAGGATCCCCAAAACTGTGCCCTGTCCGCCCTAACCCTTTGCGAGAAGGACCACATCGCCTTCGAGACGGCTTACCAGATAGTCATCGACGCTGCCTCCACAGGCATGACCTACTCTCAGCTCTTCACCATCGCCCGCTACATGGAGCACCGCGGCTACCCCCTTCGAGCCTTCAAACTGGCGTCTCTCGCCATGACCCACTTGAACCTGGCCTACAACCAAGACACGCATCCGGCCATCAACGATGTGCTGTGGGCTTGCGCTCTCAGCCACTCGCTGGGCAAGAACGAGCTGGCCGCCATCATACCCCTGGTGGTTAAAAGCGTTCATTGCGCCACGGTGCTCTCGGACATTCTGCGGCGCTGCACCATGACGGCCCCCGGCCTGGCCGGCATTCCTGGCAGACGTAACTCGGGCAAGCTTATGAGCACTGACAAAGCCCCTTTGAGACAGCTACTGGACGCCACCATCAGCGCCTACATCAACACCACCCACTCCCGCCTCACGCACATCAGCCCGCGCCACTATGGAGAGTTCATTGAGTTTCTCAGTAAGGCACGCGAGACCTTCCTATTGGCCCAAGATGGCCACATTCAGTTCGCCCAGTTTATAGACAACCTCAAACAAATCTATAAGGGCAAGAAGAAACTCATGATGTTGGTACGGGAACGTTTCGGTTGAACCTCGCCTGATTGCGGGAAACTCTTTCTTCTTTCATTCTTCATTTATTTAAGGCATTATTTTATTCTTCCTTTTTTGGTCATCTTTGGTGAATTTTAAAATTGTATCCATTTGTTTTGATCTGTTTCGTCTTGTTTTTTTTTTTTATTGTGAACAATTCCTGTTCACCAAGTTATTCTACCAGGTCGAACCTGTGGAGGGGAGAAGAACAACTGTAATTATGACCATTTATGTTTTTGTTTTGGCACATTCTTGATTTTGTTTAATCAAGATATTGTGATAAAAATGTAAAAGTGGCACATAAAGAGAAACCAAATGATTATGTGGTAAATTGAGCGTGGGGAGGCGTTTGGTTGGTTTTGGAAAGGGGCTTGAACACTTAAATCAACACGGTCATTCCTGAAACACTCGCATACAGTGTTATCAGCATACCTCGATCGTATTTTACGGATCAGCTTTAACTCTCTCTGGAAAAGGCCTGATTTTAAGAGTGAGACAGGCACATCACATCACCTCAAACTTAAACTGCAACTCTGTCGAACCTCCCAACCACGACTCAAGCGAGCCACAAGACATGAGCCCTCCCCTCTCTCCTGTGTTTGTTACTATCGGCTCATCTTAATCTCTGTTCGAAAATTCAGTGCAGGAAAGACAACGACCTAAAAGAATACCTGTGTGCTCAATCCTTCCATGCTGTTTCCTGGTCTTACTGAATTTGAACAAAACCAAGATATTTACCCATCAATATCAGCCATATATGTTTCTCTGTTACCTCAGTGGAAAAACAAAAACAGAAGCAGAAACAAAAAGACTTGTGTGAGATTGAGTAGCAGTAATAATATATATGTACTAGCACTTCATTAAATTCCATCCCCTACACGACGCATTCGGATACGCAATTACTTACTGTGTAAAAATTAGGTGAATTGTATAGATGCATTTGACAAAAATGGTTGTATTGGCAGAATAAGAAATTAGCTGGCTTTAAACTGTAATATCTTCCACATTCCATGACCTCCGCCCTCCACAAGTGCCCCAGTGGATCCGAACACTTAGAATGCACTCTGCGGCTTCCATCTGAAGGAAAACGGGAAGAGAGGAAACAAGAAAAGATATGCTCAACTCCGTTCTCAGGGAATCACTTAAAGAAACAAAACAGAAAAAAATAGTAGCATAAGCATTTAAGATATTGTAAATATGAAAGTGTCAATTCAAAAAATTGTAAAGTTATAATTATTTATGATGACTGTATGTTTTTCTTTTCGGATACTTGAATTTGTTGGGCTGGGAATGTGATGACCGTAAGAGGAAAGACTTCAGAAACATTTCTCAGGTGCTCCTGTGTTCATTTCTGATTTACTGTTTTATTTGTATCCTATTTTGTTTTTGTAATACCTTTTTGCAAGAAGAAGCATGTAAAGAATAAGAAGAAAGGAGAGGACAAACGTTTATGAACAGACTATGCAGAACCACTTCATGATTTGCCCTCTTCCCCCCTGATCCTCCTCCGACTTTTCTCCTTGTTTGGCTCGGGGGTGGGGGCGCTCTCCCGAAATTCAACCGTTTGTATCTGTAAGTAAAGTAATCTGCACGAGCTTCAAGTTTGGATGGATTTTGCCTTTGATCTACATACAACTCTTTACTTTGAAGCCTTATAGTCTTCTGAAAGCACTGCACGTGTTTCAGGACATTGTGTTGCTAATGTCAGTGGAGTACAGCATAGAGAAAATGGACCTAAACCTTCAACTGGCCCAAACAAGGAAGAAGGGCATCTGGCATTCTATTCTCCTTCGCTTCGACATGGTCAACGTACTTTAGGGTCGTGATTATCTTGTATTGGGGCTTATGGAGGGCAACAAGGCCTGTTTTGAGGTTGTGTCTTACTATTGCCTAATTGAGACCTTGATAGATGCTCCATTAATGGCTAAATCTTGAGGAGATTTCTAAATGTTGTTGGTTAAGGTTGGTCACTTTCATTTAAGTAGTTTGCTGGTTTAAATTTTTGGTTATTTTCGTTCATAGAGTTTGTTTAAAACTTCATACTAGTTGCCTCAGCTGTGGCATACTCAAACAACAAGGTGTTAGTCACATTATGCAGCCTTTGCTCCTCAACCTGCTCTGTCAGGGAGCTCAGTGGATGGACCTGAGAGGAAGCTCACAGATTAGGATTTTTTTTTTTTTTTTACAACACATTTGCAGAATGATAATAGTGCTGCCTGTTTGATAAAAAAAAGAAGAAAAAATATATAAAAAAAAGAAAAGAAAAAGGTTAAAAAAACGAGCATTTTCTGTAGCTAACTAGTTGGTCCAATGGCATCTCAAAAAGAGAATAACCTCCTCTGGCTTTTGATTTCTCTCTTCCATACTCTTAAGTGTCCTGTATGTGTTAACTGTACCAGTGTTTTGATCTGTCCCTAGAGTTTAGAAGGAAAAAAATAATCGCTGGTAGAGATTGTTCACTAGTTCATCTACTGTTTGATTTTGTTTCGTTTTAATTTAAGGGAAAGTGTTTGTCGCCTCTTTGTGCTACTGAATTATAAAAAGGTATCCAGTATTTGTTGCCACAAAAGTATAGTTCATCAACACTTTTTGTTTGTGCAACCTCTTGAGCTAATGTCTATAAACAAAAATTTATTACTATTTATGTAATGCTACTACCATTTTATATGATTTGTGTTGAATTTCAGTGCTTTTCTATGAATAAAGTGTGAAACACGTCTTTGCCTATTTCAATGTAACATGATATACAGCTACTATAATCTTGGCTCCTTATAAAGTGCAAGTTTTAATTTTATATTTATTTTTTTCGTCTTGAAACGGGTATTTGGGATATATCGGAGATTTTTATTTTGAGGGGTAAAAAAAGTCAGTAGCCTTTAGTTTGTCACGGTCCAGAAATCCCACAATGTCATGTGTAGATGCTTAATTTGTTATGAAACTCTTGCAATAGTAGCATTTACTGATACCAGGGCTGCAAATAAATTGTGATGGACCTTTTTCATAGACTGTGGTGATGCATTTCCAGTTATCAACATTGCAAATCATTGCATATTTTCATTAAAAAAAAAAAAAATTAATATACATGTATAACGCTATGTTTTGTGTTCTATTACATTGGCAGTAAATCTGTGTGAGATCACTCTTATTTTTTCACTCTGCATACGGGAAATGGTACCATGGATTTTTAATTTTGATATTGGAGCAAATAGGAATACAAAAATTATGTTTGCTGTTGTCTCCCGTTTACTACTATAGAATTTTACCCAATTATGACAGCTTCTGCTTCTAAGAAACCCGGAAATGTGAAAAGGGTCCATTTGTTATCTAGAGATGACCAAAGCCACTGCATTTGTGCTCAACTGATGGTTTGAAAAGAAAGTAGAAGTGGCATTTAACTTCTTAAAACAAAATTCTAATAAATTCTGTTCTTTTGAAGTTTCCACAAGGGATATTACGCAGCAGAGCTGTTTTCAACATTGATAATAATAAATGTTTCTTGAGCAGCAAATCAGCATATTAGAATGATTTCTGAAGGATCATGTGATGCTGAAAATTCAGCTTTGCTGTCACGGGAATAAATGACATTTAAAATTGTATTAAAATAGAAAACATTTAAAATATTAAAATATTCAATGTTTTATTGATCAGTTAAATGCAGCCTTGAGACTTTATAATTTCTTAATCTTACTGACCTCAAACCATTGAGTGGTAGTGTATGTGAAGGGGACAATTTTTTTTATCCAGAAGAGAAAGCCTAAATGCTTACAAAAGCTTTTGTTTATTCTGTCAACTTTTTAGGTTAGGTGTGTATGTTAGTCTGTATGCTAACACGTATCTCATGAGATCTTTAACGCACAGAAAAATCACTGCAGTTGTAAAAAAAATTCTTGAAGCCTCGACACATGATGTCCAGACTATATCTCCAGCTCTCTTTCTCTCTCCTCTTTAGAAACTCTGTGACTAAAACCACAATAAACTCCAGGAAAACCTTGTGTCAGAGTGATTGACTGTGTTAGAGATGCAGTCGACAGGAACAATGCTCTTTGGGCCTGCTTATACAAACTGTACCATCCATCAGGGTCCCTCACAGCTGCTGCTCTTCATTGTGTCTTGGACCCGATGCAGCGCTCTGCTCCTGTGAGGACCACTGAGTAAGTGTTTGTCAAGCATGGCTGTGCTACTGGCTGAAATATGGATGGGTTTGGCTCTGTTAGACACGCTGCAAAGAGAAGGCATTTCCTTAGCTCAGTGATTTAACAGAAGTGACACGCCAGGAAAAAGAGAGACGAGTAATTGGCTTTCCCACCTTGTTCTGAGCTTCCAGCGCAGGCTGAGGCTGTCATATTTGGAGCGAGGAGTAGGTGTTGGGATTGGTGGGGGAAAACAAGCATTGTTTGTACGCGTAACAATGTTACAGAGGCTTTTCTTTAATTAGAACCCAACCCATCATCAGAAAGAGGACGTCTAAACGCAGTCATGGAGCGCACAAGCCTGTCAGGCAACTCTGAGAACTGTTGTGCTTCTGGGCAGGTTTGTGCAGTGAGAGGAAGCTTTGTCCTTTGCACCCTGCATGGCAGGTTCTGCTGTCAGCGTAATCACATATTGTGTTCTTCAGGGAGCTGATTTGCAGAGCTTTGTTCTGCTGCTCTGATTTTCCCAGAATCCCTCTGTAATTGGGGTGTCGGAAGACTGGGTGAGGAGGGGTGGGGCAGCTTGGGACTTTTTTTTTTTTGAGGTGGGAGGTGGTGTGGGTTAAGGGGGAATGGAGAGCTGGAGTGGATTATGGAAGAACATTTTGACATGAACAGAATTAAAGATCAAAATGCAATAGTGCGTTCCTCGAATATGATTAACTGAACGCTAATATATAGTCCGACTTTTACTGATTGTATCACTCCGACTTTAGTCATTGAATCATTCACTCACTCAAGCAATTTGCCCAAATCACTGATTCACGGGGGAACAAAGCGCCATTACGATGCATGGCTCAGAGAAGTGCATAAGTCTGTGCTTTTACTTCTTACTTTAACTTAAGATGTAAGTTACTTAAATTCTTTATTGACGTGCATTTATATATTTAGAAATTAACATTAACCAAGATGAATAAAAGCAAAGGATTGTTTGTTGTTATTCTATGTCAGCTATTGCATTAACTGTTTACAAACCCAACCTTATTGTGGATACTGTGTCCTTACTGGACATGATGTGTTCTAGCTACAAAACGTGACAAAACAATCACAAAGCACAACCAATCAGAAAAGTGTGTGGGCGGGCTCACGCTTGCGTGTGAGTAGTATGATCCTGCAATACCGTAGTGGAGGTAAGATGTCCAATCAAAAGTCTTTAATACTTCCATCTGCGGTATTAAATTATATATCTGCAGTATTAAATTCATTATCTAATTCTATATTCATATATGACAGCCGTGCCAGGCCAGTAGTCTCAAGTGAGACCGGAGCTGACAATCGCCTAATCCGCCCCCACCACCAACCCCACCAACCCCACACCAACACCACCAACCCCACCAAATGCCAAACTCCACCGCAACACTAAATCTAACCCAAAGAAAAACTAAATATTAATGAGCATACATGCTGAATGGTGAGAGTAACCAATCGATTTTACAAGATGTGACTCCACCGAACTGACACCAACTTGAAGACCTCTATCTCTCTTCCCCAAAATTTCAAATCAATCTTGAGCCAAGCCCCCCAAAACCCTCCCATCTGATAAAGCAGTGATAGAGCAAGGACCTGACAAATGATGTACAGCCTGCTGTCTTCAGGAACATATTGGATTTTCAGGCCTGCTGATTTGCTGAGAGATTGAGCCCAAACCCCCACTTTCATCCCCCTTGTGGCACCTTAAAGGAGGCCTTGGGGAATTCAGCTTTTTTTTTTTTTTATAGATTCATTGTTGCAATTAAAAATAATGCCAGGAGCCCCTTGAGGTATCACAGAATAAGTGTGTGCACGTGTGTGTATGTTCTTGTGCCTCACTAGGAAACGGGCCCGGCCCCCCAATCACAGCTGTGCTCCATGGACACACTAGTGGCGAGCCGGCAGGGGCTTAAAAATCCAACAACACTAATCAGCAAATTGATTACAGGACGTTTCTTCTTTCAGCAGGGCTTACAGCACCTAACACACAATCAAGGCCAGACTTATCCTGCATTGACAACAACGCACACCAGCGGTGCAGCTGCCACCATTTCAAACTAAATGACCGTAAGCGAGTGTGGGACAACATCCATCATGTTGTTTCAATTTACAGTCTGTGGTCGCTTTTAAAACAGACGGTAAACAACTTTGACCGAAAATGAATTAGAAATCATTTTTGCTATGCTAACAAATAACGGATTTGAAATCCTGTATCAAAATTATGCATTTTCAAACACACAAATGGGGTTCAGAAAGCACTAACATGATTGAAAACATGTTTAATTCCAATAAATCCTTGTTTTGAAGTTCAGGGTTCTTCAAAAACATCTTGCGTACGTCACGTGATGTGTTGCTGGGGAATCCCGCTCCCACCTTACCAAAAACAAAAACAACTGGATTTAAGGATTTGTGCTTATTCGTCATTTGGTATTACATCCTCTGGGATTAACATTTCTATTACTAAATGCGAAAGGCAGTAAGAGAGACAGTAATCATAGATCAAGGGGGTAAACCCCTCACCGAAACACTCCTGCAAAACAAAGGGAATAGAAAATCATATGATTTAGGTATGTGACATTCAGCTCAGAGAAATTCCCCTGAGGGATGTTTGTCTTAAAAGGAGGATTACTCTTTATTTCGCTTCATATAAAACATCCATTGAAATGTACACACATTCTTAGTGGTTCATTAGTGTCAGTCACTATTCCAGTGACAGTCTCAGCCCAGATGTTACTATGGCACTGCATTAAAAACAAACCTATACAGCACTTCAGACTTAATCAGATTCCATCCTCCTTCACTTATTCCACATTCTCCAGTGTCGGTGCATCGGCTCTGATGAAAGCACATTAATCTAGCTAAAAAAAATTATATTAAAGATTGGATGGATTGGTGTGGAGCTATTATAAAATGTAGGTAAAATAGAAAGACGGTCTACATAATAATTGAAATGAGTCAAGCCCAGCCTTTTATGCGAATATCTTGTCAAGAAATATCTGGGTCACACTTCACCACCAAATTATTAGAAAAAAAATAAAAAAAATAAAGATTTTGCATAAAGAAAACGAAGCCTACATTTCAGTAAAATTAAGATATTTTGCATTGTGACATTATTTTCATGACAACTAGGCATAGTTTATCCCCAATTCTTATAACTGTAATGCTTGAAGTTTTACATTGTCTTGAATATTCGTTTTACTGCAATACAGTTATACATTAAAAAAAATTCAAACTATGGTATTGCTGTATTATTTTTCTCTTTTGATTTTAGAGTAAAATACAAATGGATTTTTTTGACAGGTTTTGTGAGATTCATCCTAGAACAACATTTGTTGTTTCTCATCGGCTTCAGGTGTTCTGATAGGAGAGTAACGTCTTATTTGCGGTTGAGGAGCTGGCGAGAGTGGGTGTGTACGGCCTCCACGAACGCGCCCACATTTTCTGGATCCATATCAGGGTACAGGCCATGACCCAGATTAGCGATGTAGCCCTTGGTGCCAAAGCCCTCCAACATCCTCTTTACAATCTCTGATATGCGCTCCTGATCACACATAAAGAGAAGTGTTTAGGTTGGATATCATACATAAGAATGTATCCTCTGTCAAAATCTTTGAGCTAATGTTTTTCAAATAGGCTGGGCAGTCACACCCCTATAACTTCTGAAATGTTTTTTTATAATTGGGAGGCATCAAGACAATGCTATGAAAGCCATGCTTGTAATGAATGAGCAATGAAAGCCAGAGATGGCTCTGTGTGGAAAACAGCTGTTCTTAAGGCTCATATTTCTAGCAGGGCCTCAATTTGTAAAAACAAAATGGCCTCTCTAACCAGAACTGAAGCATTGCTTTTCAAACACAAAACACTATATAGCCTAGACGTTTGTGTTTTTTCGACGTTCATGTCCTCACCTTTGTGGAATATAGAGCGCAGGGATCCATGTTGCCTTGCAAACTAACTTTTCCTCCAGTCCTGACACTGAGAAACACAAACAAGATTATATACACTACCATTCAAATGTTTGGGGTTGAAAATACTTTTTGGGGTTTTGAAAGAATTCATTACTATGATGGCAAATATGTATTTTTAGTAGCCATTACTTCAGTCTTCAGTGTCACATGATCCTTCAGAAATCATTCTAATATGCTGGTTTGGTGCTCAATAAATATTTCATATTAACAGTTGAAAACAGTTGTGCTGCTTAATACTTTTGTGGAAAAGGAATTCTTTGATCAGTTTTGATTTGTTTAAGATAGTATCTACATAATTCCCATACTTCCATTTGTAGGCTACTCTACTATTATTTTAAAATGTATTGAAACAGCAATAACAGAGAATAAGTTGCTTGTCTTGCAGAAGTATTCAGACTCTACCAAAGCCTTTAATTTGACTAGATAAGAAATCCTATACTGACATCTGGTTGGCTGTGATTCTATTTCTACAAGTGTAGAAACTGAAGTGTTCTGTTTCAGTTTATACAGATAAAATAAACTAATGCAAATGTAATGAGGACACAACTGTCTTACAACTGACCTCTACATATGAAGCATAAAACAACTAATATAAAAAACAAGACAAGAAAATTTCAACATTAAAGAGTAAAGAGCATGTGTTTGGATGCACTTTTTTGGAGTTAGGCCAAAACCATTACAGATTAATTTGCAATGTGGAAAAATATTTCATGGCGAGATGTTTTATGAAGACCAAAAGCTTTTAGCCAAAACTCAAAGTGAAATGTTAACAACACTGCCCACAGCTCCATAGTGAAGGTGGTAGTGCATCATGTTGTAAGACTGGAGGGTATCTTTTTCTTATTTATTCTTATAAAAACAATGGATGAATGGTGCGAATACATATAGGGAAAGACGATCTTTTTTTAAAGTTCTAAAGAACAAAAAGGAAAATGTCTTATAATGGGCCATTATAAGACATTTTCCTTTTGGTTCTTTAGAACTAAAAAAGAAAAAAGATTGTCACCAAATAAATTGCCAAATTTGCCATCAATCTGAAGCAAATCTGTCTGAGAAGAGGCCCAACAAAAATAAAAAATAAATACATTCACACCTATATAAACTTGAGTTTCAGTGCTTTGAAATAAAACCATCAAGTAACAAAATTACAGTATATGATCTTGAAGCGAGAACCGTTTAAGAGTCTGAACACTTTTGAATCAGAAATCAGAAAACATCACATCTCTGTGACTGACCGTGCTGAACACGGATCTATGGTCCAGTCGAGACCCACGACTTCATAACCAGACTCAGAGAGGTCCTCAAGTCCATAATGACCATCTTTAGCAAAAACAATCTGCAAATGAAACAGAAAAGACAGAAGTTACAGAGGGCGCAATGGATCATGAAAGAAGACTCTCTTTGACCTGTAACAAAACCTGACCTGATACTGACAACTAGTGGCAAATTATGTTATTACAAGTGTGGATTAGTCTCTGCATACTCGTGCTCAAAAATAACATTTTAGCACTATATAATAACATTACATAACACTTAACACATCATTTTAATATTCATTCAAACACGAATATAAACTCTAAAATATATAAACATTATGTGATTTTATACATTTTAAATTGTAAATATATTTCACAATTTTTACTTAAAGGTGCACTGTGTAATATTTAGTGGCATCTAGTGGTGAGATTGCGAATTGCAACCAAGAGAAGTTAAGGTGGCCGACAGGAAAATATGTGGTCGCCCAAACCTTTATGGGGCCCTAAGCAGAATTTTATTTGGGGGCCCATAGTGCCACCAATATGACTGACTATTCACAGACTACAAAACACACCCATTATCAATTTTATTAGTTGTAGCTGTGTTGCTTACATCAATATTTGCCTGGCATGTTTTTACCCTTCTACGGTTTCAAATTGTAACAGTAGCAAATCCACAAGAGTGGCCAGGTCTAAATTTGCACTTTAATATTCAAAGTCTTACAGTACTAAGTGGTATACTCAATGCCGTGTACTAAATAAACCAGCATGCCATGCATTTACTGTTAACTAGTTAACCACTTTAATTGCTTTTGGTAAAAAAAAAAAAAAAAAAAAAAAAAAAGTAATAAATGCAAATGTGCAGAACAATTAACTAAATAACTTTATATAAACAGTATCTTCTTATATAAAAACAAATAATAATTACAAAATGGACAATATTAAATTAAATACTTAAGACATAAAATGAACAGATCATATGGACTTGTAACAAGATAACAATAATAAATGTATTAACATTATAAAAATTCTGTCATTATTTACTCACTCTCCATGTATCAATTTCTTTCTTCTGCTGAACACAAAAGAATGTATTTTGACGAATGTGTGTAACCAAACAGTTGATGGACCCCACTGATTTCCACAGTATATATTTTTTTCCTATATGGAAGTCAATGGGGACCAGCAACTGTTTGGTTCCCCATATTCGTCAAAATATCTTCTTTTGTGTTCAGCAGAAGAAAGAAATTGATACATGGAGAGTGAGTAAATAATGCCAGAATTTTCATTTTTGGGTGAACTATTCCTTTAACTATTGATGTAAACTATAGGCTGCTGTCCCGCTTCTAACAAAGTGACAGACGCAACTGATCACTTTCACTTTAGACATAACCAACTATATGTAAACCCTGTGTGTATTTGACAGTTAGTATTTGCACAATCAAACGCAATTTAGATTGCGTGTCCCGTAAGTAACTCTATCGCTGCGTTAACGTGATGTGAATGTACGTTGAGTTACAGGTCACGGTCAGGGTCTATGGTCGGACCATAGTTTGGGGGCCCCCTAGTGGTGGCGGCGGGGCCCTAAGCAGTCGCTTAGACGCAGAGCCGGCCCTCCCTATACGCGAACTGAGACCGCATAGAGTAGCCAGTTAAGCAATGAGGTTTCTTTACAAAGATAAATTAAGAAATTAGGTTTACTTAATTATTCAGTAAATCGATATGTTATTGCGAATATTATTGTTACTTGTTCATCATTATGTCAGTCAGTGTTTTATTCGCTGACTTTAGCTAGCTTCTCTGCAAAAAAGAACAACATAGTGACGAAACGCATTTGTCCGTTTAGGCCTACTGTAGAAACATGTCAGTGCATTTCAATGTAAGGGGACGGTGTAATGAGATAGAAATGGCTCATTCTTAAGGGGCTGTTCACACGACACCGCTTTCAACTAAAAATGTTAAACTTTGTATGCGTTTTGGCTGTTTCGTTTACATGACAACGCGGTTTTGGGTGCCTGAAAACGCAAACTTTTAAAAACAGGTTTCAAAGTGCAAGTTTTTGAAAACGGCCTCCGTGTAAACAACAAAAACGCAAATCTCTGAAGATGATGACATCATGCACATGCGTATAATGTGTTCAGTCTAAAGTTCAGCGCGCAACGGTAAAATAAGTCTGTCTAGCGCGTGTTTACATTTAAAAATAATGAGAAAATGGCACAGTGGAATGGAAAAACACATCTGACTGTGCTACTATTGTCCAGTCGAGACCCACAAGTATTTATGTTCTTTTTCAATCTTTGCCGTGCGCTCGTGTCTCACGTCTTTTGCAGCATCTCATGCATGATGAGGCATTCTAAAAACGCGGGGCTCGAGTTAAAAGAAGAAAAAACACATTCTGTGTGAACCTACCCTAAGAAACTTCTTTCAAAAACAAAAATGCTATGGTATGTAACAATTTAAATGAACATTAACAACTGTTATTTTATAATAATATAATATAATATTCTCTTATAATTTAAATAATAAATAATACCTTCTTTCACTATTAATTTCGCTCGAAAGAAATGGCATTGCAGCACTTCTCATGGTACTAACTTCTTGGGATGTGGTTTTCCTTTTTTGTGAGACATCAGCTACTTATTAATTAAAAGTTATTATAATGCGTTACAAAAATATTTGCAAGAGTGAAGAAAGACGGTAATAAAAATGTACGTTAATAAAACTTCAAATAAAAGTTAATAATAATAAAAAAAATCTTAGTAAAAAACTAAATACTCAAGCTCAAAAGATAAACTCTACTCACCATAGGCACATTGTCTAAACCAGATTCTTTGATCTTGTCCTTAACACGGCCAGCAATGTCTCTCAGATATGGCAGAGAAAACTCTTTAAACTCCACTGGGCCCAAACAACCAGTATGAGACTCGAAAACCTGCAGAGCCTAAAGGAAAGACATTTAGTGACAACTGTTTAAAATATATTCTGTCTGTAAAAACAAAATAGTGCTACAGAATTTTAAATGGTTCCCCTCCTTCACATCATCTCACTCTTTCTCTCACCTGAGCTCCAGCTTTCACCTGCCCAAGAAGATACTCCACGATGACATCTGTTAGCTGGCTCAGTAGTTTGTGGCTGGCCTCTGGGTACCTGTAGAGCCAGCGTTTAGCCTTCGAGTGTGTCACAGAGCCTCCTCCTTCAATCATGTAGGACATTAGAGTCCACTGGCATTCATAAAAGACAGAACAGATGACAATTGAGGCCATTGTGTTCTTTTTAAAGCAGCATCTCTAGTTATGTGAGGATCGTTGCTTGTTTTTCTCACCGGAGCTCCAGTGAAGCCAATGAGAGGAACTTTTCCCTCTATTTTGTGTCGCGTCAGTGTGATGGCTTTAAAAACGTAGTCGAGTTCAGAAGACACGTCCACTTTAGTCTTTAGTCTCTGCAGATCTTCAGGCTCCTTCAGTGGTTCTGGGAATGTGGGGCCTTTTCCTGGACTCATCTGAACCTCCATTCCCATGGCCTGCTCATACACATTTCAAATATGAAAAGACATGCACACAATGTTAATTTGGTAAGTTAGAGGTCAAATTATGTGTCAATGACCTGAGGGACCACCAAGATGTCAGAGAAGATGATAGCAGCATCAAATGGGAATCGTCGGAGTGGCTGAAAACAGATAATTGAGAGTGTTAAAACTCAATATGCTACAAATATAAGAAGGAAGCAGGTAAGAAGGTGCTCAGTGGTGTTAACCTGTAGTGTAAGCTCACAGCAATCTTCAGGGGAACGGCATGTCTCAAAGAAATCTTTCCCTGCCCTAAATTCCCTGAACTCTGTAAAACAGATGATAAAGGATGAAAAGAATAACTTCATGAGAAATGACAGCATGTAGCACTGGAGGTGCTCATCAGCACCTAAGACTGATACATACCTGGAAGATAGCGGCCAGCCTGTCTCATACACCACACTGGAATGTGCTCAATCTCCTCTCCTCGCGCTGCTCTTAGGAATGTGTCATTCTTCAGCTCTGGAAAGCTTTTGGGGCTGGGATGGAAAACAGCAAAAACAAAATATGTCAATATTTAATTCACAACATTACTTTTCTTCAAATCTTCAAATCTGAATTCATGTATCGTTTGAGTCCCCTCCCTCAGGTCCTGATGATCAGGTTTCACAGATGTTTTAAGCAGCAAGTGAACAGAGTAGATAAGGGCTTCTGAACAGGGGCCTAACGGTATCCTAATTCTTCACAGATTGATAAGCATTTGTGCTGCACAAAACACACCCTGTCATCCACATTACAGAGTCATGCAGATATACACTACCGTTAAAACTTTTGAAGAAATTAATAATTTAATTCAGCAAGGGCACATTAAATTGGTCAAAGGGGACATTAAATAGCCTACCTTTACATAGTTGCTGCTTCATGTTTTTGCATCTTTGATCAATAGAAAGTAACAGTGTGATAATAATAACTTAATAAACTAATAACATTTAAGACAGTAGAGTGTGAATGAACAAAATAATTCATTACATATTAATGATTTGAAAATAATACCCTCTATAACTATTAATTACTATTAATCTCTGACAGTAGCTACTTCTTGAAGCCCTGTAAAAACGTCTTCTGCTTTTGTAACAGGACGGATGTAAATAATTCTGAACTATGTTATTTTATCATGTCAGTGAGTTCTGGCCCAATACCAATAACGTTACATAAAGAGTAATCATCCAACTACTCCAATCAGCATTCATTCATCATTAACTTACAGAATCAGACTGTCCTTTTCCATTATTACCGGCTTCAACGAAGAGCTTCAATGGAATTCAGCATGCGTGAGTGACAAGCAGTTTCACCGTAAGACAGTGTTGTAACACAATATAACGTCCAGATAACGTCACGCCTCCAAACTGAAGGGCGCGGCCATCTTGAAATCGTCACCTGACCATAAGTAGGCAGGACTTAAGAGGGGATGTGACTTAAAGGAATAGTTTACACAAAAATCATGATTTACTCACCCCTATGCGGTTCCAAATCTATATGAGTTTATTTGTTCTGTTGAACTAAAATTTGGAATAATGTTGGTAACAATTGACAGTAGCATTACTTAATTATTTTTCCTATATGGGCGTCAATGGCTACCATCAACTGTTTGGTTACCAACAATCTTCAGAATATCTTATTTTGTGTTCAACAGAACAAAAAAACTCATACAGCTTTGGGGCAACATAAGGGTGAGTAAATCATGATATAATTTGTATTTTTGGGTGAACTTTCCCTTTAAAGAGGATGACTATCACAGTCTTAAAACAGTAAAAGCCTACTGTACACTTTTTTTTCAAGGTAATATCCTTAGTTTTCATCAGCATTGTATTTTATGACCCATAATTCTTTACAATCTAGAACTGCATTACTAATCACGAAATATTCACTTTATTAGGTTTCTAGATAATGTACAGAATATTTTAAATGTACAAAGCATTTAATTCTTAGCTAATCAAAGGCAGGGCATTGTATAGGTTTAATTACAAATTTATGATAAATTATTGCCTTCTGCTACTGCTCATTATTGTAACATTTTCAATATTGTTATTAAAAAACTGTAAAAAAAAGAAGAGAGAGAGAGAGATAGAGAGAGAGAATGCCATGCTCATTATCACCTTTACAGTGGTTTACAGTGCATGGATTTCATTTGATCATAATTGTAAGGACCTCCAAATAGTAATGCTCCCTTTGCAAAGGTCCCTCTTACTAAAATAGAGTCATAAAGGTAGCTGTATAATTTCATGTATACATTATTTATACCGATTTCAAACACATGTGAGACGTAAAAATGTGTTTTGCAACATTCATTTTATGATCATTTATATAATTACTGTACTGTTATGTGTATGTAACTTGAATTTTAATTGAATTAAAATGTATTGGTATAGCTCCTTTCACAGTAAATATCCTTCCAATGCAGCTTTACGGCTAACTGTCTTGGACGCCCCTACAATTATATTTTTTGTAAAAAAAAACGTTTTCTCTTAATTTTTTTGCACAACCCATAGTGACCCAGATTCCAGTTTTCAAACCCCTAGTTTTTCAAAGAAGAGATGTTGTGGTGTGTAAAAATAACTATAAAACTTTGATAGGTTACTTTGAAATATAAAATTATTTATAAATTGAAATGTAGCCATGGAAATGTGAATTTGAAGAGCAAAAGTTGCAAATAGGCAGTTAAAACTTCAATTTGAAGCAGAGATAGAAAATCTTAACCTTGCTTACATATAAGTAAGCAGATACAATTATTAGTTACATATTAGTACATTGATTCATAGATAAATCACAAATCTTTTGATCATCTTGAAACAGTACAAAAATACGATGGATGATTTCGCGTCCTCATGGCTGCTGTTGGTACTGGCCCTCAGTGGCTGTGTAGAAGTCATCTAGTACACTCTGAATATAGTCAAACGTGGGCCGGTCATCTGATTTACTCTTCCAGCACGAGTTCATGATATCGTAAAGTTCAGCAGGACAGTTTTCAGGCCGGGGCATCCGGTATCCTCTCTGGACAGAGCTCATGACTTCACTGTTACTCATGCCTGAAGCAAAGAAAAAAGAAGGAAGTGAAAGGGTAAGTGGACAGATAAAGAAGATAAAGAAACTGAAACATTTATTGGGTTTACTTTTCAGAAAGAATTTTTGTTTTTTTATGTTTAAAGGGGTCTTTCACCGCTGGCAAAACGGGCTTTCAATAAAACTTGGCTGCCTATACAGTTGAAAGGTCATTTTTAATTTATTTATCTGTGCTACCTGACAAGAGAAAACAGAGAAAAAGGCTGTCGTCTTCCCTTTTGCCAAATAGGTAAGAAAACTTCAACACCCATAATGATGTTGCTGTCCAAGGCCACTCCCACCAGCAGTGTTGCCAAGTCCACAGTTTTCCCACTGAAACTGGATTACTTTTACACTGTTGCTGCAGGTTGTTTTTCAAGTCTGTGGGTTTAAGCCCCCCGGTGTCGTGCCGAATTCTGTGACCCTACCCAGATAGCAAATGACATCTGGCTCAGTTGTGGCCCACATCTCCTACATTCTTCTGGCTCACATATCGCATGGAATGACGGCGATGACGCAACCTGAGTGTGACTGGCAATAGCATGCATATCCGGGCTACACACATCAAGCCGGTTTTAGTGTTATGAGTTATGGCTTGCTGTGTGTAACCCAGATGTTGCCCATGTAAACTTTGGTAACCTTTTTTTTTTTCATGTTTCCTGGTTTGCCATGTGCTACCCTTTGTCATGTGATTCCCTTCTCCTCATGTGATCATGTCTTCCCAAGTCTCATGTTTTATGTTGTTCACTGTCTTGATTGGTCACAGGTGTGTCTTATTTAGTCATCAGTCCTTGTGTTTTTAAGCCCTGTCCCAGTAACCATTGTCGGTGAGTTTCATGTCTAGTCTAGTCTAGTCGTTCAAATACTGCACTTGGGTTTTATCAAGGTTGCCTACAGTGAAATCATTACACCCTGATATGTATGCTATCTGGACAGTAGGCCCTGTAGTGACAGTAGGGTTAGGATTAGGAGTAGGTCAGATTAGTGCAATACAGCACCTACTAGTGTCACAGAATTCGGCACTACACCGGAACAAGATTTTTTGGGGCAGGTTTTGTTATGCAGACCTGGCAACTCTGTCCACCAGTCTGTTATAGATACTCTTTACCATACTTCTTAGCGAACTGTTAGTCATTATGGTGTCGATTTGTATCGTTCCCAGGTCCAGGAATTCAAAGAGTAAATGTTTAGCGGGAGTGAGTTCCGTTCGGTTTGTAGTCAACGAGTGGAGAACGAGTAAACATTGTTCATTTACATATAATACCAACATTGAAACAATACAAAGCGCGGGTTGAAAATCGGCAACGTTACACTTTTAGGCAAGACACCACAGGTGAAAATGGTAAAATTGTAACTTATAAATATCACCATACTTCCCTAGTTGATTAATGACAGTACAAGACAAATGTTTTGTATTACAAGTTTTCTGAATTGTTATGTTTAAATATGCAAATGGCATTATCTAATTAAATATTCACAAATTTTCATACATTTCCAGAAAAGAAATCTGAGCATTGGACAAAGCCAGGTTCAAAATTCTTGTTTCCTTTTGTTGACATATTAGAGTTGAAGGTTTTTACATAGGGGATACAATCAGTAAACACTGCATGTCAAAGGGGACTTTCACTAAAGGGGAAATTTCTGGCTTAGTGCATGAGAAAACACTAATTTTCAGAAAAGTGCCTTTAAAGATATGCATTGTAATTAAAGTCTACAGATGCAAATAGATCAAGTAAAATAAAATAAAAACTTAAATGTGTATTTTGGATGTTTTATTTCCACTAGTCTGAAGGAAGACATTATGGAAGCAAAATGGCTCAAAATCTTCAAATTGACCAGTGCATGAACAACAACAGTTTTCCCTGTAGTGTCTTACCTTAATTTAGCGAAACAATATTAAGTTTAATACGTGACCAGTCCAACATAGCTACATGGCTCAACCAATGGTGTGAGTTTGTTTAACCAATGAGTGTTCAGGAAACCAGTCATTATTTTTGCAGTTACATTTGGTAACATTAGCAGCACAGAAACAATCAATCCACCTTTCAGATGTATCAAATTGACCAAAACTGCAATACTTAAACGTATCTAACACAATATGACAAGTAGATGGCGACAAAGTCCTGACAAAAGATTTAGTTTGGTCACCATTACTCCACTGCAGCTCTCTCCTGGATTTATGCTGATAGCTGGCATTACACTGAAATGTAATCAGGGTGCCATTAACACAATTCAATTACCTGGATAAGGAATTTTCCCATATGTTATAATTTCATACAGGAGAACCCCAAAGGACCACATATCCGATTTGATGGTAAAAGATCCGTAGTTGATGGCCTCAGGTGCCGTCCATTTGATAGGAAATTTTGCTCCTGAATTAAAGAGAGACAGAACACATCCTCAAATTCACTCCTCTGATTCCACCACTGGTGCAGGAAAACCATCACAATATCAGTATGCATAACAGACTAAAACAAGCACAGCCTGGAGTGGCGTCTGACATAGTAATGCTGTAGAAAATGACCTGTCCATCCAGTATGCTGTTAAACCTCTGACAGGTGTCACACTCACCTTCTCTGGCTGTGTATTGGTCGTCCTCAATTACTCTGGCCAGGCCAAAATCAGCTATTTTGCACAAAAGGCTTTCTGAAACCAGCACATTAGCTGCTCTCAGGTCACGGTGGATATAATTCTTCTTCTCAATGTAGGCCATACCTTCAGCTATCTGCAGAGACACACACAAGCTCTGCATTACTACAGACATATACTATCTTCCGGAGTTTAGGGTCAGTCTGATTAAAAAAAATAAAAAATTAATACTTTTATTCAGCAAGGATGCATTAATTTGATCGAAAGTGACAGCATATTAGAATGATTTCTGAAGTATCACGCGACGCTGAAAACTAAAAATTCAGCTTTGCCATCACAGGAATAAATAACATTTTAAAATATATTAACATAGAGCACAGTTATTTGTGATTGTAATAATATTTCACAATATTACTGTTATGATATGAATAAATGCAGCTTGGTGAGCATAAGATACATTTTTTCAAAATCATCTAGCATTTTACAACCCCAAACTTTTGAACAATCGTGTATGCATATGTATGTGTGTACATAATGCGTCATTTAGGTTTGTAGAGTATAACTGTAAATGAGCAGTTGTTGGGTTTTTCCACTTAAGAATTGGGTGTAGTTTTTACAGTTAATTTTAACCAAGTAATAGTTGCTTTAACACAGGGAAAAATATGTTCTCACTTCTCCATCAGCATCCTCTTTCACTCTCTGAAACAGGATGTTCACTTTTGCCACTTGGTGCTGTTTTACCAGAAGTAAGACTCAAATTAATCCTAAGTCCTAAAGACTCATACTAAAAATACATTTTCTTCTTAGATTACAAGGATCATTCTTTGAATCAGTAGTTATGACTGTAAATACTGTATGAATTCTATGATGCTTTAACCTGTCATATTTTTTCATTCGTCCAATTCATTGATAAAAGTTACCTTAGTATTATTCTCGTTGCCTCATAATAATATAAATGTATACTTAAACTTGAATTTGTGGAACTAATGAGAAGTTTCATATCTGAGAAAATGAATAAGAATTCTTTGTTTTTAAATACTGAGAGATGAGAGAATCAGTTCCTCTTTTTCTTCAACTAATGGAAAAAGTGTTATCAGCCCCATGACGCAAAAAACCCAAGAGTTACTCCAGAAATACAGAAATGGAGGGTTAAGAGAAGAGCAGGCTACTTTATGTCTTGAACAAATATGTTTACCTGAGCAGAAAAATCGATTAGCTTTGGTAACTGTACTTTGCAGCCAGCTTGACTTTTCAAGAAATCCAATAAACTTCCTGAAGAAGAGGAAACAAACATTTGCTATAACTCTCATATCAAGGCATATTCTCTCATTTGAATTATCAGAAGAGTATGTATTTCAGTACCGTTCGCCATGAACTCAGTGATGATGTAGATGGGCTCAATTTTGGTGACGACAGCATAGAGGCGCACGAGTCTGTCGTGCTGTAACGTTTTCATCAGGTTGGCCTCCTCTAAGAAGGCCTCCGCTGACATTGTGCCCGGCTTCAGCGTTTTCACCGCCACTTTTGTGCTGTTATTGTAGTAGGCTGCAAACAAAATGAAACCATAAATAAACATGCGTGATATTCCTCTGTGGTTAATAAAGATCTTCCTGTTCGAACGCCACACACAGTTGCAGTCCAACCACAAAACAGTGAACTAAAGTCTGACTAACACTAAACCACACGGCAGAGAATTAATCAGTGTTGATGTAGGAATTGTTAGTCAGTCTTGAAAACCCTTTTTTAGGAACTGACTCCAAATCCTCACATTTTCTCACCAAGGATCTTATGTAATGCACAGCTATCCATAAACTACATTTCTCAGAAGTGATGACAGCATCACAGAGTGAAGGACGATAACTGGCCACAGAGAAGTGAAAAGACTTCAGAGATGTTGCACAACTGTGAACTTGTATTGTTATTCTTGTTCCACTTAAATGCCATTTCCCGTTTAACAACACAGACAACTTCCACACCTTTGAAGTGGTTTGCATACTAATATCTACTGGACATTTAATGCCCAAATGTGCATTTGAGCAGTTCAAATTCAATAGTTTGTCTAAAATTTAGCTGACACATTACAAAGTAGGGGAACACCAAACAGTAGGAAGTCTTTCCGTTGAGTGCTTCTGTCATCATACAGACTTATAGTGTGTCAAAGGTCTGGCAACGCTGTGCCAACAAGGTCACGGGGCAGCTAAGGAAACATCTTGGCCACGGGCAGTCGAGAGCCATTTGTATATTTGCTAAGACCGCTTCCTGCAATTCATCATGTCGGCTACATGGGAAAGAGGCACATGAATAATAACGAAATCCAAATGCAAATCCTGCGTCAACTGCATAGCAGTTTCCTCCTCAGATCTGACTGATAAGAGTCTCGTCTGTGCCGGGTCTCTGTGTACTATCAGTCTGAGCTATAAGGGAGCCATTCATGCCCGCCAGAAGTCACAGCAGGAAGACTCGAGATTTGAATGCGTGTCGTCAAAGCTTTTATGCCTCAAAGAATTAGATAATAACAGTAAGCCTACACATGTTCAAAGAAGATCTTTTAGGTTGATTAATCGATACAAACACAGAAGGATGTCACTTCTAAGCCCACTGAAGAGCACATTAAACTGTGTGTTTTTTTTAAAATCACACACTTGGGGGAGCTTAGAAACGGAGAGAATTTGAATAACAAGACCATAAAGAGAGCAACACTCCATGATTAAATGTATGTTTGTGACTTCCAGATATTTTCGTAAAGCATTGTCAAGCTGGAGGGATTCTTTCCCTTAACTCACCCATCCACACCTCTCCAAACTGCCCGGCTCCGAGCTTCTTCACCATCTTTATGGATTCTTTAGAGATTTCCCAGGCATCTTTGTCCCAAGGTTTCTGTGCTTTGGGCTTCTCACATGATCTCTCTAGTTTTCGACATAATCCGTCTGATTGTTCTGTGACAAGATTAGGTACATTCTTCTTATTTCAGCAAACCAACCCCAACCAAAAATAATAAGGAGTGTACATAATTATATATATATAACATTTCGTATTAATGTTGTGCTACTAAAATGTTTCTGATTCTTTGAAAAATAGAAAGTTCAAAAGAACAGCATTTATTTGAATAATAAACATCTTACTGACCCCAAACCTTACATAAAACTTACTGTGGTAATGTTTTATCATGCTGTTGATGTCTTTGAATGTGATTTTTGGAGATATGTAGTAGCCACCATTATCCAGAGATCTGATCTTATAATGTTTAACAACATCCTGCCCTTGAGCATCCACATCTCTGATTGACAGTGAATAACTTCCTGTTCACAACAATGAATATGTTACACCACAATTTTATATTTCCACAAAAAAAACCAGAGCAAATACTAAACAGTGCACACCTTTTGAGGTTTCACTCTCCCGTATTAGGTAAGATCCAGGTTTGTTAGCGGGTGCCAACAACTGTCTCTCTGCATCCTTCCTTGTGATTTCTCTGAAGAACCATCTAAATTGTGCGTCAAAAGAAATGTTCGTTAGAAAAAATGTGTCATTGTTTTGTTTGTAATTCGTTGTATTGAGCAGCACTCACTCTTCTGTCTCCATTGTGTCTGCTTCTGCAACATAGTTTGAGGGAATGAATCCTTCCTTTCGTGTGGTCAAAGACTTCGCCTTCCACCACTCTCCATGCCTGGGAAAAAAAACACATTTCATGATAACAGGCAAAGAAAAAATAATAGTAGAGAAAGAATGATGATGGCATTCACCCACTCTTCAAGGATCTCTAACTTTTCTCCTTTTTTAAAGCCCAGATCGTCAGCATGAATGGCTTCATATGGATACAAAGTGATGACTAGTTTTTCCTTTTCTGTATAAAAAATGTAATAAAAGCAATTTTACAAAAACAGTTCAAAACTATAGAAGGACGCAGAACGGGAACAAAGATCATCAGACATACTTTCCATTTTTTCGAACACCTGACCAGGCAGGAGGCCGGAAGGCTGATTATTCTGTGAAATAAAACATGTCTCATTCATGAGATAATCATGGAAATGTTTTCAAAGTATCAGAAACCCTTCTCTTCAGAATCTATGAAGGTCAAAACATCAAAGTTGATTTTAACTTGACAAGACTGAATGTGTTCCCCCCCATCTAGCTCACTACTTACTATATGAGGCTTATAGGAGGTTGGATCTCTCACATATACAGTTTGGTCAGTACGTACTGGCTGGTGTTTGTTCCCTTCAATCACACCTCCATTTTGGTCACCATCCAACTTGGATTTTTTACAACCCATGTTTCCTGCAAGGAAAAGATTAACCACTGTCATATCATAAAATATGAACAGAATTTGGAATTAAATCAAAACAAAAGAAGTTCATGAAACGCTTTATGACAAGTTCACATCAAAATACTGCATTACATCACGGCCCGGTTTCACAGACAGGCCTTAGTTCAATCAGGGCATTCAAGTAGCTTTTATAAACGTGCCTTAGAAACAAACATTACTAGTGTGCATCTGGAGACAAAACAATGGCACTGACATATTTTAAGATATTTCAGTGCAAGTTACTTTCAGTTAAAACAGCTCAAACATTCATTTTAGTCTGAGACTAGGCTTAAGCCGTGTCTGTGAAACCGGGGGAAGATCAACAAGTTTAATACTCGTATTACTCTAGATGTCATTGTTTCATTAATTACGGATAATTAAACTTGAATCGACTTTGAATAGGTCCTCATATTGAGAACTGACAGAGAGGAGATTCCACACCACGATTATTTCCATCAACACAGATATCAATGATATTGATTTTTCAATGCCAGATATGATACAGAAGATTATCTAATTAGTATTAGATGACTTAAAAAAAAATATATATATGTATGCTATTTGACACAAAATGAAATCATTATACTATTAAATTAAAACATAATATTGATTGAATATTTTAACATTTATTAAATGTATTTTAAATATTATATCATTTCATGCTATTTGACACAAAATGAAATCATTATACTATTAAATTAAAACATAATATTGATTGAATATTTTAACATTTATTAAATGATTTTTTAAATATTATATCATTTCATATCTATATTATATATCAACATTTAAATATAATTGTTATTTATGGCATTGTATTTACACAAAGTTTTTTCCAATCCAGATGACCGCAGCATCTTAGTTTTTATCTTTGTTTAATTGTTAAGATACACATTTATTACTTGAGAATGAATGGTTATTTAGGTGTGTTCACTAAAGGGGCTGAATACATGTGGGAAGTAGAATATAACTTACTTCAGAATTTTGTTTCAAATGCTGTATCCCATGATGGACAAAATTAAGTCATGGAGAGAACTCCTTTTTTTTTTTTTGCATTTAAAACAGTGATGTGTGCTCATCCACGTAGGACATTAAAAAAGTATAAAATCACTCTGTAAAAGGCTGCCAGATATCATAAAGTCTACAGCAAATAATAACACGCCCTCTTCAACGTGTTATAAAGAACACTTGAAGCTTGCAAAACCCAACAAAAGGTCAGGTGAACACATTATAGCAAACATTACGGTTCCAAGCAATGTCCTGTTTAATATAAATCATCAACCAAGATGCTTCAGAGATTTTCAAGGTTTTTCCAAGGTATTTCCCACAGAATAGATGTCCTTTCCTTATTCTCACAGCTCAGAATATTGGGGAGAGGTAAACATTCTCTATCAAAATCAGGGTCGTTGTGGATGTCATCACAAATGGGTGTCAGCTTCACCAAAGCAACGGCAACCGGATTATCAGGAGGAAATGCATCTACCGTGAATCTCTTAGGCAATCCACTTCAGGTCAATAAGCAGTAAACGCTGAATAACTTCATTTCCTTTTCTACCAGGCTACAATTCAAACAACGAATAAAAATATATAATGAACTCTTAGGAAAGGAGGCAAATGGCTGCGTGATGTTAAAAAATAACCTTATTTCATCAGATCCCATAGTTTGACCCAGCATTGCCCTCCCTCTGGGAAATTCTGACAAGATTGTTTGGCAATTATTTCCAACCTTTGGTATTTCAGGAAATGTTTAACACTGCTTCCTTTTGACCAATTCAGTGCCCAAAGTAGCCAAAAAAAATCTTAGTCAATACTGTCTGAACACCTAGAATGTAGCAAAGCAAAGTCCAAAACAAGTTTCTATATCTCTCAAAGCAACAGATATTGTTATTACAATCGATGTGACGTCAGAAGTAATAAGGAAGAAACCGGGGAAAAAGTCCCCTCCATTGTCCTGAAGGTGAAACTTGTTGTTAAACTTTGGTTAAATGGCTACACAACACTCGGATGAAACTGCATATGTTCCTGTCCTGGACTCCACTGATGTGGCAGTATTTTTAGATGTCAGCAGGAAACTAGTAACAAGGATATAATGCTAGATTAATGCGTGAGCAAGCAGGCCACTGGGGCTGCACACTTCCTCCTCTGACCAGCTTCTCTAGGGCGTTCAGTAACACAGGAAAGACAGAGACACACAAAAGAACTCTCAACTACTTCTGAGTTTCAGTCTACAGCCTGTCTGAACGCTATACGCACCTTGAGATTGACTTGTTGAATGATGTAACTTAATACAGGCTATAGTATTTAACTCTAGTTTTTGTAGCCTGCAAATACAGACATTTGAGAGGCTGGGGGAAGGACAGTAAGTCAGTAGGCCTGATTTCTGAGGAAAAAAAAAAGATTGAAAAGCGTGTCTCTGCAACAACTCAGGTCAAGTGTCATGGTGTAAAAACTCCCAATCTTTATCTAAAAATAACATGGGAAGCATGCCATCAGAAGGACGCCGACCTTAACATAAAGTTCACATGTTTTACATGTTATTTTTAAGCAAGACACAAACTGTGAAATGGAACATAAAATCAATATTTGGAGGACATACAATTATATTTGAGTTACTAATGTAAATTTAATGCTGACAACATTTCTCTTATGTTTTCCCTCACATTCCTTAGGGGAAATAAAAATGGATTCAAATGAGAGATGACTTGATAGATTTAATGGTAAAACGTTTTAGTTCATTTTCAAATCTATTTTTTGATCGCAGGCCTTGATATCTCAGAAAATCTGAGAACATTTTTGAGATCTTGTCTGAAAATGTATAGGAAACGTGAGATTGTAATATTTTTATTTATTCATATGAGACACTTCAGAACGACTTTGAATTAATTTGTGATTTCTCTTTTCTATGGGAAATGTGATTTGTAATGTGCGTGATGACTGGCCAAAATAATATATCTAAAACTCTGAGAGATGAAAGTGATCATTTAAAATCCACGAGTTAATAATTATCCAGATTTTACAGCCAGTTAATTAGCCAACTCCAGGAACATCACAAGGCTGACCGGCTTTTTACTATTTTTGTAGCCGAGTTTCCATCAAACACATTATTCATCACTAAATTATTATCTCATTAAAAAACCCTACTAAAAAGAAGTACGGATTGAATTGATATTTTACACTAGAAAGACAGGAAAACACCGATACATGCTGGGTTAAACCGTTAAATTACACATTCACTGTAACATCAGTACAGATAAAAAAAAAAAAAAAGTATTTACAAAAGTAGAAAAGATAAGAAAGAATAGTCCACCTACCTGTCAAATGTCCGTAAAAGAGGTTAACTCGCATTAACTGGGAATAGTTTCTGAGAGAAATGCCCGTCGAGTGCGCGCTCTCTGACTCTCATTGAAGCGACACACGCACACACAAACACAGAATGAGGAACCCGAGACTGGACGCCTGCTGTTTTTACTGCTCTTTCAACTTCCTGGTGTACAGTATTCACCGTGTTGATCAGAGTTCTGTTTTATTTGTTTGCATAAAACCGCAGTGGCATTACATTTGCCAAATGTAGATTCTGCAGCTATTGGAAACAAAACTCGCGAATGTGGTAGGAATATGTCATTCTATTATTTGGTAGTGACGTTTCGAATTGACGTTTTTTTAAAACCCTGTTGAATTATCATAAATGCATGTGTATGAACGATTAATAATTGTCTTTAACTAGGCCTGCTACGTACTCATATTTATTAATCATTTGATACAGTGCACTTGTAGGCTATACGTTTTTACATTCTACTTAAATAATAAATAAATAAAAACACCTACATGTAATTATAGAGCTGTAATTAATTTCTGCAATTACATCTATAAGTAGGCTACTGTTAACCCACCCTTAAACCTAACCATAACAACAAACCTGTCCATAACCTTCCACAAATCCCACCTCAATAGCAGCAAACGTGTCTTGCGATACAACATGAACACAAGTAGCCTACCTAACATTATGTAAGTAGGCTACATTGTAGTTAAAGACACCTAATATAAAGTGTGACCAGTAAAGGTAATACATTATTCTTGTTATATGGCACACATTTTCATAATACTCACAGCACTGTGTAAGTTCGATTAGATAGATAGATAGATAGATAGATAGATAGATTTTTTTCTAAAAGAAAATTAAACATGGGATGTTTCAGGCTGTGCAATTTTATGACTTACATACATGGTTCCATCAAATGAACTTTAATAGGTAAATATCAATGCTGGAAAAACAAAACTGTTAAAATAAACATTAAACTAGCAGCATCATGAGTACACATTAGTCAGTAAAATTCATCGTCAATGGCTTTACAAAACAGTAAACAGCAGATAATGTACAAGTAAGTACAGATAACATAAACGACTAAAAGAAGTAGAAAAAGGAAATAAAATGTTTTAGGTTTTTGACTTAATTAAGCAGCCAAAGTATGCAGTAATTGTTTTCAGTTTGTTGTTCAGAAAGTTCTGCTCCACTTCCACTTTCCCACCTGGGCCGGCGAGAGATGCGATCTATACAGAGTGAAAGACAGAAAGAGGGAGGGGTAAGAAGAGAAAGAGGAAGAACAAATGAGGCAGAGCAGGTGTGAGTTACCATCACAGGCAACATGGTCACTAGTTTCTAATATGAACATCTCAGTATATTATCATCATAGTATCTTGGTTTAGGGAAACTTGTTCTTGAATTTAATCACAAGTCACACTAATACATAGTATTTAACAATACAAGCAGTACAGTCATGGGCAAATGGTAATGATGTATTTACTTTAGATATTAGTGTAGAAATGTGATAGTCAGACAGAATACTCCGGAAAGCAGTGTGGTTTCAAAAGGTGCAACCACACTGCATCAGACAACAAGACCTTTCAGAGAAGTCAAAAACCATGATACAGCTGCAATTGACAGACATCATATGCACTTAACTAACCCATGTATACAGTCAACAAACATATTCTGTGAAAATAATTCAAAATCATTTCTGATTATGTAAGTATAATATGTCATTGATGGACTTTGGCACTTTGACTTTGCACTGCTGGACAGATATGAGACACTAAAGTGATAACAGGAACTAGAAATATGTTCTAAATAGGACTAAATATAAGCACAGCAGCCATGTGTACTAATAATAAAAATGCTAAAAGGGTTGAGCCAAGTGGCCAACCACAGATGATTTTGACTACATAGGAATTAAGACCACTGGCTGATGTATTGTGCTACTTAGTTGCATGCTTGCAACTTCTATGTTTAATAAAGCTAAAAAAAGAACAAAAGAAATCTGAGTATTGGTCGCAAACGTTTAACGGAGCACAAAACAGATAAAAACAGATACAGAGCACAGATGTGGCTATGCTGATGAACAACCACAAAACAGCAACAATTTTTTAACCATTGTGGCCAATGTGACGACCATTATAAGATGTTTATTAGAGTTAAGTTAATCCATATGCTACTGTGAACAAAATAACTTTTAGCATCAATATAGAAAGGGAGGTTTTCAGGTTACCATTTTAAAACTGATTTGTGTAAATAAATGACCATTACCTGTTCCATGTCCGCATTTCGAGGAAGAAAATAGACAATATTGTCTGAAATCATTTTTGACAACCTGAAAATTTCAAATGTATAGATGGTTAAGGAAGTTGAAACAGGATGTTTGAAGCATCTTGACCACATACGTTAGAAAGTATATACTTAATATCACAAAGAGTGTTGTGAAAAAGGACAAACTTGAACTTTCCACTTGAATGAAAACCTAATTTGAAAGAAAAGAGGCACCGTCTAGAATAAAAGCACAGAGTGTAAGACTGAAAGGATATCCATCAGGAGTCATCATGGTCTTGATGTTGAACACGTCAGCACTGAGGTACTCTGGTCCGCCCCACGGGGGACTGAGGAAAACCACGTCTGCTCGCAGGCGCGGAGCCAACTGCAAGAAGTCTCCCTGCAGGAACTCTATCTGGTGCGCCACACCATACACTTCTGCGTTGTTCTGTGCCAGAGCCAGGCGTATGGGGTCAATGTCAATGGCGATCACTGGATGGCAGAGGGAGAAAAACAGCGTTTCACTTCCAAAAATGCCAAAGTATTAGAGTCAGTAGCTATGTTTCCATCCACCTATTATATATATATATATATATATATATACTGTATATATATGCGCATTTCGGGATATCGCATAAAAACGTATGCGCTCAATTGAGGCAGATACATTTTGGTCACACTTTATTTTAAGGGTGGTGAAGTTACATTGTACTTACTCAAATAAGTACTGAGTAATATTAATTAAATAAATGTACTCACTATTGAGTTAGGGTTTGGTTTAGGTTTAGTTACTTGTAATTATGCATAATTTACTGGTTTTACTATAGTATGTACATGTAGTAACGTGTCAGAAGACATGCACAAACTACGATGGAAACACATTTTCCGAAAAAAATTCCCTGATGCGCAACAACAACAAAAAAAACCTCACGCTACTTTGCCTCAACAGTGGATGTGATTGGATAACAGACTAACCAGCTGACCGATTTGCACACATCTCAAATGTTGGTTTGATCATTCTGAAATCCCTGAGCCAAAGTCTGTCGTCAGAATGATTTGGTTTAATGCCCTGCGAGAAGTGTCTCACACGATTGGTTCCCACACAACAGGAACCCGAATGCAAGATAACATGACTGAGTTTATTGCATTTAGTCAGCGCACTCAGAGAAGCAAGTCATTTAGGAAGGAGGAAAAAAGAGCCACATTGGCTTCCCCAATTGCAGCAACTTTTATTACAGATATTTTGCACCGATTTCTCAGGAAACAAGTGACCACAATTATAGAGAAAAAGAATGTATACAATTTTCAAGAAGTTTCAATTTAATGACTCTAAAAGTGTCATGTGGTGTACCATCAAGTAAAAAGTAACACCTTGAACACATGCAAGTATACAATCATCAAAAAAGAAAAAAAGAAAATGTTTTCAACATTGAAAATAATCAGAAATGTTTCTTGAGCACCAAACCAGAATATTATAATGATTTCTGAAGGATCATGTGACACTGAAGACTGGAGTAATGATGATGAAATTCAGCTTTGCCATCACAGGAACAAATTACAGTTTAAAATACATTAAAATAGAGAAGTTATTTTTCAATTATAATAATATTTCACATCATTACCGTTTTTTATTGTATTTTTGATCAAATAAATGCCATGTTGGTGAGCATGTTTTTTAAGATATTGTGAACATTGATAAATATTTAATATTACAAAAGATCCTAAATTATCTAAATTAATTTTAATTCAGAAATATATTCTATTCTATTCTATTCTATAAATATATATATATGTGTGTGTGTGTGTGTGTGTGTGTGTGTGTGTGTGCTTTGCATTTTCAATGTATTTTTTGATAAATTAATAGACCGTGCACCATGGAAATGTGTTTTTAAAACACATTTTAGATGTCAAAACAGTGTTACAAATCTCATATCTCAAAAAAGATTTTCATATGGTTTCTCAAGACAATGGAAACCAACATATGGGTGTTAGCATGGTAGCATTGTGCTGCCATGGTTCTGTGGCAGTATGAAAGGCAACTGTACCTCTTTTCCCAGTGAGGGCAAACTGAATGGCATTGCCACCCACACCACAGAAGGCATCGATAATGAGCTCCGCGCTGAAGCTGTCCTGCACCCTCAAAGCAATGTGCTCTGCTATCTTCTCAGGAGTCACTGAGAACCAGCCCTCTGTGGACAGAACACAGTCACATGTTATGCACATCATAATTCAAATGAAAGGCTTTTATCAGTTCATGCATTCTTTTTTTTCTTGCATCATTGTATTAATATGAACAGAATAATATTCAAATTATAATTAAATGCACCTAAATGCTCCTTTTTATTGCAAGTGTGGTAGAACTGTTTACCACCAGAGGGAGTCTGTAGCTTTCATTTTCTATTTGAAGACCTGAAGCATGGCTCTGCTTAGTGCTTACGTCAAAGACTCTCTCTCCCTCTCTAAATATATAGCTATTTCCATTTTAGGATGAGCCTCTGTTGACAAAAGGATGATCTAGCTGATATCTATGAAATTTAAAATATCAGCAATCACCCCTACATCATGTGATGCCAGAAAACCATATATTTCTAAGAGAAGCAGTACAAAACCATATAATGTGTTCAAGAAAAGACTCCTGCTGTATCTCTGACACTTTAAAACGTAGCATCAGACTCCTGGATCTCGTTCTCTGGATTTTCATCATTTTAAGGTGTTGCATTTGAGCTGAAGTAGAAGCAGTCAGAGAGCTCAGAGAGAGTGGAGTTAAACGGAGCATGTCCCCTTCTGATTCTGTAGAGACCAACACCATCTGCTTTTAGCCTCCACAAATGCATCTCTGTTTTTCCGCCTCTCGTATTTTCCTCTCCACTGAGAATAGAGCACCTGCTAAAGTAACAATCACTAGTCTGGAGTTTCCTGTTTACAGTGTGAGGTCTGGACAGCGGGCGGCTGTACAGGTGCCCTCGAGTAAAGAGAACTCACTTTTAAGTGCTACCTTAATTTTCTATTACAAGATTACAAATAGGAAAAAAATCAACACTGTACTAATACTTTCATTAGTGTCATTTTACAATTGCAGTGACATTTACATCTGAAAAAGATCAACCCTACATTAAACATACCATGCTAATACTGATTATTGTATCTTCTTTCACATATACTGTAATTCAAAGTCACAATTAGACGTGCCGATATATGGTAATACAGTATATCATGATAATGAACATGCATTGTTATCGTGGGTACTTAAAAAAATACCGTGAATAATTATCTATTACAAATTATTCCGATTTTTAGAATGCATTTTAAGAATATTTTTCCATCTAGCGGATAAAATGTACGATAATGCTTAAATGCTGCGTCAAAGAGGCATGTGCGCACTCTGATGTCTGATCTAAACAACACTAAAGGTTGATTTATACTTCTGCGTCGGACCTTACGTAGGCTACGCGTCAGTTTTCATTTATACTTCTGCGTCGTTGTCCGTGTTGACGTGCAATTACACATGCGGAGGGAGCATGTGAAACCTGAGGGAGGGGTTCTAGCAGACCAATCACAGCTTGCGGTTCGCGTAGAATTGACACATTATTACAGTTTTGGAGAGGTGCATGTCAGGTTACGCCGTAGGCTACGCCTGCTACACATCCTACGACGGCATAAGTTCGTATAAATTGGGCTTAACACCCATGAAAAGCGCATGGCGGAAAGAGTGAAGGAGCACCATTTGAATGAAAATGCACTTTCACTCTGTGACAGCAGATGGCGCTGATGGAACAGCAGAAAAGCAGCCATTACCTCGGTAACCCCGTAAACAAAGCAGCTGTGCTACTTTCTGTTTCTGAACAGTATTTATGTTTTAAACAGTTATTCATATTTTTGTATTCGCAATGGTGCTCATCACAGCACTAAACACTTAAATACTTGGACTTAACAGGCTGTTTATTTTCAAACATTTTTACATTTTAATCTGGACTGTAACATGCCCGGCCTAGACATTGATTGATAATGTTCAGATTTTTTAAATATTATTGTTCAGTAACACTTTACAATAAGACTCCATTAGTTAACAATTCATTTATTAGTTAACATTAACTAACAATAAAAATACTTATAATACATTTATTAATCTTAGTTAATGTTAGTTTCAACATTTAATATTATTTATAATATATAATATATTCATATATATTATTTTTTAACCAATGTTACCAAAGAATAATAACTTCTGTAACAAATGTAGATATTGCTGATTGTTAATGTTATACATTAACTAACGTTAACTAATGAGACCTTATTGTAAAGTGTTACCTATTGTTCTTTATCATTCTTCAGCACTTTAATCTGTTTAAAACATTTGCTTACTTTATTTTTTGTGTATTGTTTTAAATGCTCAGTTCCTTTTGTTATTCGAAAAAAAACTTTTTTATTTATCCAGTAACATCACTGACAAATGTTATGGTTAAGTTTGTGATCAGGACATTGATCGCAAAACCAATTATCAATATAAAAAAATAGGCCACTGACATTTCAAAATAGCCCTTTAAAATTTTTAGCTTTTTTTATTTTATTTTTTACATTGTGTTAATGATCACATTTAAATATGTGAGAATTGCTTCGATGTAAATTATTATATAGATTTTTTAAATAAATATAATTTTTTATTACTTTGATCTTTGAATATTGTCATGCTTTAAGGGACTTAAAATTAAATAAACTGCAATTATAAATTTTTCCTATGATGGCACAGTATATACTGTAAGTTATGAGTTACATTTAAAGTGTTGTAAAAAAAAATTAAAAAATTCTATATCAAGTGTGTACACTGCAGTTTGACTTTTTTCTAAGTGACAGAATGACATGCCATTAATTTGAATGGGGGGAAAAATGGACAATTAAAAGAACTGAACACACATTCCTGGTCCTATTGTGCACAATTCATCAGAACAAAAAAAGTATTTCATTAAAATGTAGTACTTTTCTCACAGAATAGCTCCATACGGACATTTTTTACATTGCAGAAGTAAAATGGCTTGTGTTTGCCAGTTCATGTTGACTTGGAATCTGCAATGTCTGGTTGGAGGTTTAGGAGATACACAATTCAGCCCACGCTCTAGATCTACCTCTCTTTCTCGCTCTCCTCTGTCCAATCAGGCAGTGCTGAAGGAAAAGAGGCTCATTATGTCTTTGGGCTACTGCCTCTGTTGACATGAATAAGTGAATAAATACGAGGCTCTGATCTCACTTTCAAACAGAATTCCAGATGCTTAGTGAAAGAGTTATGATTCGAAAGTGAGAGACCTATAAAAACACATTAGTCATGGTAGGCTACTTCGGAGAATTCAAAGGGCATCCGTGAGGAAAGTTAAGATTTTCTAATCCCAAATAACGGGACCTTTTATGGTACCAGAAGGAAAACCGTTTGACTTTTGGTGCTGATGTTAAAAGGCATCTTTCCCATGATCAGCCCTATTAAAAACTAAATCCTACACCAATACTAAATTTAACAACGAAACTGACTTTACTTGACAGGGAGCAAATCTTTTAACATATAAAAAAAAATACGTTTTACATTTTCTGGACAAAATGTTAGTGGTACTTTAGCAAAAGTCACTGCCATGATCCTAAGATGCAGGTGGTTCCAAAACATTGCTAACTAATACAAAAATTAATTTGTAAATGCTACACTACAAAAAAAAAATATTAATAATGATTATTTTATTTAAAAAATCCTTATAACAAGATGCAATTACCTGAGAAGCAACCCTGCCAAATATATTAAAGCTTCAATTAATACTTCAAGAAAATACATCTTTCAATTACAATACACGATTAATTAATTAATTCAGAAGCGTGTTTTGTCTTATTGCACTGGCAGATATTTATTTGAAGTATAAACATCAAAAGTTTTTTTTTGCCAATGCAGTAAGACAAATTACACTTATATTAAAGATACAATCTATGAAAACAAGTCTTCATATCTTATGTAGTGTTGCTTCTCAACTAAATTCAAGTAAATAAATTCAAGGATTTTTGTCAAAGAATATTTATAACTTCATATAAGATATCATTTTTTGCTGTGTAATGAATTAAGGCCTGTTCACATCAAAAACCATAACTAACAATAACTATATTAGCATCCAAACCAACTCAAAATAACAAATTATAAGCATGCGCTGTAATTTTGTTGCCTGCCACATTAAATGCTCAAGCTATACAAATAATAAATGGCAAAAAGACCAAATGAGATCTCTTTAGCAGTTCTAACAAGTATAAAAGAACATGCAACGAATAAATTCCTTATATAAAACAAACTCAGACAAGCGAAAAGCATTTAAGAAGCATGTTTATGCCTAGTTTAATATACTGTATCTATTAAGAGAGTGACCCACTTTAACAGTAGAGAAGAGAACACAGGTAAAGCACCAGAGCTAAAGGCTGTCCTCCTCTGAGGCTGAGCACTCTATTTGAGCAAAGATGGGGAAAGAAAAGAGTGCTCTCCTGAGCGCTCTAAAAGCTGCCTGCTGTCTTGCTCTCACTTGCACCCTCTCTTTATGTGTAGTCTGACGCAGGAGATATGAGGGCTCCGTGTCTAGTGTCAGCACACACACTGCAGACACAGCCAGCTCAGTCAGTCAGCCCACACCTACAGCTGTACAACCTCACAAATACATCTCATCCTGCTCCGTCCCGCAGTTCTCAGCGTGCTCTCTATTTGTTATTTAAATTCACAGGTCTTACTTTGAAGGATTCATTGGTGCATGACATGTTATTCCAAGACAAAAAAATCCTTGCCCTCCATTCTTTTTTTTTTTTTTCATTCATTCTTTCCTGTTTCACTCCTAAACATCTAATTTTCGGTGTGAAATGGTTTGAAATGGATGCTGACCTCAAGAATTATGGCTAGCTCATGTATCGAATATTCATAATATATTTGCAGTTTTCTTTGGCAATTTCAATACACTGTGTGATAATGATTTAAGCACTTTTTATTTGACCATCATGTTTTCTGTGAATCAATCCATTTCAATGAGTTGATTTGCTTGCATCATAATTCAGAAATGTTCGCCAAAATCTCTACGAGCCAATTAAAAAAAAAATCTTTTAATAAGTTTAGCTAAAAACATATGCTCATAAGCACTCCCTGCTGTTTATTCTATGTATTTATTTCTATGTTCTATAATTGTATGCATTATTATATCGGTGCATATTAATAAAAATGATTAAATATTCTTCACTTTGCTTATTTAGTAGAAAACATGACCACTTTTCAAGTAGATTTTAACAGTGACACTTAACAAGGTTTCATTAGTTAACATTATTTAACTTCTAAAGTTAATATGAACTAAGAATGAACAATACTTCTAGAGCATTTAAGTTACTGTTAATTTCAGCATTTACTAATACATTATTAAAAATCAAAAGTTGTATATGTTAACATTAGTTAATGCACTGTGAACTAACGTGAAGAAACAATGTACGACTATTTTTTATTGATTAACATGAACAAAGATTAATAAACACTGTAAGAAATGTATTGATCATTGTTAGTTCATGTTCGTTAATACATCAATGTTAACAAATTAAACCTTATTGTAAAGTGTTACCATTTTAACTGCATTTTAGTTGTAATTTGTTTTTATCTATTTGGCTACAATGGCAAATTGTTTGAATATTAGAATTACAAAACATCATCAAAAAACACGTTTTCACAATATATAACTTAATGTCCCTGATGCTGAAGCAATGATTAGTAAGTCGCTTTGGATAAAAGAGTCTGCTAAA
The DNA here is from genome assembly GCF_965113295.1 of Leuciscus leuciscus. Lineage (NCBI taxonomy): Eukaryota > Metazoa > Chordata > Actinopteri > Cypriniformes > Leuciscidae > Leuciscus > Leuciscus leuciscus. Next base: position 27,144,257 of record NC_138730.1, read on the forward strand.
TGAATACAAGTAAATGTAAATAAATTAAATGAATTCATGATTTTCCTCAAATAAAGATGGTGGCTTTGTGCTGACTCACCATGGTCAAGTTTGATGCCCTCATCGAACCTGGAAAACAGACGGTAGCGCTGGGCCCAGTACTTGGCCAGCTCAGGTTCTGCTGCAATCTCAGGTGGCATCTCCACATCTTTTCTCCTTTTCCTGTTCTTTCTCTTGTTCTTTTTAAAGGCCTGCACACTCTCTGCTGGGAAAGGAAAAGTGTGATTAAATCAAATTGCCAGTGAACACCAAATGAGAAGCCTAACTGTGTTAATCATTGGCTTGTATGTTATAGGAGCACAGCCAGTGATTATCTCATTTGAATCAGAGAACATTGATGCTGACCTCCCTCAGTGCGCTCAGGAGCATCTGGGAGCAAGAAGTCAGGGACGTGTAAGGGATGCAGCTCTCCTCTGGGATCTGAATCATCATCCTGTCTTTCTTCTGGCTCTGGCATGAAGGCACACTGAATGTTCTGCTGATGTTCCTCACTTTTTTCACATGTTCTGTTGAGCTCAGGAGTCTTCTCACACTCTTTTTCATCTATCTCATTGTTTGCTTCTTCCTCGTTTCGAGTAGGTAAACTGCCCTCGTCCGCTCCCTCACATGGCCCGATCGGAGCTTCAGGCATGGAGGCCGGGGTCAGCTCCTCAGAGACAGCATCAGTCTGAATCTTCTGCAGGAAACTCTGGACCTGTGAGGGTATGAGTGAATGTACAGCTTTTATAGGAAGGAACAAACCCGAATAGTTCACTCCACAGTCTAATCACTAGTTGTACGCCACTATTTTCGGTAATGGGCTTTTGAACAATATTTATTATTAAAAGGGCTAATTCAGACAGAAATGTTTATCTTATATTTTAATATTGGGAAAAATATTCACTACTGTTTTTAGTAGTTCATATACACAAGTTTTCTTTTTTTTTTTATTAGTCTCTTATGCTCACTAAGGCTGCATTTATTAGATCAAGAACAATTATGTGAAATATTGTTACAATCTAAACTATTATCTATTATAGTACAATAATAACATGATGGTTATTGTAGTTCTAGACTAAATGTGAGCATGCAAAATCAGAATACTACGCAAACCTCCAACAGTTAAATACGTTAAATAAAAGAAATATTTGTATGCATTTAATCTCACTTTATTGACCAATGTACTTGCTGCTGTTGACCTTCGATGATTCAGTGAAACCATAAGCAAAAATGACTACATTTTTTGTTTTTATTGGTGAAGTAAGTGCTGAACTTTCTTCTGCATCCTATTCCTTTGCTATCCAGAATGACAGCACAAATGCAAAGATTTGTTTGAGCTGCGCCCTCTACTGTACACTCATGAATTCACATTTCCTTCAAATTAGTTCAATTTTGGTGTAAAAGCGCCTTTTACATTTGCCCAATTTTTTTCTTTTCTTTTTGTAATAAAAAAACAAAACAAAAAACAAGCCCAGCCCAGGTGAGAAAAAGTAACGCAAAAGCAACATAACACAACGTATTACTTTTCTTAAAAAGTAACTAAGCAATGCTATTAGTTACTTTTTAAGGGAGTAACGCAATATTGTAATGCACTACTTTTCATAGCAACTTTCCCCAACACTGATTATCAATATTGAAAACTATTGTGCTGCTTAATATTTTCAGGGCCCATGATAGTGTTTTTTTTTTGTTTTGTTTTTGAAACTTTGATATTCAATAGTTCCAAAGAACAACATTTATTTGAAATAGAATGTAAAAGTTAACAATGTAAAAGTCTTTACTGTGACTTTTGATCAATTTAATGCATCCATGTTGATTTGGTTTAATGTGTTCTTGCTGAATAAAAGCATTAATAAAGTATTAGTATTAAAAAACATTTGGTAGTGTATGGTAGTGTACATTTCAGGAACAGAGTTCCTCACAAAGTCCTTGAAATGTATTTATTTGACTGATTTATCTCCACCAAAGGCTTTTTTCAGCAAAGTAGCTTAAAATAAAAGAGATTCTAACACAAGAATAAAAACTACATAACTCAATCTGTTGGTTCCTTGGAATGAAAAAGTCTGGGATCAGGCAGCAGAAATGCAGGACTCGATGTACTCAAAGGAAGCCCCAACAAAGCCTCGTTTAGGCATCCAGCCTGCAAAGATACTGGTGATAATGTCTATTGCAGTAAAGTTTTTGTCCTCCACCAGATCAATTTGTGCTACAGAGAAATCAATTCTAGAGCACTGCAGTAAATTGGTCTAGTCTCTTTACTGGCTAAAATCCAGTGGGGTGAAGGGGATCCACCTTGAAAAAGTCCATCTAGAAGATAACAGGATGCACTTGGTTGAAGAAAACAATTCATCTCTTTTCTTCTTGAATATTAACATGCCAGTGACCAAGTTTGAACCTGTTCTGTGTGTGTTTGACAGCTGGAAACGTGTGTGTTAGTGTCAGGGGTGAGACTGGAGGTTAGAGCGGTCTGTGTGTCTGACGGGAGCTGACAGCGTGCAGTAAGCAGGTGCTGTGTGACAGCGCTGTGATGGGATGGGGTGAGGGTAGATGAAGCAGCTCTGTGCAGAGTGCATAAAGTGTCAGCCTCACCGCTTCTGGCTCGTTGCCCATTGTATTCTCATACACACACACACACAACTCTGAACAATTTACACTGTGCTTCACTGATCCATAGTAAGGCGACCAGAATGATAAATCTTACATGTAATCCCACAAAATCCATGTGTCAATAAAACCTCAGGGAACAACACAAAGATACGCATTTCATCGTTCAGTTGAAGTACCGCAGTTGAGGACCATACTAGAGGACTACATGGGATTGGGATATCACGGGACCCGACGCAAATCTCGCGGGAGAGGGCGGTTTTACCTAATCTGCAAATGGGAGTGGGCGATCAAAAAATACAGCAAGAAAGGAGTCAATAAATGAAGTTCACTGCAGTTGATCAGCAACATTCTCTTCATAAACCAGTGTTTCATTATTTCATTCATTAAGTATGTTTAATGTTTTTTTTGTGGTATTATTTAGGCCTATTTTCTTTGAGCTGTATGTTAATTAGCTAGACTACATACACAACTGTGATATCTGTGAGGTTTTTATTTCCGATTTATTTTATTTTGTATTTTATTTGTTTAATATTTATTTATTTTATAAGTAATTCAATCAAATCTAGACCATACATCTGGTTGTCTAGAAGTATAGAGGATCTTAAGCATGAAGGACTACAAACTGCATAATAAAAAAGTGAAAACTTTATCCACCAGAAGGGTCTCTAAAAATATATCTGACAGAGATATCTAAATTGTGGTAATATTGGTACCGTGTTCACTAATGTTTGGGATCAGAAAAAAATATTTATATATATATATATATATAATTTTTATTTAGCAAGGATGCATTAAATTAATCATAAGTGACTGTTAAGACATTTATAACGTTAGAAAATATTTCCTTTTCAAATAAATGCTGTTCTTCTGATGTTTCTATTTACCAAATAATCATGAAAAATGTATCACAGTTTCCCCAAACATATTATTTAGCAGAACCATTTCTAAAGGATCATGTGACATCTGAGACAGAATTTATTAAAAGTTATTTTAAAATGTAATATTACAGTTTTTACTTTAGATTAAATAAATGCAGCCTTGTTGTACATAAGAAACTTTTCAAAAACCTTAACCTTATGACACCAAACTTTTGAACAGTATTGTATCTTGAAGTAATATGCCTGTGTATGTGAATAAAAATACAATTTCTGCGAGGTATTAATGTAAACAGTCAATTTGTCTTTTGTTTTAAACTTTTTTATTTTAATATCAGCTCTGTGCATAGACCTTGCATTCATTGCTCTTAATTTATTTCTTTCAGTGAGAAATAACAAAGGGTAAATGCCATTGTTTTCATTTATTTTGTTCAACTTTTATAATTAAAAAATATTCATTAGAATACTGCATCCCAAGAGCTATTAAATCTAATCTACTCACTGCAGCCCTAAAATCCAAAGTTGTCTTTGGCTGACCTGATGCTACTGTCTGGGCAAATTAAGACAAAACAAAAGCATGATTAAACAAAACATATTAGAATAGTTCAGCCAAAAATGAAAATTCTGTTATAATTTTTCACCTTCATATTTGAACTATGTGATAACACTGAAACAAAATAACTAAATGGCATATTTGGAGCTTGATTTGTCCTGGCCAGGTCCCTATATGCTTTTGCTCAGTGTGAACATTCCTCAAAACTCCTGACTAAATATTTGTGTGAATTATGTCTTTAAAAATGCATTGCACATGCAGTAAAAACCGACTCACTTTTTGAAGGGCTTTGCTGATCTTTGGCTTTGTGGTTTGTGGTCCATCATCAGTAAAAAAGATGTGCTTGTTGATCTTGCAGGCTGCTTTTTTTCTCTCCTCAGGGGGCTTTCTGTTCTCCTCACTCCTCCTGCCCGCGTATGGACCCTGGACTGGTTTCAGCTTCACAACGCTGTCAAACCTGCCGAGACAAAAAGCATTTGGATGTTAACAGAGCCCCTGATTATTTTCAAAGCAGTAAAGCCGTGTCTAGCCTCTGTCTGGGTTCTTACTTGGGCTGTGCACTACGTTTCAGGCCGAGAACATCCCACGCCTCCTCAACCGGCACCTCCGCAAGCTCCTCGGCATCCAGCTCATGACTGTGAACAGAGCAGCAAAAGTCTTTAAAGTTACGATAATTGAATGCATCCATGCTAAATCTTTGTTTTTTGGTTTTGTTTTGTTTTTTTACTTTTGAGCTGTAGTGTATTTTTAAATAATGACTTTAAAAGACCTGGAATATAGCAAATGGGTTGCATGGACTACTATTACATAATTTGTTTGGAAAGTTTTTGCAGTTTGACAGCCCCAGGTCACTACGAACTGTCATGGTGTGGCAAGAGCTGTGTAACAAACTATTATTTTAAATATGTTTAATTTTGTGTTCCATGGAAAACAATAACAGCAAACAGATTTGGAATGAAATCAGTGAAACAATTATGACAAAATACGTTTTTTTTGTTTTTTTTGCAGAACTATACCATGAAACCATTAAACATTAAGCATGCAATGTCTGATACAATACAATGTACTGAATAACACATCGGCAGCTTACGCTCTCTTCACTTTAGCTCGTCTGTTCCCTGGAGGTTCATCATCATCATCGCTCTGATCCTCATCGTTAGATCTGTTCTTTACGGGTTGTCCACTCTGATTATTTAATGGCGCAGAGGTCTGTTTCATGTTGCCATCTGAAATCACACACTTTCAGTTTACTATTAATAATAGCAACGTTATCATTATAAAATAACGTGTCTGAGTCTTATACTGCCTGATGTATACTGCATAAGAGCCGTTCCAGCGGTACAAAAAAGGCTGCTGTTTAGATGCCATCAGTCATAGCCCGGCAATCAGGATGACAAGAGCCATTTTTAGAGCGATTGCGAGTACATTGTGATCAACTCATGCACCCGGGAGCCTGCACTCTTAACATGTACCGGCATTAAAAATGCATAGGCCAAAGTCACATGCTCCTTTCATTCAACATCTGACATCTTTTGATGTGATGCATTAAACATTCAGGCAGAGCCAAGCTTAGGCTGCAAAAAAAGACCTCTGGGGAAAACGAGCGAACAGAATTGTGGCTTGATATCATGGTGATACCAACAGTGTGATGATGACATCATGATCACAGGTGTTTCCATCAGAGCATATTGAGCAGGCCAACTCCAAAAAAAAAAGGTTGGAGTCAAAAAAAGTCAACATGACACCAAAATTGTCTGCATTTTTTACTTGCCTAATACACGCTTTTCCATTTTTTCCCTCCTACTTTTGCAACCCTGTTACTTTTTTATTTTTACCCATGCAACCAGTCCTGCCCTCTCGTTTTATCCGAAATACATCTGATTACAGTTTAGTTAAGTTACGATTAGTTAAAAGACTTTAAAAACAAAAAAACAACAACCTCTATCTTTGTGATCCTCTACAGGGCTGATAAAGAGTGTTCTTCAACTTGGATTTTTATATTTTATTAAATACAGCAAGAAACGCAGGTTTGCTAGGCTATTTCTTCCTCTCATCAACACAATCAATATTCTAAATAAGCTCTTTAAAACAGGCAAAAATGTGTGAATAAATGCATAAGATACAACGATACTTAGAGGTAGTGATGCACGATATAACGGCCACCATATCGGTATCAGCCGATATATGTTTATTTTTAATGTTATTGTTATCGACCCAATAAGAAATTTTGGCCAATATATTAAAGCAGATAAATAATGGATTATTCCTTCAGCTGAGATGCGCACTGTTCGCCATGATGGCTTTGAATTGCTTGACATATAATTGGAATCACTTAAAAAAGGAAAATACATTGAAGTGCAACATGTGCAGCGCAATACTGTCATATAGGCTACGTAAAATTATAATGAGAACATTATAATTGTGTGCTTGGGACATGGCTTTTAATGGTGAGACTTTTGTTCTTTAAATCAGGCTTTTAAAAAATTATATACAAATTTGGATGGAAAATTGTCGGCCAATATATCAGTTATCGGCTTTCAAATATAAAGAATTATCGGTTATCGGTATCAGCAAAAAATTACATATCGGAGCACCCCTACTTAAAGGGACAATTCTGTTTTTTTAAATTATGTAATTTTATTTATGTTCATGTAATTCCAAACCTGTATGACTTTCTTTCTTCTGTGGAACATTAAAGAAGATATTTTGAGAAATGTCTCAGTGTTTTTTGTCCATTCAATAGAAGTCAACAGTCACCAAAACTGTTTGTTTACCAACATTGTTCAAAATATCTTCTCTGTTTCACCGAAGAAATAAAGTCATGAGGGTTAGTAAATGACAGAACCTTCATTTTTGGGTGGACTATCCCTTTATTTTGATGGTAATTTAAGCATGTCATTGCTAGGGGGTGGTTGATAACCATTCAATTATTCTATGTTGTTTATTTCTAATGAGTTTAAAAATACGTCATTATGTCATTCTGAATGGCAGAAAATTGAACACACACAATGGGCCCATGCTGTGACTGACAGAATAAATTTTAACTTATATTACATCTGCACTAGATTCAATATGCTGAAAGTAGGTCATGGAGCAGGAAGGCTTTGACATATTTGGGTTTAGCATCACTGCAGGAACACCACAGTCCCCATAGCTAATAAACAAAGAGGTCTTGAAAATACATGCACCAACCAGAAGTGTCAGTGCAGCCTCTACGTGAAGATGACCTTTTGCGGTTTCCACCATCACAGGGCTCATCAGCACAGTTACAGACCAAAGACTGCTGGTCGCCATCACCGCTGTCAACTTCCTCAGTCAATAAGCTCAAGCTGCTTATGAGATGTGTAACGCTGATTGCGTTTGCCCTCGATCTTTCTTCCGTCTGATTCTTGAGTTCCTCCGTTTCTCCTCGGCTGCCCTGATATTCCTCAGAAGCAGTGGTTGTGCTATAGGACTCGTCCACCGTCCAGCCTTGGGCGGCCCAGTAGTGAAACTGTTCCCAGTAGTACTGGTATGCCTGTTGGCAGTGCTCGTCCCATTCAGCCTCCGAGCGGGAACATTCCTGCGCTGCACTGCTGGAGTTTTCAGGATGTTTTTCCAGCCAGCTCTGCCACAGCAGACCCTCCCCGTGCTGCTCCCAGTACCTCAGCCAGGCCTCCTCTGACATGGGACACGTCTGTTCTGCGGGGGTCTCAGCGATGTCATTCACAGCACACTGCTGTTTCTGCTCAGAGTCCTCGTCTGTGTCGGCATAATCTAGGGGGGTTTCCAAGTGCTTGATGCTTCTTTTGTTCTTCAGTCTCGCTAGGCCCTTAAAGATGAGACAAAATCATTAGTTTTGGGCCACAGCCAAGTCATTTCCTAAAGTAAATGGGGTAAAACTTAACATTCTTTAATGACAATTTACACACACAAAAAAAAAAAGAGCGATAAGCGAGAAGCTTCACTGCACAGGATAATCCAAAGACTCACAGGACCCCTTCACATCTGGGCATTTACACGTGCATATATTAAAAGCCAGGTGTAAATAAACTTGAGACACATTGTACCTGAGACACATTATGATCAGACCACTGAACTACGTGTGACGAATGTGTAAATGCAAACGATTTTTTTCATTATTTGCCAACACAATCCAGTTCAAGAATATCTACACAGTGTTTGAATACAAAATGCACGTTAATGCCAGGTGTATCGGAACCCTAGTTGGATTTAGTTGAATTTTCACCATCATTACGCCAGTCTTCAGTGTGACATGATCTTTCAGAAATCATTCTAATATGCTGACTTGATGCTTCAGAAACATTTCTTATAATTATAAATGTTGAAAACATTTTTAGTTTTTTGTGGAAACCATGAAACACTACCATTCAAATGTTTGGGGTAAAAGTGACATTAAAGACATCAGTAAAGACATTTATAATGTTACAAAGGTTTATTTTTCAAATAAATGCTGTTCATTGAACTTTCTATTCATCAAAGAATCCTGAAAAAAAATAAAAATAAAAAAAAATCCACAAAAATATTAAGCAGCAAAAAATGTTTTTCAACATTGATAATAATAAGAACCATTATTTATAATTGAGCAGCAATAATAATTGAGCACCAAATCAGCATTTCAGAATGATTTCTGAAGGATCATGTGACACTGAAGACTGGAGTAATGATGATGAAAATTCAGCTTTGCCATCACAGGAATAAATTACATTTTAAAATATATTAAAAAAGAAGATATTTTAAATTGTAATAATATTCCATAATATTACTTTTTACTGTATTTTATGTGCAGTCTTTGCATGCAGTCTTGGTGAGCATAAAATACTTATATTATTATGATAAATCTTAATTATTCTGAACATTTGACTGGTAGTGCATATACATATCTAAACTAAAGTCCACAAGACAGTAGAATGTCCCAATCATGGTACAAAAATGTGCTCAAGAGCACCCCCTATGTGGCTGATGGGCACGCTCAATGCAGACACTAGTGTGGACATCACAGCAGTCTACTAGCCAGTAGTCAGTGCACCATCATGACCCCAATGTATGGAGGACTACAGGAGCTGGGGGGGTTGGGGCAAGGATTTTTAAATGAATATTATATTAATAGGCAATATTCCCACATAAATGGACAGCCATAGTTCCCAATAACATCAAGGTTATCATGCATCCAACAGACATACAGTTCTCCTCTGTTCTGATGAGCAGGCAAACTCCACAGGAAGCCCCAAACTGGCCATAAGCATGGTCTCTTCATCAACAATGGCCTCTTCCTCCTCCTCCTCTTCTTCCTCACCCACAGAACGATTAGAATTCTCCAAAAGCTCTTCCCCATCATTAGCTTCAACATCTACTGAAAACAAAAAAACCAAAGTGTAGTTATTTGAGCATTATAAGCTAAAAACTGACCATAACATGTTGCAGATGAAAATCATGAAAAACCTTCTCAACCTTTTTGACTCCAAGGACCCCCATTGTCAAAAAACAATTTTCAAAGGCACCATAACTTTTCCTGTTGCTTTTAATTAAATGGATATGGATTGAGGATAATTTTTTGTTTAAATATATATTTTTTAACACACAATTCCTACCTGATAAAATATTTTAGAGCTCAGCTTAGCAGAACTAGAAACATTTTGGTTGCAGCATGTTAAAATTGAATTTAACATTTATCAAGGAAACAGGGTAACGACCTGGTGATGAGACTCAATATAAGAATAGGAAAGATTGTGAGATTCTCTTTTCATACGTTTGAAATTTGACTACTTCATAAAATCCAGTTTTCCAAAGCAGCAGAAATCCTGGTTCTTCAAAGAGAACAACAATTGTTGAGGGGGTGAATTAAAATAAGAAATATCTTGATCTTTAAATTGTTTTAGCTCATTTGAATGCTTGTTTTGTCCCATTTGAAATAATTTTAAAACATCTTAAGTTTTGTAGAGAACCATTGGCAAAATTCAATGTCAGCTAGTCGATATGCAAATGGTCATAATTCTCCATAATCAGAAATGAACAGGAAAACTGTACCTTGATTGTCAGTCTGACTCAGAATGGCTTTAAAATCTGACCGATACAATTCTCGATCACTGTGGATGAAAATAAGAGAAAATGTGTTTTGACAACAGTAAACAGGTAAGCAACCATCTTATGCTTGATTATTTTTCAGCAGGACTGCATATTAGGACAACAACTGAAAAATGGATCTGCTCCAAGTAAAACAGACAGATAGTGACCGAAAACCCTCACTGTGTCACACTGTGGTTGACATGGGTTGTGGTCTAAAAAGGGATAGTTCACACAAAAGGTTTAATTCTATCAGCATTTACTCACCCTCAAGTTATTCCAAACCTGTATGAAATATGAATTTCTTCAATCAAACAGTTGATGGACCCCATTGATTTTTTTTATTGATTTTTTTAAGTCAATGGGGACTATCAACTGTTTGGTTACTGACACACTCTTCAATTGCATTAAATGCATTAAATTCTAACTTTCTGAACGCACTTAAAAAACTGCAAACACATGAAATCAGTTGATCACAACGCAATCTTGTTCAACACAAATACATACTTGACGTAAGCTCTGGAGCACAAGCAATGTATTGTCATCTCTCTTTCTTCACCCTGATAGAAGATGACATCAGCTAGAGGAACAACATTCAGCTCGCCGTAATTAATCATGATAGACTGATAGAACCATGAGTGACACCTGTCAACAGAATCTACCCTAGACTTTGCTACAAACCTTAAAATCGCTATTTTACAAAGACATTACAAATAAAAACGACAGCAAGAAGATATATATAAATATACTGATGGATTAAAACGAGGAAGATTAAAAAGCACTACAATCTCGATCTAATTTTATACACACGTTTAAGACTCGCTGTGCGAATTTCCCCCCTCGTGTTTTGGAAATTGCCCGTCAAGTTAAAAGACTTTCAATACATTTACAATACTAAAATGGCTTTTATGAGGGCTTAGACTTTTATTATGAAGTTTTAAGGACAGTAACGGACGTTGACGACATGGGTTTCCGGTTTGTGTCACATGTAAAGAGAGCCGGTGGTTCAGTCGAGAAGGAAGGAAAACATTTATTGAGGGCAACAGTATCTATTTCATCGAGGTATCATCATGTAAGTGGATTTGAGAAATTCTTATTTTAAAAGGTTTTTCTAAAACATTCGCTTTTCGTGGCATTTAGAAGAAGTGTCATTTATTGGCGACAGCTTTAAAAACCTTGTTGTAAGGTTTGTTTATCTATGATCGATATCCAATATTCAAGTGTAACGTAAAACAGAATTACGCCTTTCCTTGCTATCTTTCAAGCATTTGACAGTGTTCATTTACATTTTAAATGACGTTAACGTTTGTACAGCAGTCTCACCTGTGACTGAGAGTGAATGAGCAGGTATAACTTCAATGTCATTTCATTTTAGGGCACCGATGTGAGGTTGGTATGTTTGGCCAAGGAACATATTTCCGCTGGAGAAGGTTCGTGAGTTGTTGTTGTTTTTAAATAATAGTTTCTTTCAATAAATGTGTTTTTTAAATCTATCAAATGACTATAATTTGACTTGGGAGTTAAAGCTGATGTGTTAATTCTAGACGCTACTATTGTCACTAAACTTCGTTGAAAATATGATGATTGTTGTCAGTCACCCATTTGCCATTTCATTTGTTGGACAAACAAATAACCCCGCCCCAAACTCATGACTTGTGAAATAAAGGAGAGTGCAACTTTCTCGCGCGATTGACAGATAAACTCTACTTTCAGTGTTGTTAAGCTGTGGATATTTCCAGCAAATAGTTTGCTTCGTACATCCAGTTTAACAGTATTAAAGAGAGCAAATGTTATTATTCAACGGAACTGTTTTAAATGCATTTCCCCGGTTTCACAGACAAGGCTTAAAGGCCCCCTGAAATCAAAGTTTAAGTTTTTTAGCTTTTAGTATGAATATGTTAAGCTTAAGGTTTTGAATAAGCTGGTCTGTTCCAAACCAATGACAAAATTTGCATTTAGGAGATATAAGCATTCAAAGTCTCTCACTTCCGCTTAAATGGATCATGGATTTTTATGACGTCACTGCCGACTTCAGCTTCTCATCTTCTGTCCAATCAAATGCTCTCTAGTGTGTAAAGCGGCTTTATATACAACCACTGATAAACATATTCGGTTTTGATGAGAAAAAACTATACGAGTGCGGATTAGAACCATAGACTGTAAAAAAATATGGACGTAGTCTCCGTGACGTCACCCGTAGATTTCTGAAGACCGTTTTTGAAGCCTAAAGTGGGCGTAGCTGACCGTCGCCATCTTGGCAGTGCGTCACTCCCGGATAAACGAAAAGCCCTAACGTGACGGCTAACAGACAGCAGACAAACGGCTAATGATGACTAATGACCACAGCAGCGGGAATCCACCTGTCACTCAAAAGTGGACACAATTATGCAATTATGCAGAAATGTAAGGCTTACTATAATTTAAACGGATGAGTTATAAAAAAAAATCACCCTCCTCACAGTTGTCATGAAGGGCAAAATTAGCTGTATAGACCAAAGCCACTTTTTGCTCCAGGCTGTAAACATGTTTTTTTCTGCTGTAAAGTTGGGCATTTTAACATGGGGGAGATGCAGATTTGACTCACTTTTGCAGCCAGCCTCAAGCGGCCAGTTGATGAATTGCCGTTTAATTCACTTCCGTGTTGGTTTCAAGAGAGAGACGGGGAGATTGCCGCTTGATTAGAACCCAGTCCCAGAACCTCTGACTGACACGCTTGGCCAAAGTTCTGCCACTAGACCATGAAAGCACACAAGATGATTTTGCGGATCTCTGGATTTATTCACGTGAAAATTCTCGGCACTAACAATATATATTAGTATATTTCATTAAATGGCAAATTAAACTCAATGTACTATTGAAATTGATTTATGCCCATCATAATGTTATTTTTTCCAAAAATTGTTATTGTACACATATATTGTACATATATCTTAGCATTCTATCAACCTCCTCTCCCCCACACTCAACACATTTGTCCCACCAACTTTTTAAAAGTAAATTACGCCACTGGTTGGAGATGTGTGTTCGGTTGCTTCGAGTTTTATTCCGTTTTTAATTCCCAACTGTACATGACTAGGAATGAAATGGCTAGAATTTATTCACACCTCTACTATTGAATCCACCGTATCATCAGCGCTCTGATTCGCTTCCATGGTGCTGTCAAGTAATACTTGCAGTCTGTGAGGTAAACTAAACACTATTGGCTATTTGAAAAGAAGGAAGAGCCATTCAATATGTCCCGCCTTAGCTTCCTGTTTCAGTGGAAGTTATGTCAACGCATCATACAAAGATACGCGTTCCAAGGCAGAACCCCCCTCCCAATCCCCTGTAATTCACACACTTGTTATAATATTTATATGATCTTATATGTTTTAAGGGGGACTGCATATTTAACTTGGATATAAAAAATAAAAAAAAGTGTTTTAATATCATAAAAATGTACACTTCAGCTTTAATGCCATCTTAATGTCAGACAATTTGTGTCTTTCATGTCCAGGTCTGCCCTTTGGCAGAGTGTTGCCTTGCTCAGCCCATCTGCCACTGGGAGAGGCTAACAGTGAAGCAGCATGTCCAGTGGGAATGAGTCCTGCCTGTTTGAGAATGGATCCATCAACTTCCTCTCCTGCTTAGTTCATGTGTGGGAGGAGTGGGCAGGGCTTGGGAAGCTCGAGGACTTCCTCAGTTTCTTGGAGTATTTGGTCTGGGTTTTCACGCCTCTAGCAGTGGTCTTCATCTTGCCTTTTCTTATAGTTATCTTCCTCTATCTATCCATACTCTTCCTCCATGTGTACAAACGCAAGATCCAGCTGAGGGAAGCTTATTCCAATAACCTGTGGGATGGTGCGAGGAAAACTCTGGCGACCCTATGGGATGGACATGGAGCTATTTGGCACGGTATGTAATGGATTGTCTTATCTGCATTCATTTAGATGTGGATTGTTATCTTGTTTAAATTAATCCCTGTGGTCTGGGATTTTTCATTGTTGTCATATTTTGCATCTACTGTGCTGATCTTTGAGTGATAGACGGGAATAGATAAAGTATAATTAAAAAGTGATGTCTGAAGACGTAATGTAAGATCTGATATATTCTACATGTGTGTTTTCAGGCAAATTTTTTTTTTTTTAAGCCTTAAAAAGTTTTATCTTTTGACAGCACAATTAATGATGGTCTGTCTGATGTTCCTGGCATTAAATTGCAATTTTAAATTGTTACCCACTCAGTCTTTATCAAGCTGAACATCTAAATAATGGTTTTGTCGGACTCATTGCTCTAACTTAATCTCTTCTGTTTCATTTTACAAAGACCATGATATTTCTAAACGTTACAAATAAACAAAAATGTTCAAATGCTTGGTAAGAATTTTTTTTAATGTTTTTGAATTAAGTCTTTTGAAATAGTTTTACAATGTTAAATAACTTTTATTTTAATATATTTGAAAATGTAATGTATTCCTGTGATGGCAAAGCTGAATTTTCAGCATCATTACTCCAGTCTTCAGTGTCACATGATCCTTCAGAAATCATTCTAATATGCTGATTTTGTGCTCAAGAAACATTTCTATTCCATTATCAACAGTGTTGAAAACTGCTGAGCTGCTTAACCATGATCATTGAAATAGAAATCTTATACATTATAAATGTCTTTACAATCACTTTTGCACGCACAAGTGTTGCAATGTGTCGTACTTAACAAAAAAATGTTGAATCATTTTTCCCTGATTAAGTATACATTTTGTGACAGGTTATGAAATCCATGGTTTGGAGAAGATTCCAGATGAAGGACCTGCTCTCATAGTCTACTATCATGGGGCGATTCCTATAGACTACTATTATTTCTTGGCAAGTCTTATCATTCAGAAGGGAAGAACTTGTCATTCGGTGGCTGATCATTTTCTGTTCAAGGTCCCAGGTAAAAACAACTTTCATACTGTAATGAAGTGATCAGTCAGCCTCATTTTGCTCATGACAGAGTCATTACTCAGAACCTAATTTCATTGTGATTCACTGAATTTTGGGACAAAACATGTCCTGAAACTTAATCTGCCATCAGTTTTTAAAATAGCAACATTTTCACTTTGTCTTTAAAGGTGCTCTAAGCGATGTTGGGTGACGTAACTTCTTGTTGACGTTCGAAGTATTGTCAAACAAAAAAGAGGCTAGCTCGACCCTCCCTCTTCCTCGTCCCGCCCCCTCCCCTCCCTTTGGTCGTCTGTCGGCCATATCAAAATTCAAGATAATATAATTCTAACGTTAGTTGTTGTCGTTGTACCACGCTAACTTCCCTCTTCATGCTTCTCTCTCCTCCACTCCCCACACCCCCCTTAATGTGCACCCCCCAACCCCCACCCCCAAATCATTCTTGTCGGTTATTGGCTGGAACACTGTTTATGTTTCGTGGTCCAGGGGCCCGTTCTTCGTACGTCGCTAACTCAGTTAGCTGGATTTGATTGTTGGCGATTTGGCATGATCTTGGATTGTTTGGTTCTTCGACGCTCATCCTGGACTTGCTGTCATAGCAACAGGTGCGCAAGCTTAAACCTGCTCGGGAGCAGGCTTATTTCATGTTAACAGGATTAGACTACGGCTTCATAAGCGGCGCTGAAACGGGAAGTCCAGCGCAGCGCGATAGTGCACTTTCTGAGATATATATTTTTTTTCTCGTGACTCGTGAGATTGCCGTTTACATTATTAATTTGTTGGAAACGCACATTTATTTTCGACTTGTCGGAGTCGGGCTTTAACTACAGCACCAACTGTTTGCATTGCCCTAAGATTATTTGCGAGTGGCTCTTTCCTTTACACTATTGGAGATGCGGAGAACTTGATGGAAAGTGCTGTCTGTCGTGTCATTCGGAGTTTACCTGGCGCTTTTAGGTTTAAAAAACAGTTTTAGGTTTTTTTGTGGCATTTCCAAGCCACGACCCAATGTTGTAAAGCAGTTTTTTTTTTTTTTAAGGCTATCATTTTTTATGAAGATCATGCAATCATGACCATGCCGATTAGAGTATGTGTCACTCATGCTTCACTAACGTGATTGGTACCATAGACTATAGGCTAGACCATAGACTGTCATTCAAGGCCTCAATGAAGGGGATTATGTGAACAGAAAGGGGGTTCACAATGTAAATGTGCAGCCCAGTTACTATTGTGATTCTTAATATTCCAGATTAGTAATATTATATATAAAAAAAAAAAGGCAGTTGACTAAAATCTTCCATATCACAAATGTGAAAGCAAAATGGCCAGGATCTGTGCATGACTTAAGAATTTTCAGAGATTCACATTTATGCACATTATTTGAAAGTAGTAAGGAAAGTTCCACAATTAAATATCAAGCTCACTGTATTACATACACTTATGCTGATCCTAACAGAACTGCATTTCTTCATAGGTGATTATGACATGTTCCTGCCTGCAGACAGGTGTTTTATGACCCTATTCCCTGACCCAAACCAGTTACAATGCAGCTCTAGCCAGGACAAGGGCACACAATGAAATGAACTTTGGCAAGATTTCAGTGTCTGAAAAGTCTGAGGGTTGCACACCTGACAGGGCCTGTGACATTGTTGCATGTGCCATATTATACAACATTGCCAAAAAAACAACACTTTTCATTAAATGTTTAATAAAAGACAAATATGCTTAGTTCCTTGAGTTTTATTTCAATTGTTCTTTGTAAAGAAAAGCCAGTGGTCAAGTGCCTGCAACAAGAGATATTAGACTCATGCCTCATGCAACAAATAAAAAGGAACTGCCCACCTGTAGGCCTATGTCTCCTCTGTCTGTGCAGACTCTTCTGTAGGCCTTTCTGTAGATGTGGAATCATGCAACTTATATTGCAGCCATAAAGCATACAAGTATAAATTAAGTAAAGTTATTTATGCACTTGCAGGTAGGCTAGTTTCTCCATGTGACAGTTATCTGAGAGGGTTTATTCACTGTCCAGTGCAATGGAAACAAATGGACATTACAAAGTCTTATACTTTATTTCCTTTGGAAAGAACTTACTGCACATATTTCAGCCACCACTTTCTTGGGAACAGATACAAGTGTTGGTGTATTATGTAAAAGTGCACAAAAGAGGAACAATGTCATTACAATGAACTACACTCTGGGAAAAATGTGATCAATATCTCATGGCAAAATATTTTTACATTAACATAAGTTTATCAGTTTTCACTTTCACAAGTCAAAGCAATTCATCATTACTCAAGATTTAACAGTTGAAATGAGTATACGGCCTTAATTTAATGCAGCAAAAATTATTTTACAGTGTAGGCTACTAAGATCTTTTCTTCTTTTTTCTCAGCCTTTTTCTTGGTTGCTTTTGTAAACAGACAACCATTTGTTTAACAGTGCCTTTTATAAAAGAGACTATATAACAAAAAATTACCATTATGTATAATATTTTTGTACTTCACTTTTATTTGTTCCCATGTTCTAGTGTGGTGACTCTGACATTACAATGAACTAAGTAATTATGCAATTATTAAAATACAAAAATATAGGCTATTAAGTGATAAAAACATCTAACATGGCCACTTCTAACGGTTTTAAATTGTCTGCTACTTTTTGCCAGCCCTCTCTCCTGGCTTTTGCAGACTTTGAGGTGTTCCCTGGCGTTTTGAATAAACATTAAAATTCCGAATAAACTTCGACTATTAGTTCTTGCTCTGCTGAGGAGAAAAACTGAGCGTGCTCTTTGGCCACGCTGAGCAGCCAATAGCAGCGTTGCTGATCAATGTTTCTACTATCGATACATATCCCCTTTTAAACCAGCGCAATTATCTCAGATAACTCAATCCAGCTATACTAATCATATCCGGCAAGTGTGTTCGAAGAACCTAATTAGCCAGATCATGATTTGATCTAGGATTTTTTAAGCAACGTACGAAGAACGGGCCCCAGGTTGGCCCAGTTTGTTTTTGTTGCCGTTTGTGGAGGCTGGGCTGTCTACAGAGACCGCATTTTTTACAGTGTGTTCAGGGGACAGGCAGTTAGCGGATAGTGAGGAGATGTTTGCTGTATGTGACAAAAAATGTTTCAGTCTAAAAAACGATTGAGCACCTTTAACACAACTAATTTCATTTAAACCTAAATATGAATGTGTATATTTTCAAGAAATATTGCTATAATGCTCTGACAGAAGTTAGTCAGTCCTTTCTATATTTTACCTTCAGTGTGGTCAACAAGGTCACACATACTCAATTTTACTAGAATTAATTGTGCTTCTATTATCTGTGTAATGGCCATGGCAGGGTTTAAGCTCCTCTTGGAGGTGTTTAGTGTGATCCACGGACCGCAGGAGGAGTGTGTGAAGGCCCTGCGGAACGGCCACCTCCTGGGCATCTCTCCTGGAGGAGTACGGGAGGCCCTGTTCAGCGATGAGACGTACCCTCTGATCTGGGGCAAACGCAAAGGATTTGCACAAGTGGCCATTGACTCTAAAGTGGTAAATGACTGTCCCTCTTATTCTTCTCCTTTTATACAGTTTTGTTGTACTGAGAGTCTGTTTTGTCCCTACAGCCAGTTATACCAATGTTTACTCAAAACTTGAGGGAGGGATTTCGCTCTCTTGGAACATTAAGTGAGTCATACAGAAAATATTGAATTTGCCTCACAGTTGTAAATAGTTCTCTAAATAGATTACATACCATTATGAAAGGGTTAAATGAGTCAATCTTTAATTCATCTCAAAATTCCTGCAGGATTTTACCGATGGGTGTATGAGAGGTTTCGTCTGCCGATAGCACCGATCTATGGAGGATTTCCAGTCAAATTTCGCACCTACTTGGGTGACCCCATTCCATACGACCCCAAACTCAATGCAGCTGAGCTGGCTGAAAAGGTAGGACTCATTAGACATCTAGTTTTGTTTTTGTAACTCTTTAGTCCTGTAAAGGTCTGACTTTCTGTTGAATTTGCTGAGCAGGTGTTTTGCAAATCTACAAGAGGTTCTAACCTCTAGACTGTCCCGACAAGTCCTGACCTATTGTTGACTACACAACATACATTAGCGCCATTTGTTTACACCGTCCCCTAAGGGCACGTTCCACCCTAGAGTGGTGATCACCATTCATCACATTTGCAGGTGTACAGAGTCTGCAAAGTGAGAGAATGCTTGTATAATAAAGGATACCTCAGACTGGTATCTATGATTGAATAAAGTTTGGTGTATGATGTTTTTTTTAAGAAAAATTCGTTCATAAGAACAGTAGCCGAGTCTGTCCCCTCATTTCATCACATGCTACCATCAGGTAATAACAACCTTCTTTAAAACTTGATGAAATATTTGTTTTCAGAATGGATGTAGGAGATGTTTAAGTAGGGCTTTAAAGTTTTATACCTTTTTTATTAGGGATGCTCCGATCGATCGGCTGATAACCGCATTCTAGGACTCGATCGGTAGTCATTAGATCTCATGAACCGATTGCAATTTAATGACATAAATAATAATAATAATTTGTTACATTTATATAGCGCTTTTTTCTGAGACCTCAAAGCGCTTTACATAGAAGAGGGGGAATCTCCTCAACCACCACCAATGTGCAGCATCCACTTGGATGATGCGACTGCTGCCATATTGCCCCAGAACGCCCACCACACACCAGCTTACTGGTGGAGAGGAGACAGAGCGATGAAGCCAGTCAGTATATGGGGATGATTAGGAGGCCATGATAGACAGAGGCCAAGGGGCAAATTTGGCCAGGATGCCGGGGTTACACCCCTACTCTTTTTCGAAGGACATCCTGGGATTTTTAATGACCACAGAGTCAGGACCTCGAAGAAGTTGCCACTGACGTTCATGTAAACGGTATACAGATGAGGCTTTTGTGCCACGTTCTGTTTTGTGACCTAACAAAACATAAGTAAACCATAGTACATCTTCATTTAGAGCAGGTTGTCTCCATTCAAACGAGCCCACACACATAATATGATGCGTCGATCTTGAGGAAATCCATCATGACGCAGTGTTTTCCAACTTCATTTGAAAGTTCATCCAATGGAAACTGGAAACTTTTTGGAGGGATTTTCTCATCAGTGTTGTAACATAAGAACCTCAAAACATGATCAAAATCGGTTTTCTTCTAAATTTGGACTGTTTTCTATCAAATGAGTCCATGTACTTGATGATACCTTGTTTTTTGTGTTGTAGAGTTGGAAGCCATTACCATTTGAAATCATTAAGTATGCCACTTGAAATCACATGAAATCTTTAAAAATGTATTCAGGGTCTAAGGGATTAACAGTAACAGTCAACGGAGAGCTAACACATCACTTATATAATGCTTGAATGATCGGGATCAGGATGAGTATCCGCCGATCATGATGAAAAGAAATCAGTAGTCTGTATCGGCTGCAAAATTCAGAGCATCCCTACTTTTTATTATTGTATGTATGTTTGATTTATTTATTTTACCACCATTCAAAAGTTTGAAACCAGCAAAGTCTTCAGTGTCTCATGATCCTTCAGAAATCATTCTGATATGCTGCTTTTCAGCTCAAAGAACATTGATAAAAAAATAATAAAAAAAGTTAAAACAGTTTTTGCTGCTTAATATTTTTCTTGAAACAGTGATACTTTTTTCAGGATTCTTTGATAACTTAAATTCAAAAGAACAACGTTTATTTGAAATGGAAACCTTTTATAACATCTTAAATGTCTTTAGTGTGTCACTTTTGATCAATTAAATTCATCCATGTTGAATGGAAAGTAAAAAAACAACAACGTACTGACGTTATACCCAAATATTTGAATGGATGGATACGCACACATGCAAATCTCAGACACACTGAGATTTTGTTTTTATTTTTAAATCCATCATTTTCCTATAACGTCTGTCAGTTTCACAGTAAAGATGTCACATGTTCAATTCATGCATCTGTTGCATCAGGGTTTGTTTTAACTTCTGATTTGTAAATATCTCTATTCAGTGTATTTTCTTCAATCCAACCCATCTGTTCAGGTGCAACAGGCAGTTCAAGCATTAATCGACAAACACCAGAAGATACCTGGAAACGTCCTCCGAGCTCTTTTGGAGCGATTCCAAAGGGAACGCAAAGAAGATTAGCACACTTCCCATCTCAGACTGAACATATAAATATGCTTCAAGTTCAAGCATAATTCAACTGAATACTGGAGATATTATATGATATTGTTACACCATGAGATTAGCAACTACTGATGATATAGTGGATGTATCAGCATATCAATGTTGCATATCAAATAATGGTGTGTGTCTTTGTAATATCTGGTTACATATAGTCTTGTGCATGTTGAAGTGTGTTTGAAGTTTTTTTTTTTTTTTTGTGAATAATATTATTATTATTTTAAATGTGCACACTTTGGTTTTAATCAAAGGACCACTGCCAAAAACTTTGCCCACAAAGCCTTTGGTTAGTATTTGTATGTCCTTTTAATAAAAGGGCATTCTGTCCTGGAAATCGATAATATAAATAAATGTATGTTCAGGAGGAGCCTGATCATTCAGTCCTGTCAATAATCATTATGAGCATTTCCTCTATTTCTCTCATTCTCCCACATAGGAACGTTATAGGGAGTTCGAGGACAGCAAGCCAAATGTATTTAGGACTGGATGAGCAAGCGAACTCATGAATTACCTATCTGAAGCAATTAATTCAAAATTGTGGATACTGTGATTTTTTGGGGGGAATTTTATAAGCACACTTAATGATGAGAGATACATGCTTGAACATTTGTTTGATGTTGTATGATGTGGAGTACTTAACACGTTTTAGTCTAATATCTCTGCATTAACTGTGAGAGGCGAACTGCTGTCTATTTAAGCATCAGTTGATACTGGTTGCCCTGCTCTCAGAGCTTAATACAACATTATGATTATAAAAATAAGTATGCAACTGCTAATGACTTTATAGAGGCAGCATACAGGGCTTTCAGATTTCAATAAGATTTTTGTAACATTCCTGAAATTTATGGACATACAATAAATGCTATTTCAAGCAGTGATCAAAATCTGATCAGTGTGGAAATAAATGTATAATTTCATAAGAGATTTTATTATTCACAATAAAACTGCATATTCCTATGGATTCAGTGTTGCTAAAACCGTTTTAATGCACTTTTGTGCTCCTCTGGGAGAAAATGTATTGTGTGTGTGACAAAGATCAAATGTCAGCATGAGCACAGTCTTCGTCACACAGTCTTATGATCTCTGTGCACATCCGGTGTTTGGTGTATGATATGCAAATGCCCCATTGCTATTTATAAAACTGGTTTGGTATTGACTTACATCATTTGTGCTTCCATTATAAAATGGAATCCCCCTCCCTCTTGGAAAGTAATAATAATTTACTTATCATTTATGATTTCGTATTGCATTATACATGCTACTAATTTTCCTTCAGCCCCTCCAAGATTCTCTTCTAATTAAGGAGTGAAACCTTAAATCATACGAGTTGTAAGAATACATTCAGACAAACTAATCACCAAGCATTTGTTGTGACAGACTGTCTGCATTACTCATCACCATTGCTTTTTCTTCCAACTTTGAAATAGTCGCTGACATTCTGGAAATTCAAATGGACCTTATTCACACATTAACTGCAAATCCGAAAGAAGTTTGCAAGGAAGTCTAATAAAATGACCACAGTGTACTTTATTAAATGAATTTTGGTACTTTGTGTTGCATTAGAATCAAATAAAAATTTACAAAAATCCAATATGTACAAAAAATGTTACGTTCTTTTTGTTTTTACTCTTCAATTTACAATAAAATCAGATAACAGATTTGATGCATTTTACGCACTTCAGACTTTCATCACATGATACAACTTAAGAGACCAATAATAAGCAGTTTTTTTGTTTGTTTTTTGCTCTTTTTTTTTATGTCATTTAATACATCACATACACCACACTATTTTATCTGTATTATGTAACTGCCGATCTCTAGTCAATAGACACCCTTCACGATCAGGACTCAGAAAGGAATGTTCTTTTACACATGTACATTTGCATACATTTATTTACAGTTAAATAGCCTTTTGCAAGTCACTATGGAACTTCCGTTGTAACTGAGATACCAGTAAAGTCTTTACATCATATATGAACGCTGAACCGAACACCACCAAGTTCATTCAATTACTGTGCTTGTACTAATATCGTGCTTTATAAATAACCACCGATTATCATTTATCTAAATGTAAATGTCTTTTTTCCTCCATCTATGGGATTCTAGTTTATCTAAGCATCTATGTCTACAGGTGAGAGAGGATCCTCAATTTGTTTATTCAACAAAGAAAGCTTCTACGATGAATCAAAAAATGCAAGTGCCACTTCATTTCAGCTCTTCGAGTCATTCAGTTTTCGCTAACTGATATTACAATTAAAAATGCTCACAATCGTGTAACAGTACGGCCTGTGACCCGTGACAATTTGGGTCGACGTTTTGATTGTTTGTCTGCATATGCTATTTCGTCTCAGTCTGCTTTCTTTTTGTGTCTCCTTGCAGTATAAGCACGGTAAGTACACTAATCGATGATGCGACGTCATTACACAAGCATGACAGTAACCGGAGCATCATATGCATGACTAAAACTAAACCAAAAGAAACAGACAGAAAATGTCAAGAATAATGAATCCACAAAAAGGCGAGCGTCGGTTAAGGCAAATAAAACTGAATCAGCTTGCATGAATTCAATGTTCTCCTGCTGTGAATAATTGTAAAATAAGTCCTGTAGATTTGAGCTGAGCTCTACTGATGTAGGCCTACTGGTAATAAACAGAACAGCCTTCAACTCCTCCGCTCATCCACTGGGACTCCATTGCAATAAATTCCTTCATATCAGCCACATCAACAACCAGAACTGGAGAGTGGTCTGTTTAAAATACCGCTTTGAGGTAGGTTACAGGTATGAATTAAAAGTCTTTCCAGAGCGAAGAAATGGTGGGCTATGATATCAGGTTTACTGATAAAACACAAATATAAAACCTAAAGCTGGAAGTGCAAAACAAAAATACATTGTGTCTGTAACATTAAGATTAGCTTAAATGTTTTCATGCACTGTACGTCCATGTTAAACTAGGACGTATGAACCCCTTTAAAATGTAAACTGCGTGAATAGCTTCTTGATGTTGGGCCAAATTCACACTCACTGCCAGATTATTAGTAAAGAAGGCATGACATTTTCAAAATCCATGTTATAGATATTATTGTAAACAATTCATCCATGTAGGCCTATATGTTTCTTTTTTATTACTTTTATTTTGACGAAGTTTTAATCAAAGTGTTATAACTGGATCTTCCAGTTGAAACAACAGACTTCTCTCTGGTGACGTATGCTGGACTTTTCCACTCATTTAGTCTGCTTAATCCAGTCTGTGCACGCTTGTGTTCATTTGCTTCCATTTTTGAGTGCAAAATCTAGTCAACAACCAATGTATAGAACCAAGTCCTGTCCTACATTTTTTCTTTTTTACTAATCCGTAACATTCGAGTCACAATACGGAAGAAAAATCAGCAGCTACTTCCGTTTCATCAGAACTTTGATAGTATTATCATTGCTAATAATCTAGCATGTGTGGTCAATTCAGCATCTCCAAACATCAGTCCCACACAGTCTTTTTGGTAAAGACCTTGATTCATTCCGCTTATGCTGAACACATTGCTTTGAGTGTTTTAAATTCATGTAATATTTAAACAATAAAAAATGACCGAGGCCTCACACCTGTAAAATGGCTGGATAAAGATGAATGGCACCAAAACCAACCAATACAGCCAGTGTTGTAGTTAGTAAGCTCCTCTTAATCAAATAAACCAAAACACAGTGTGCAGCATGTTTGGGGTATCACTGAAACAAAAATATCATGGTATTATAGGAAAACTAAAAAAAGTGGAATGATTTTGAAAAATCATTGATACGCAATATCACAGACCTGTGCGACGTAACACTCGTTTTCCTTCTTGTGTAGGTGGTGGAGCAATTTAAATGTGAAAATTGCTAAATAAGTGTGCTAACACAAGTTTTTCTGTGCTCTGACTACAGGGGACAGGGCTATTGTCAAATAGCCAAGAGACAAAGCATCATCATCATCCATCACACAGAGAAATAAAAGTATAAGACACGTTTTTAAAAAAGAAAAAGAAAAAAGGACGTTGCAAAATAGCTAAAATATACAGGTCTACGTTTCACTGTGGTACTGGTTATAGATTCATACGATCTCATCTAAATATTTTTTTTTTCTGTTCTATTTTCTTTTTTTATTTGCAACACAATTAGGATCTTCATCTGCAAGTGTGCAGATCGCTGCGGGCTAAAACAACTACGCTTTCAGTTCATCTGCCACCGATGGTGGGACGTTACAACACTTCAGGAGTGTTTTTCAAAGCTACAATAAAACCCAAATTGCAGTTCAGATTTGACCAACTGAAGCAAAACAAATCTAAATGTCCTATATCAGTCATCTCCACACACTTAAATGGCATTAAGCAAAATAATGTGCACCTTGAAAATAAAATTATTTGCTAGACACCTTTAAAATCCATCAACAAAAACAAAAGAAAACCAAAAGAAAATGGAGTATATAAAATGTTACACATAAAATAACATTTTCCCCCCTACATTTTCAAAATCTCAAACTATCCACAACAGGCACATCTAGCTTCTGTTGCAGTAAAATTTCAAGCTGTCTCTCATAAGTGTAACAACAACCGAATAAATCCTTCATTGTGCTGAGACTCCTTCCTGTGACAAGTTTTGTGCTTGTTTTCTTTTTTTCTTTTTCTGCCCTCACCTCCACGCCTCCATAAATGCCTTTGGATATTCGACATAAAGACACAGAGAAGCACTTGCAACTGAACGGAAAGTTTAAAACTCCAACACTTTCATATATAAAGGATGCTTTTGGCAGATTTAAAGATACAGTGCTCTTTTAGGCAGACGTGATGTTGAACGGTAGGGCCCGGAGTGTCATTCTGAGCACATTAGCTAGTCTGTGCTCTGTCACAGACTAGTTATCCCTGACACTTCGATTTGTAGACCGTGAGTTGGCAATTGAAGAGCCCCATGGAGAAAGTCTTGATTGCTTTGCAGAGTTTGGAATAGTACACTTTCCGGATGAATTGAGGTACTGAAAACTGACCCCGTTTATTGTGTATACGTGCACCTTTAACTCGCTTTTCTGTATTGATGCAGCACACAAAACATAGACACACCAAAACCTGACCCAGCCTTGAAGAACACTGTATCTTTAACCTAGAAGATGAAGTGCACCCTGGTTCTGTCGAATACAGTTTGGCGGACACTGTGAATTTGGTGGTCTGTGCCCTCCACTTTGCTGTGAACCAAACAGATCCTTGTCAGCCCACAGCGGTGAGGCGAATGAGGCCAGATCGCCAAAGGGAGCTGCCAGGAAGTGATCTCTTGGCCTATTGTCGTCTCCCAAAGAAGAAAACGAGCATGTGATCTACCTGTTTTGTCGTCCCAAGTGGCTTGGACTCTTGTGATGGTCACATACTTTCTTTTCTCAGCCTTTTTTCTTTGTATAGGATTCAAGTAGATGGTTGAAATGCTGCCCTATTATATATACAGTTTGTGGTCAAGCCACAGTTCAGCGTGAAGTCAGTGTGAGCGGAGCGTTTGGCACTGGTACTGTACAGAGTTGCTGATGAAACACTACTTATAGGTTACAGCACCCTAAACAAGGACGTCTCGAGTCTAATCAGCATTTTTTTTATGCGTTTACCATTAATTTGATATTTGGACCACTGTTTCTTCAGTGCGGCCGGTTTTGAGGCCGTTTCTTTGCACTGGATGCTTGGTTTCAAAGGGAAAGGCCTTTGTTTTGCAGTTACAGTAAGAGCCAACCTGTGAAGGGTTCTGGATGTCCTCTCGCAGTTTATAGACGTTGGCCCGAGGACGATCAACTCTTGGAATGGAGCGAGGGGTTAGTGGTCTCTATCAGCCAGTGCAATGTGAATTTTAGAAACCCAGATATTCCCTGACAAGACAGAAGTAGTAAAAAATAAAATGCAACGAGAGAACGGCTTAAAAAAGAGCGATCATTCCATCCGTCCACAAATATGTTGTGCCTATATTGGTTTGTCCATGACAATCAACATCATGGCTAGATGCTATGTACGCTAGAAACGTTATTGCCACAGTCCTGCTGTTTATTCAAGTGGACGGTAATGTGTTCATGTTCGTGTGTTTCCACAGCGCAGGCTACAAGGTGGTCTCGTACTCCAGACGCTCTTGAACCAACGTGTCGTCTTTATACTGGAGGCGCGGCGGGGTTGGAGACGAGTCGATGGCCAGGATGGCTTTACGTATACTCCTGTCCAGCACATGCCTCTCCCAGGCAGGATAGCGGTTCCTGCACAAGTCTATTTTGATGACTGTCTCCTCAAGGCGCGGGGCTCGGGAGGAGGGTGTGGAGGGCACGGTGGGCCGCACCTGAAAGACAGGCACGCAGCCGTCCCGCTCGCTGTACTTGGCCTCGCGGTCAGCGTCCCTGGCCAGCGTGCCTCCGCGGTTGGAGCGCAGGGAGTTGGTGGCACCCTCAGGGGGCAGCATAAACGTAGCAGTGGGGTCCTCGAGCTGGACCAGGCTGGCCGAGCGGCCGAAGCGCGGCCCGTTGGGATGAAAGAAAGTGTAGTACATGAGCATGAAGACAATGCCAGTGAAGAAGCTGGAGAAGATGACGCACAGGGCGGGCACGGCGAAGGCGTCCGTGCTGGGTGGTGAGCGATACAGGTACCACAGCGCACTCAGGGCCGTGTTCTCACACAGGATCATGAAGTAGTAGATGAAGAGGCGGAAGCGGGTGCGTCCCTCTTTCACATTAAACCAGCTGAAGATGTAGATGATGCCCACCACCATGTCAAAGACAATCTCCTCCCACTTTGTGATGCAGAATTCGGTCTCGCAGTGTACGATCCAGAAGGTCATGATGCACCAGTGCAGCACAATGAAGATGCCGAAGTAGAGTTGAAACACAGAGGCGAAGAGAGCGAAGGTCACCACGCGAGCGGCAATGGTAAAGAAGTGCCAGCAGAATTGAATGATGACGGCAAGGTAGCTGACAGGCTTCTTGTCATCTCGGGAATCACGCAAGGCCTTCTGGTAAGAGGCCAGAGCCCAGGCTAGTGACACCAGAGAAGCAGCCGCTGTCATCCCTGAAATAAAGGAGAGAAGCATTGGTTATGGCTGAACGTCACAAACAAAGTATCCATGTCAATCCACCCAGGAAATAGGAGCACATATAGAACTACACAGAATGTATGTGCAGTATGTAAAGTAACTATGACATCGTTCAGTGTTTTCTTACACTGACACATGCCAGGTGTTGATTTTTATTAAAAGTAACATAACAGAAAACATTTTTATCATGTCTTTTCACTTCTCAATTTTTCTGTATAGATATTGTTTTACTCTTGTGCCAGGCCCAGATTTTCAGTCTTAAACATCTATCTATACAAATCAACATCAGTCTATAACAATCCATTATTAAATTCTGATATATTACATTTAATATACAATCTTACATACTATAAAAATCTTAAGAATGAGTGAAGTAATCATTTCAATGTTTGTGTAAAAGATATGTTTATAAGTAATTTCCAACCAAACCAACACACTTTACACTAATAAAGTTTTATCAAAAGTTAGTGTACTTGTTTACCAAGGAGAGAGAAACACTGAACAGCTTGAGATGAAAAGTGAAACGTGGTGTGCAAATAAAACAAAGAAATATAATTGTAAATATCACTTGAGAGCAGAATATTTCTAATCAATCTGTAATTGTCAAATTATGTAAAAAAAAGAACAAAAATATAATTCAGGTGTGTACATTTAGGAGACAAAATGCTAGCTGTAAAACTGTGGTGTGAAAATTAAGGTAAACTGTTCATGACTTTTAAAATTAAGTAAATAAAAAGAGGACAGAAATGACAAAACTTTCACATCTATTATGCATCATACTGTTGGATATTGTTAGTAGAAATTACATAAACTAGTGAATTTGAATGTGTTTTCTGGGAGTTCATTACTTAAAGGGGTGGTATAATGCCCTTTTCACAAGATGTAAAATAAGTCTTTGATGTCCCCAGAGTGTGTATGTGAAGTTTTAGCTCAAAATACCCCACAGATATTTTTATATAGGATGTTAAAATTGTCACTTTTTGAGGGTGAGCACCGTTTTTGTGCCTGGCCCTTTAAATGCAAATGAGCTGCTGCTCCTGGCAAAGGGGGCGGAGCTTCAAGAGCTCGTATCCTTTTACCTCACACAGACATGCACTGAAAATTTCAAAAACGTTTAGCCTTTTATGTTCAAACCGGAGTCAGACAATGATGGAGACTCAAGAAGAAGTGACAACATGTAGAATGCAACAGGATATTTCTGAATGGTTAGTTGATGAATTTATGTAGCTTATGTGTAGTTATCTTCTAGTCATTAGCATATTCTGTCATGATAATCTATAAATCGCATATAAATCGGCGGGGTTTATGTAAATGTTAGGGTTCGTGATGTCACTAGCCCAGGAGGAATGTCGTGTAGTCCCTACCAGCCGTTTGTTGTAGTCCTTAAAGCTATTTCTTTAAAAGCAAATATCTCCCTTTGCTTTGAACTTTGAGCGTTGTAACTTTGCAGATGTTGTTTATGCTCAAACAGCAACATTACACACTAACTAATGTTAAAAAAGTGAAATCATAATCAACCACCCCTTTAAAAAAGTGTCCAGAAGAAACAGTCCTTACAGTGTGCTATTAATCCCCTTGAGGGCTGCAGTGTATTTTATGTTAACTAGCTATAAATGTATCTTGACATGTGAAGCACTTCTTACCCAGATACAATAGGACACTGGTTTCAAACGCAGAATAGGAAGTGCTCACCAAGGCATGCAAATACATTTATCTCATTACTACATATCCACAGTCGGAAGTGGGCTAATGGAGTAGCTTGCGCATGGAAGTGTCCGTCAATGGCTCGCGCTCCAGTGCGTGTCACATGCAGCCCTCCTGTAATGAATCTGTTTGCGATTACAAATCTCGACCCTCTGGTGAGTCACACCACACCAAGGTTTACAAGCTCCGGCCCTGATCAAAGCTGATAAACGGTGACTCAAGAGACATGGTTCATTTTGATGAGACTTGTGTTTTTTTCCTCTTCAGGGAAAACAGCCTCTTTGGAATTCTGCTGAACAGCATTTTTCCAGTTATGACTCACTGGCCCATTGAGTGAGATGTTATCCATCATGTTGTCCAAAATACTCGGTTGTGCTTAATGGAGGAGGCTTTACAAGACATCTGCATCAGATGGAGTACAGTAAAGCAGCCAGCAGTGACTAGAGGTGCGGGATGCCCATCTTTACCGCTGTGACACTCTGTTCTGGAGTCGGCTGCCATAGTTATTATGCGCTTGAGCTGATGGAGTGATCACTTTCTTGTATGAGTGAGTGAGACAGAATACAAAGATTACACACACTGTCCAGTCTCTCCTCACTGAATTAATCATTGCACAGTAAATTGTGTTACATTCAAGATTAAAATTGATACTGACATAAAAGCTTAATATTGAAACACTATCTAGACTAGTTCAGCAGCCCCAAAAAGTGTTTGGTCACTCAATTCACAAGGCGACAGTTTACCCAAAATTAAAGTTTCTGTCATTATTTGCTTCACCCTCATATCGTTCTAAACGTGTATGACTTTCTTCTGTTAAACACGAAAGATTGTTTTCCATACAATTACATTTTAGGACCCCATTGCCTTTCAAAATCATGTCTTTTGTTCCACAGGAGAGAGTAAGTCATGAGGGAGCCATGAGGAGTAAATTATGACAATTTTCATTTTTAAGTGGACTATTGTTTTTGTGAAATATTTTATTTGAAAAATACAATGCATTTTAATAAATGGCAATTAGCTGGATATTTGTTTTATATAATGCAAAGATATTCATCTATATTCCATACAGCTTAAATATTCAAATACTTTTTGTGGTCAAAGCACTTTGCCTTAACAAAATGTATCAAAAATGCTAAAAAAACAAAACAAACAAAAAACACTAACGTTCAGAAGTTTGGGGACAGTAAGATTTCTTTTTTTTAAAGAAAGGTCCATTTTAATCAGCAAGGATGTACTGAATTGATCAAAAAGTAAAGACATTTATAATGTATTATATATTTCAAAGAAATGCTGTTCTTTTGAACTTTCTATTCACCAAAGAACCCTGGAAAAATGTATCATCGTTTCCGCAAAATTATTAAGCAGCAGAACAGTTTTACATTTTAAAGTATATTAATATAGAAAACAATCGTTTTAAAGTGTTTTAAAGGAAACCATACTTTTATGCAGTTAATAATTTTAGTTGAATGTTTCTCTATGATTCATTCAAATGTTTAGCAGTTAAAATATTGTTGCATATGGCAGCATATGGCTCCCACATATTAATACTGAAACGTTTATTTCTCTTGTCAGAAAAACAAACAAATCAATCTGACATTCTCAAACTGTTCCTGAGATACCAAGACAGACTTTGAATTTATTAGTTCCCTTATTAAGTCTAAATGAAACCCAAGTGTAAATATTCTCTTGTCTTTACCTCTCAGGTTTATATTCATACCCAAATCATATCAAGACACAGGCTTCAGAATAATGTCCTTTTTATCATCCTTCAGTATAATGTTGTAGTGCAAGCAGAGGAGAGGTTGAGATAACAGGAAGCTTCAGTGCCAATCCAGTCCCTTTCAAACGGCATCAGTAAAAATGCAGAATCTCACGTTGCTAAGATAACACCATCGCGGTCCACAGCCATGAATAATTGAATAAGTCCTCATGTGAAATGATGAATGTGCAAAGATGTGTTAATTTGTGTCCAAATAAAGGAGAGTATTATTTTCATTTCACCAAGGCTGCAGGTTCACTGTTTGTCAAAGACTGCGACAGACAGAGTTGACATTTATCTGCCATCTGTAGTCAGATGAGCTGTACATTATGGGCACTCTACACCAATTCACCATACAAAGTGGATGATCAATGGTAAATATATTTTTTGATAGCACATTCATAACAGAGAATGTTTATGGGCATCTATTTCACTAGTCTAAACAGCGAATGAAAGCACCGAAATGTGTGATGTCGACACTCCCAGAGCGAGTGCCTAGTAGCGGTCACGTCCGCTACGGAGCGCCTTACAAGTCACCAATTAGCAGACTGTAGTCAAGATCTGGACCCAAGATTTGGATCCATCCAGATTGTGAATAATTTCTCATAATTAAAGATAATTATAATCATTATATTATTCCTATGAATGGAACAGATTAGCCGTGTTTACACAGCTGAATCTGACACAACATACAAGACAAGCTAAACTATTCAGTTACCATTTCATTTACAGTGATCAACATTACAATATTCTTTGGATTACAGGCCTAAAGATTCTACTGGATTCAGGGAAAGATTTCCTATTCTTTATGTCTTACTATAACTCCGCTGTAAACATCCAGATTGGCTCAGGCACATGCTCCATTTCTAATAATAATAATAACAATAATAATATGAAGAAGAAGAAGAAATGTTTCCTGAGCACAAAATCAGCATATTAGAATGATTTCTGAAGGATCATGTGACACTGAAGACTGGAGTAATGATGCTGAAAATTCAGCTTTGCCATCACAGGAATACATTACATTTTAAAATATATTAAAATAGAAAACAGCTAATATTTCACAATTGTAATGTTTTTGCTGTATTTTTGATTAAACAAATGCAGGTGAGCATAAAAAAATCTATCTATCTATCTATCTATCTATCTATCTATCTATCTATCTATCTATCTATCTATCTATCTATCTATCTATCTATCTATCTATCTATCTATATCTATCTGTCTATCTATCTATCTATCTATCTATCTATCTATCTATCTATCTATCTATCTATCTATCTATATCTATCTGTCTATCTATCTATCTGTCTAACTATTTATCTTCTAGCGTTTCTTTATACATCTATCATCTAGTGTTTGTTTATACTGTGTGAGTTTTTCAATAGCTTATTTACATGTTTAACCCACTTAGATTAAATCTGGCCCATTAGTAGCTGGAGAGAGCTGAGGGGGTGTAATGACTACTTTGCAAAGTGGGGTAATTAACTGACAGAAGCCAGGCTATAATTCTTATTCCGTGGGCTATCTGGCCTGCAGCTTGGCTCCGGTGCTCTCTAACGACAGCGAGGGTGCATGTATTCTTCCTTCCCTCCCTGCCTCCCTCCCTCGTATCCTGCGCACGTGCAGCGCATCCTGAGGAGACGGTCGCCACGGGAACCTGCCACGGTCCAGCGTGCGAGGCTGCGAGAGCGGCAGAGGTGACGTAATGCTCCTTGCTGCTCCTGCTCATGAGGGCTGCAGTAATTTGGAGAGGGGAGGAGGGCATAGACAGTGTGTGTTGTGTGTTTGTAGGGTGCGTGGTAGCACCAGGGTTATGCAAACCACAGCATCACTGCAGTATCTTCTATATCTACTTCTACAGGCCCTTCAAATCCATACACATTAAAGGAATATTTAACCACAAAAATTGTAATTCTGTCAACATTTTTCAACATTTGCTCACCCTCATGTCGCTCCAAACTCTCCATGTTGTTATTTTATCTGTGTACACAGGAAAAGGAGATTTTTTTAAAGGAATCTTCCTCACACAAAGCTATTGGATGTCTTAAAAAAAAAACTTAAAAAAAACTGAAATGTAGCGCACATTGCTTTTATGGTGTTTTGCTCTTTTAGGAGCGTAAATGCATGTGCTTGTATAGAAAATAGCTAGGTGAAGGTTCTTCAAAAATGTATATTTCACTCCAACTCATTAAATTCAATATTATTATTTAGGCTTTCTTATTGCTAATCTATTAATATTACACTTTCTGTTATTTTAGCAACATATGGAAGGTAGATTTGATAAAAATGTTACAATTGCACCTGACTTCCCTAAAATAGACATATAAATCAAAACAAATGGTTGGGCCACAAATTGCCTGTAAAATGTGTTTTTGCTCCGAACTGTGATGGTATAGCCTACTAGAGGAAACTGTATGGTACAGTAATATGAATTAATCTACAGTGAAAAACATTTATTAGAAAGAGAATCACTGGCAAAGATCATTAAATATGAGACCCGGGTACTTTTGAGATTAACAGAGATTAACAATGTGTATAAATAAAACATAAAAAGCTTTAAATAAAAAAAATTTAAACTCAGTTATAGACACTAGCTACACATTAACCAACGCATCATTGTTTTACGGCAGGGGTCTTTAAAGTTTTTCAGGCAAATACGATGGTGATGGAGTTGTAACATATCGTATAAACTTGCATTTTGAGCCTGGTCTACAATAACATGCATACAGTACCATATCAATGTATTTACATACTTATTGGTATTTGTACACTTTGGTGCCATTAAAATAATCATTGATGATGTCATATTTAGTTTTATTATACATAAAATTATGCAGGCAGATAAAGGACTCCTTGTTGAAAACCCCTGTTTAAAATGTACAGTTGATTCTTGTGATGCTTCAATGATAACTTAAGTAGGCTAAAAAAAAACTAAAAAAACAATGCATAATCAGTACAGAAAATAAATGTAATGGTGTGACAGGGGACACATTTGTGTTTATGACATTCAGACAAAAAAATTAAAATTAAATATGAAGAATAATTAAAAAGAAAGAGTTGCTTCCTGTAGCTTTGAGCAAAACAGTCCACTGGGTAAATGTTATAAGCAAGACTTTTTCCTATGCTGAACTGTTGCAGGAAATGGTTAGGCTGAGTGGCCCATTTATGTGAGCAGGTAGAGATTTTATTTCTGGCAGGGGTTCAAAGACAAGCTACGTAAAGGAAAATAGTGAGAAAAGATACAGCCTTACTGACTGACAGCGTGTTTTACTGCGACAGATACTGGTAAGGTTAGGGAGGATGCATTTGTAGAGCGAACAAGGGACAGCCTGAGTAAGAGAAACACAAATCAAATGCGTCCTACATTTCACCACTGCGCCTCTGCCGACTGCCATCAAATGGTAGCCAAGCTGTTTAGTCTGTTTAGAAGATATTGAGCTTTTGAATTATGACTGTTCTGTTGGGTTCAATTTTTACACTGTTCAATGTTGTTTTTGACTTGTAAGCGCAAGAGCGACAAATCTCAAAAGGAAAGTCTCAGATGAAAGAGTTCAGAGCATCAGAAGGCTCTCCGCTCTGCTCTACCAAACACCACGAGCAAAACTGCCTCCAGACCCGCTCCCACTGTCACGCGGAGCAGACGCTCAGATCCTCACGCTCAAAACAAAAGGATATTCACAGCTCTGTTGCATTAGGAGCTCAGGACCTCAGCTTTCATAAATCATTTTTTCAGCCTTGATGGGGGGAAATTACGGCAGTCCCTGGGCACTTTTGTTTAAGGAAGATTATGAAGAACATAAGACAGCACATAAAGGCACTGAAGATTCAACTGCTAGGCAGGGTTCTGCAATCCACAAAGCTCAGAAGCACAAATCAACAGAATAGCCATTTACGAACAACTCCGGTAACATTTATTTGTAACCATTTTTATGAGTGTTGGTTATTGTGGGCTGACTGAAAGGTCACCACAATGTCAATCTGAAGTAATCTGAATGTCAATCTAGCAATGAGAAACATGATAACAGATAATCTTCACTTCTAAAAGTCAGGCTCTGCAAAACCACGTTTTCTTATCCAAGAACCTCATTTTGTTTGTTTTAAAATGCCATTTAAGTAATCAATGATACCACAATAATAAACTGGTATGAAAACCTACAAATAATTCAAATAATGCCGCAGTAGTCCCTGTAAATGATTGTACAGTAAACACTGAAGAAATCACTCAAGAGGTGTGCTGCAAAAGGCCAAAGATGGCAAGTTCAGCATCCGGTGGAAGTTTGTTAGCCTTGGAATACCAGTCAAATATGCTAAACCAAAATCCTGACAGTAAAAGGGCAAAACTAGAAAGCACGGGAAGCCGTATCCTCCACCACCTTACACCTGTCACACATTGGTGAAACAGAGGGGGAAATTTTATGCAATCTGGCTTTAGTGTAATGTAAGCGGTTAACAACTTTGAATTGGATCAGGTGCTGTTGACTGAGCAGGCCTGCATCGTGACCAAGCACTTGTCTTACATATCTTCAGAGAGCTCAGCTCACAGGTCTTCCTCCCATGCCACTTTAAATCTCACAGGGGGCTACGATGCAGACTTCAAATAAACAAACAAACAAATTTAGGAATAAGAGGCCTAGAGTCAGGAAGATTCAAAAAGATGTTAAAAAAACACATGCTTCTCCGGGATGTGAGAAGTTAAAAATTTACATAGTCTAATTTGTAAAAAGTGTAGAAATCTCATTTCTCCCTCAAATGGTTAGTTTACCCAAAAATGAAAATTCTGCCATTAATTACTCACCCACATGTCGTTCCAAACCCATAAGACTTTCGTTAATCTTCAGGACAGAAATGAAGATCTTTTGATGAAATCGGAGAGCTTTCTGTACTCTCCATTGACAGCTACGCAACTACCACTTTGACGCTTCGAGTTCATCAAGAGATCTTTAAAACTAATCCATATGAATTGAGTGGTTTAGTCCAAATTTTCTGATGAACAGATTTAATATAGGCTTTTATATTCACATTTAAACATTCATCAACTCACACGTCAGTTGTGGTAAACAGAGCCAATGAGAACCAATGAGGTTCATTCTCATGTCCTATGTTTGAGCTTCCGCACGGACAAAAGAGGTTTGTTCTCGACCGTCATGCAAGTTCGGTTGAGCTTCTGTTTATGTTTGCTGATCAATGTTGAAATGTGAATAAAAGCCTAAATTAAATCTGTTCATCAGGTAAAGCGATCAAGTCTCTTCAGAAAATTTGGACTAAACCACTTAATTCAAATGGTTTAGTTTTACGATCTCTTTATGAACTTTTTGAAGCGTTAAAGTGGTAGATGTGTAGCTGTCAATGGAAAGTACAGAAATTTTGGGTGAACTATCCCTTTAATTGACTAAAGGATGCAAACCGCCCCTCAACATAAAGATCTAGAATGGAACCTAAACCCTTCTCCCTCCAGACGTGATGAGTTCTATCAGACCACAGGGGTAAAAAATAATGATTGTAACAGACTGCCTTATGGACAGAGGTCTCCGGCAGGGACAAAACTTACAATGCAATATTACATTGTCAGCATACAGACTAATAAGAGCTTCCCTGCCCCCCACTTCAAGACATCTTATACGGGATAAATACGGTTTAGTCAGGGTAAATGCTATAGGGTAAATGTTGGCCGAGTAGCCAACGCTTTAGTAATTACTTTTCTATCAAAATTTTGAAGCGTGATTGGCCTATAGCTGGCCAGGTCAGTTTTTAGGCAATTAGTATTGTCAGGACGTCACTTTCCTGCGTCTCCAGAGTGAGCAGTCACATGGCAGTTACAGCTCAGTGGTTGTTAAAAAAAAACTTAAGTTAAAAAAAAACGTATTGATATTTCATTCAGAAGGTTTCTTACCTTAAGGAATTTTTTTAAACCAGACCCTGGTGATAATGGGGGAAAAAACTATCTGGAACTCACATGCCCATGAGCAAGATGGCAGATTTCAAATCACATTCTTCCAGAGGGTCATATGTCAGTGGAGTAACTGTTATTGAAATGAATGGGAAATTTAATAGATGGCTTTTTCCAGGTATTATAGACCTGCTTGCATCAGACAGTCAGTAAATGGACTGTGGCAGACACTACAGGATTTATAACATCAATGAACAAAAGGTGCTTTGTTGAATGCTGAAACAACGTTATACATATTCTCTCAGAATTCCATAGTTAATTCATTTTCACAATACCCCAAAATGGTGCTTTCCCCAAAAAGGGGGCCCAACAAAAAAAGCATTGCTTTGAAAGCTTGCTTTCTCCTTAATAAAAACCCACTTTGGCAATGCTCTTGAAAAAGCACTCCACTTCTCTCCTCTGCAGCAGTCTTTAAGGTTCAGTGGCAGTTGAGTTTTTCTCACTCTCTGTCCCTATCCATCACTGTTATACAGACAGGATGAGATGTGTAGAGTGAAGGATGACAGTAAACCTGATGTTCTCTCTCCTCAGTACTGTCCTACCCTCATCCTTACAAAGACATATATCAGAATAATAAAATAATAATATACTGGGATCCCTGTTGAAAAAGACAGCTTAAACCAGGTAAAGGTGGTTAAATGGTCTCCCAGCCTAGCCAAAAAGGACAGGTTTTTAAAAGGCACGGTAAGTTTGAGTCCTCACTATTCAATAATGTCCGATACTAATATAATGAAACCTGTTGAACACACAGCCAGAACTCACTAGTTAAATGAGTTTATAAATCAGTCAAATCATGTTTATATTTAAATCTAGTGTTTTGCTCAGGTTTCTGTGAGGGTTATGTTTAGAGGTTGGGGTCGGGTCTGATAGAAAAACAATGGAAGTCTATAAGAAATCTTCACTAATATATAGTAAAACAAACAAAAGTATGTGTGTGTGTGTGTGTGTGTGTGTGTGTGTGTGTGTGTGTGTGTGTGTGTGTGTGTGTGTGTGTGTAGTGCTACCTTGCACAGCCTGGAGCTTGTGAGTCTGTATGATGATACAGAGCTGGAGCACTAGCTGAGGGGCGCTCTCCAAGAACGTGGCCAGTAGGTGGAGCATGCTGACGTCTGCATACTCGTACACCATCCTCCAGTAAAACCTCCAACGGTCATTCTCTCCGCTCTGCCTGCTCCTGATTCCCAGGTAGATGGCGTGGAAGTACCTGTGCAAGAAAGAAAGAGAAAGAAAACCCATTTAAAATCTCTCTCTTTCTCTCTGAACTCTCACTGAACTCTCAATGAGAGAGCAGAATCTGCTTCCGCTGCAGACACTCGGCTAGAATATCTCAATGTTTTGTCTGCTTTTCTTTCCGTGACCTTACAACCAGACAGACTGTTCCCAGCTATGTTGGTCCCTGCTTTGTTTTGTAAACAAGATATGCAGTGGATGGACCCATTTTGAACTGCTGATGAAATACATTAATGTCAAAGCTAATGACTCAACACAACATCTCTATGATTTAACCAAAAAATAGAGCACTCTTTCATTGTAAAGTTATGTCATTGTTAGAGTTAAATTCTGCCATACTGCCACCTTTTTGCATGCACACCCTTTCAAAAAAGAAGTTTATTCAAGTGTGCTATTAGTGTATACTTCTTCACTAAAAATAAGAAAGTATACTTTCAGTCAACTTTTTATGTACTCAGACTTTTCTGTCAGTATAAGTCAAGTATTTCTAAGTATATTTGGCAAAAACAAATTTGTTCCTAATTCTGAGTATGTGAATTTTTGTGCCGATTTTCCGGCTATCCACGTTTTCAGAAGAAGCAGAAACAAGTGATAGAAGATTGCTCACGCAAATGTAAAAATAATGCGACCATCAAACATTAAACAGCATTTAAATTAAAACTGCCAAACAAATGAAAATGGGGGTCCGGGGACAGTGCCGGCCCGAACCTTTTGGGGGCCCTAAGCAGAATTTGATTTGGGGGCCCCCTCCCACCACGCGGAGTCACCTGTTTGACGATTATTGACACAAATGTCATGCTATAATGTTACATTATACATTAATACAATGAGGTTATGTATTAATACAAAAAAAATACTTAATAAAAAATAGATACTTAAAAGTTTTAACTTTTTCTTTACTCTTTTACTAGCTCTTTGAAACTTCTGAAAACAAACTGTCACAAAACATATTAAATACATTATTTGCTAAATATCCTCCAACGTTTGGATCGGGCTCACACACACACACACACACACACAAAACATATTCCAGCATTGCAATCTTGACATCGCAGCCTGTTCATTATAGCCATAATAAAATATAATAATAAAATAGTCAACCTAACATATAAAAATGACACTGCTCTGTTAAAATAGTCAGTAGTACAATTCATACCATTCACCTTAAGAACCGTTCCACTGTGATTGTTTTTTGCACAGCACATTTTTGCGCAAGTGAAGAGGATGATTTTTTCTGTCGATATTGGAACGTGAGTGAAGTACAAAGAAGCCTATAATAAAGAATAGTTTACCATCAAATACATTGCGAATGTTGAAATATTTTGATTCTAATGAGAGAGTTACGTGAGCCCAACACGCGCTTACTTTCACTTTCGCTTAAAATTATTTCGTTTTGGCTTGTTTATAGTTATTTTTTTATTCTTGTTCTGTTCTGAATATCATTAAATTTAAAGGATAAATCATTGATTTAAATGTCAATCATCAATCATTGATCAAATCAAATTTTTGTGACATGGCTTAACATTACATTACCGTGACTTTGCGCACAAATTGTCTGTGCACACGAGGTTATGCGCATGACTCAAACACTGGCAGACACAGCAGCAGTTGTAGGCAGGTAAATTGATCATGAAATCCGATTTTTCTTGTCTTGAATTATTCATTCATTCATTCATTTATGTCACTTGTTTAAGTTAATTAATATGTAAAAAAGAAAAAAAAAAAGTTTATTTATTTATTAGAACAAAACTGTGTGGTCCAAAAAATGCAGTGCCACATGTAATACCATCTATATTAGGGCACTGGACATTGCAAACATTTTTGAAATCGTGCTTAATATTTTCCAAACAAGTATTAATTTCCTGTTGAATTTTCTGATTTCCCATGGGCTCACCCTCACTGGCTCTTGGTCCCCCCTGTTATTAAGAAAAAGTCTTAGATCTTTGCGTTCAGCTCATGAAAAATGGGGCCAAAAACAAAAGTGTTGCGTTTATAATTTTGTTCAGTGTATTTTTCATGGTACCAACTCAACAATCATCTCAAACAAATTCACTTGCAAAAAGTCTGGCTAGAAAAAAGGTGGAAAATCTGTAGGAATTGCTATGGCAACACTGGCCTCTTTGCAACAAATCACCAGAAAGTTCCAGGGAAAGCAAAGCCATAACATGACAGTCTGTCGCAAGCAAATTCACTCATAACAGTACAAGCGACACAAAGGTCTTTTAAAAACGCTGTCATCTGCTAATAATAATGGATTGTTGGTGAATGGTGAGTTACTGTGGCCTGTGGGTTAGTGTGGTGCTAAAGGCATTTGCTTCCAGTGGTGTGTCTTTGCCAAGTGACCTATCCCTGCACTTTCCCCAGCAATCCCTAACTTGTAGTTTACCCTCTGACCCTGATAGGCATCCAGCCAAGAACAGACACACACTTTCATTCACCCACACCTATTCTCTCCCCAGAGATTCATTGACAGGATGTTAAGAACACTACATCATCTTGGCTGTTTCTTTACCAAGAGAGTTTCCCCAAATCCCCAAAACCACTGGCAATCAACAGAATTTGAATTGAATATGAAGACATTCACACACAAAACACACACACACACACACACACACACACACACACACACACACACACACACACACACACACACACACACACACACAAAACACAATACAAATGCTTATGGGGATATAGTCTTGTTTGCAATGTTTTGTCATTGATTTCTTTGAGAGTGGCTGCCGCCCACTCTGTCTGCCAGATTCTCTCTGCTACAGTTTTCACTTTGATTGTTTGTATGCAAAGCATGATTTTATAGTACACTACTTGCCAACTTCAATCAATTTAGAGGCAATGAGTTTACAAGTAAAATATAAAGGATACGTTGACTTAATGGCATATAAAAATGTTCACTAAGGTAAACGTGAAGCACTTCCCTCGTATCAGAATAATACAGCAATACTGCAATAAATATAAATAGCAATAAATAGCTTTTAGTGTTTGTGGAACACATGATTGAATATAAATGTGTAGAAGAAACTGTATCAACATCTTCTAGTCCAGTGGTTCCCAAACCTGTCCTGGAGTACCCCCCAACACTGCACGTTTTCTTTGTCTCCCTAATCAAACACACCTGATTCAACTCATCAGCTCATTATCACATGGGTTAATGAGCTGATGAGTTGAATCAGGTGTGTTTGATTAGGAAGACAAAGAAAACGTGCAGTGTTGGGGGGTACTCCAGGACAGGTTTGGGGAAAAAACGCTTACTCTGAATTCATAACAGGTCCAAGGAGGTATTTGGAATGTTTTTTGATTTTGCTTTGATAATTCTATACCATAATTTATGACTTTAAAAATATTAGAGCTGTCAAATGATTACAATAATTTATAATGAATAGCAATTGTAAAAAATAAAATAAAATAAAAAATCAAGAATACAAATATTTTCAATTATATTTATTTCAATCATGACAACTATTTTGAGAGAGATACAGGATCACTCTTCTCATTAACGTGCCGGTGGGCGGGGCCAAAGATGCAAAGATGCTTTTGTAGTCATTTTCGGAGCTTGGTTTCAATACGAGCTGTTTTTGGACTAACAAATACATTTTGAGTTCTAAAACTTACAAGATGTTTTAATAGTACAATGACCTTTTGCATGTCAAAAAAAAAAAACAAATTCCAGGAAGATTTGATTTCTCAATCCGCAATATGCATGGAACATCCTTACGAACTTCCACAATAATATAAGCCAACTGGAAAACTTCCGGGGAAAAGTCACTTGTTGGTGTGGCGGTATCTTACATTTTCAGAGGTAGCTTTAACAGCATCAATAGTGTAA
Source organism: Leuciscus leuciscus (assembly GCF_965113295.1). Lineage (NCBI taxonomy): Eukaryota > Metazoa > Chordata > Actinopteri > Cypriniformes > Leuciscidae > Leuciscus > Leuciscus leuciscus. The sequence continues at coordinate 27,187,042 of NC_138730.1, forward strand.
TACTTAGTTTATAATCAGAATATGGTCAGTTAAATAATTAGGCCTAGCATCAATTTCGTTGTTTAAATGTAAAACGTTTAAATTTCAGCATTGTGAGAACAGTACTGTTGCTTCCCTCAGTGTTCCTCAGCAAAATTCAATTCAACCATCAGTTTAAACACTTTCCCCACTGATGGCCAACAACAAAAGAAATGGATCATAAATAAAATGGATCAATCCCTTTCTACACAATATATGTTGGTCTTTCGGTTTAAAAGCTGTGATACTCCACTCATACATCTGTATTGTTATTTGATGTTGGTTCACTTATAAAATGCGACTGCCTATCTGTTCTTTCTTTGTTGCTTTCTTTTGCCCAACTTGACAGGCAGCTTACATCTTTAATGAACATCAGACGCAGAAGTAAATTTCAACCTTTTTAACATGATTGAGTGATAACGAGACATGATACATTTCAGTAAGTTGGTCTATATCTTTCATCATCTATCTATAAATTACAGGAATGTCTTTCTGTCTGTCTATGTATCTTTTATTCGCATATCTATCAAACCATTAGTCAGATGAATTTCAAACTTCACAGGTGTCTTGCTACGGGCACAAGAACGTGCAGTGCCAAGTTTGACATTGTTTGGATTAGAAATGCAAAAGATATCGGTAAATACATCGGTAAAAGAAGCACACATTGGCTTTTTGCCAGCGCAGGACCAGAGACAGAGAGGGTCGAAGAAAGCTGCGGAGCATAAGTAGCGTTTTCTCAGAGTTCACTGTGTAGCCTGCTCCCTGAATCGTCGCGCTTATTCATTTGTGGATGTTAACTGAATCTGTAAGTCAGCTACACTGTTTACTTCTGAATATTATATTTTATTCTGGTGCGCTTAACGTTATCACTACTGTGTAATAGTAGCCTATGCTATTCACCAACTAAACATCCTATTCAATGCATTCACAGTTTCTTTCACGGCCATCATTTGTAGTAGCCTATTCACAAACTGTTTGCTCAAGCATAGCCTGGTCTCAATGCTAAGTTTTTACAGTGTCATGCGCACTGAAGTAAGCCTGTAACTATGTGATGTTGAATATGCTACATTAAATAGTTGCCCTGCCTATTCAACAGGATAGCTCATGTAGGCTATGCAGGCTTAAACGAGGTTAACTCTCCTCTTACCGAACGTGACGGCAAATCCCCATATCCTTACTGTACACCATACCACTTCATTAACTGTATGCTACTGTCTACACTGCAACATCATATACGGCTTATACTGCACTACCTGTCTATACTGTTCACACTGCACTTTTCTGCATTTTTGCACTTCTGGTTAGACACTAACTGCCTTTAAGGCTACGTTCACACTGCAGGCTGAAACGACCCAAATTTCCGATTTTTTTGCCCCTATGCGACCTGTATCTGATCTTTTCATGACAGTCTGAACGACACAGATCCGATCTTTTTAAATGCGACCCAGGCCACTTGGGTATGTGGTCCCAAATCCGATACATATCCGATCTTTTGAAATGCGACTTCAGTCTGAACGGCCAGGTCGCATGTATCCGACCCGCACGTCATTGATACGCGGAAAACGTCATAATTCTGCGTTGAAGTAGTCGTCGGTTTGAAAACGGACTGCATATTCGTCGAGCTGAGGTAAATCTGCCGAACGGGTCGACCTCGACGAGCCCGTTAATAATAATAAAAAATAAAAAAGCCCATGGCCATTATATATACGTTATGTTAACTTATTTGTGCTGAATCTGATATTAGATAGGTCAGCGGCTGCTGTCTGGCTCTTGTGTAACGGTCGCTGCGCGCGCTCGTGTGTGTGTGTGTGTGTGTGTGTGTGTGTGTGTGTGTGTGTGTGTGTGTGTGTGTGTGTGAGAGAGAGAATCACAGTTAAAGTTTAGCTACTTGCCTACTTCCGCAAACAACAAGTGACGTCGTTGACCGTTGAGTACTCTTCTGCGCATGCGGGTCACTTCTGGGTCATTTCACGTTCACACAGGAGATCACAAAAGGTCGCATTTAATTGGAAATGTGAACGGCCTTGCAAAAAAATCGAATTTTTTCAAAAAATCGGAATTGAGCATTAAGCCCTGCAGTGTAAACAAAGCCTAATTGTCTGCACAGTGCACAATGACAACAAAGTTGAAACTAATGTAAATCTAATCTCATCTAATCTAAACTCCTGCTACCTGTACACAGATACCCAAATATATGTCACCTAATATCACCATTATAAATTGTTTTGCAACCATTTAGTTAAATTTTCCATATTTATTGTATGTCATTATGTCAGTATCAGTATTTTCTTTCTACCATGCACAAATAAAAATGTCACTGAACTTTTGCTGTGTAATTGTAACAATGAGCACTCAAACACACCAAACCAAATGACTAAAAACACACAAAAAAACTGATTTTGCATGGGCACTGCACTAGTATCTTCTGATGTTCATTCATGTTTATTTCCTGCTATAACTAGTTGAAAAGAGGAAGAGATGATCATTTTATCCGCGCTCCACAATTGACATCTTGACAGCTGACATTCACCAGAAATGCCCACGCTAGCTTATCGCAAACCAGGAAGCAACCATGCATATAGCGAACACATGACCCATTTAATGTATTTGGTATTGGTGGACTAGATCTTCTACGGAGCTGCTGCTGTTGATTATTGCTGCTACTGCAGCTGCCAATAGATACACAGACATGCTGCTGCTGCGTGAATAGACATACATAAATACCGTATCAGATATAGACAGGTGGAGCTAGGGGAGGTGGAGGGTTTTAGAGGAAATATGATATTGTGCAGCTGGACTAGCCTAAAGCAAACACTGAATCAGACTAATTGAATGCTGAGCAAGCAATCTCCCTGGTAGCAGGATCAGCAGAGGCCAATCAGCAATGATGTGATCTAAATTATACCATTTCCCAACACTATTTACCAAACTGAACATAGAGCCAAACCAGAAATGTGCTCCATACACTGGTTAGTGAATACCATCCTGAATGATCATTAAAGTTATTAAAAACTTGAGGAAGCTCAAGTATGTTATTCACCCACAGTATTGATTTTAATGATTTGTGTTTAGTGAATTATTGTAATAAGGGCCATTTTAATCACTTTAATGATCATTCAGGATGGTATTCACTAACCAGTGTATGGAGCACATTTCTGGTTTGGCTGCAATGAATGCATACTGTGTCTTACTGATGTGGCTGTGGGGCTACATAAGACAGTTAGAAAACCCTGTTCTAGATCTGTCATGTTGGATGTTCACGGTATCAAAACCGTGGCCCTTTTCTTCATACTGCCTTGCCTTTACATTGCGTAGGCAACCCAACAGAGAGCATGCAGTGTTCAGCTATAAACATAAACAAGTGTTTATGAAGCTCTCAAATAAAGGACAATTCACCCAAAGAAACTATTCAAATATAAATAAAGTAAAAATGTCAAATCAAGTCTATAGATGATTTTGTCTGGCTCTGTCATCATGGGAACCATATCAGCAGTGACAGATTCAAAGGAAAACCACCATGACAAAAGTAGTGCAGAGCAGCAGGGTCGCAGTGTGATCTTCCGGCTGACCTTAAGAGTGGGCGTCTGTCCAGCTTCTTTATCAGATAAGTGGGGTGCAGACGAGGCATGCGCTTACAGACACGCAGACTCCTGGCATTTCCACCACTCACCCTAAAGGACAAACTAAGAGAGGCCTCTCATATGGCCGCTGTTTGGATTTCAGATAAGCCACCGATCGTCTCTGTTTCCATCACTGCAATATGTATCCCATTCTTAGATGGTCTACCTGAAACCATAGGTCCAAGAGGTCTGGCCAGCCACTGCATCATATTACTGCATGCTGCTCAAAGTGTGCTATCTACCTAATCCCCATTCAGAATGGGATTAGACAGATGTTGATGTGCATTCTCTTGCCTTGATTGGATTATTCCTGCATCTCAGCACTATGCCAATCAGAGGGGTGGGGGCGGGTAACATAAACAGTGCAATTGCTTCAGGAAATCACGATTCATACATACATTCAGATCACACGTCAGTGAAAGATGGCCATGTGCAGAGGTTTAAAAGCACAGAAAAAGTAGTTAGGTCAAAGGGGACCTATTACACCCCTTTTTACAAGATGTAATTTAAGTCTCTGGTGTCCCCAGAATGTGTCTGAAGTTTCAGCTCAAAATGCCCCACAGATCATTTATTATAGAATGTCCAATTTGCTCCATTTGGGTGTGAGCAAAAACAAGCCATTTTCATGTGTACCTTTAAATGCAAATGAGCTGCTGCTCCTCGCCCCCTTTCCAAAAGAGGGCGAGGCCTTTACAGCTTGTGTTTCGGTTACTCTGAAAACTGCAGAATCTCACGCAGCCAAAATGTCAGAAATTGTCAGTAGCGATGTCCAGCCTTATATGTTCGAACCGGAGTCGGACACTGATGGAGAGACTCAAGAAGTAACTTTTAGAATTCAACAGGATGTTTCTGAATGGTTAGTTGATGAATTGATGTAGTAGTTGTGGAGTTAACTTTATTCAACTTATTGATTAGCATGTTCCATTATGATCATCTATAAACTGTTGTACAGGTGCCCATGTGGGAACTAGGATGCCTACAGAGCCAGATAATATATGCTGCATGGAGATAAGACAGGTATCATTTTGTTTAATTACGGTTATAATTTATATAATCATATTTGGCCACATTGGCCAAACAGCATGCTAACAAGCACATTCAGAAACGCTATTTGGAAACATTCACAAAACATGAAGTCCGATACTTACTTGTTCTGGATATGAAGTTTGAGCACGAACAGTTGGTATCAACCAATTTCGGAAACAACTTTTGTGCAAATCCAGCATTTAACCGACCTTCGTTTGCGAAGCAGTCTGGCATAAAATGATTTGCACAAACATATAGAACCACCTAATTTCTTCATACATTATATTCATCTACTGTGTCCTCAGTGGCTCAGATTCCGGGATTCTATGGAGACTCTTATGTTTTATGTTCATTGGTACATCCAAAAAACGTAAAAAAAAACTTTAAAAAACAAACAATTCATTCATTTAGAACAGTCAGAACATTTTTAAGTAATGATAATCTTCTAAACATATATTTTGTATTATATAGGTCTATATGAAATTGTAAGGTGTAAAAGGAGGTCAGGGGACTGGTCCGTCATGGTATGAAATCATGCTCTTCTATCCATTGAAGTTATACGTACTGTAACTTCAGTGGATTTGGGTTTATACGCTGAGGTTATTGAGTGACATGCATTTCCAGGCAGACTTTTCACGCCTGAAAGAACTTGCCCTGTTAATGGCAACAGAAGGAGCAGTGAGTGAGGAACAGGACTTTGCTTTTACAGTAGAAGGTGAGCAGGACTGCATGAGTGACAGCTGCAGTCTGGGCCATGCGAAGAAACAAGCCTGCTCTTCATCTCGTTGCTGAGCGCCAGGGGTCCACCAACTCCAAAGGGAGGATTAAGACCCCTATATACTTCAAGTGATATCGAAAAAACACCTTCGAACTGCCATTAGTCCGAGGCTATTACGTAATAGAGAGGTGCAGGTATTACATCACTTTGTAAGCCAAACTGCGGAAAAGAGTTAGCATTTTAGCCTTTAGACTTTGTTCTGAAGTCAATGGGTTTTATGGATGAGTTTTTGGTTAAATTATAAACAATATAATTTTCTCGTTTTTCATGAGACATGAGAAAGTTCTGAGTGAAAGGAGTCCAAAATGAGAATTGGCTATGAGAAATATCCCTTTATTGTCTTGCAGAGGTTGCTCTTTTTTATGACATTGTTTTTTTTTTTTTTTTTACATTTAATGGACAGAAAAGTAGGTGGAGAAACAGGAAACAATGCGAGAACAGAACAGGAGCAGGAAAGTACATTGAGCTGGGACTGTCTGAGGTGCAGTTGTGTCTCGATGTTGATGTACTGCCCACAAGGCTATGGCTCTGATAGAGATTTCTCTAAGCTCAGGATACTAAGTGGTGATTCTCTTATATGTCTCATTTAGGTATCAGCTTTGTCTTCAGATGTCTTCAATTTTATTTTAGAAGAAACATGATACATTTTTTAATATTCCTAATATTGTAAATACGGAAACTAGCATTTATTATACATTTCAGAATATTTTGGGTTACTAGTTTAAATTTATCTTCAATGGCCAGCATTGCATATGCAGCACATTTTCCACTAGAAAGACATAAATAAGGTTACAGTACATTGACATCAAATGGAGACTTTTGCTTGAGTCTCCTGCTTCCCACACTTGTCTCCTGAAACAAAACAAAAAAACAAAAAAACAAAAAACGAACACTCTTACAACAGCCTCCTTTAACGTTTTAGAAGAGATCTCAGCAACATCCTATTGGGTTTTTGTCGAGGGAACCAGTGTGATGTTAAAGTGACATCATACCTGCACCACTCTATAGAGGGTATGCGTGTGACGTCACCGCCGGCTGGAGTGGCAAAAAGATTGAGCGGCAGGATTGGTTTTCAGAGTGAATGCCGCGAAAAACACACAAAACACATCTAAAACGGGAAAGAGCTTTGAGATTGACTGTAAAAATAGATTTCACAAGAAATCTGAGGTATTTTAACAGACTACCGAAAGCTACAGAAAAGATAAGCAAATGGATTACTGCAATTCATAGAAACAACTGGACTCCAGGCAGTGAAAGGTGGATTTGCAGTTATCATTTTGTGTCAATATGCTGAATTTTGGCGTAGAATCATACCCTATTGACAACTCATCAATTAAATATTTACCATTGTATATTCAGCAAAATTTGATGTTTTTAAATAAACACTGACAAAAACTATACAAGTTTTAGGGCCGGACGATATGATGATATATAACATTGATATAAGTTATCAACCGGATTTTGACTTACCTATATTGTATTTATATAAAGCATTTTTGTTGTGTTAATTTTGTTATCGAGAGGAAAGTGTTCAGCACATTTTACATTTAAACTTCACATTCTACATCTAAACACCGCTCCAAGAAGTGTGGGCGGCGTCAGGATCTTCGCTAACAGTATATCGCTGCAATGGTATTTCAAACTTCTTTTTACTCCTAAGTGTAGGATGAAAAATAATACTGTGAATGCCTTCACTGTGCCAGTCCCAATTCACACAACTTATGCACACTAAAACTCTGGAAAGAAGTGCAACTTTCAAGGGGGAAAAAAACACCTTAGCTTATTGATTTATTGCCAGGCAATTCTGTACACTAGTATTTAAAAGCAATCTGCTGGAACTAAAAAAATAAAAAACAAAAAATAAATAAAAATAAATCCAAGATTTAACAGCCATCATCACTCATAGAAGTGAAAGATTACACTCACAGCAATATGCTGGCGATGCATGGAAGGATGCCTGCTCTACTCCGACTCACTCTAAAGTAATATCAGTATCACTGTGTAGGCAGCATGCTGTCACACAATGGCAGATGGACTAATGCCACGTTCTGGTGGCATATAAGAAACGGTCTCATATCAGCAGAATGGGATGAGGCCATGTGGTTGATGTACTGTGTGCTTCTCAAACTGCATGGCTTCATTCAAAAGTCACATGAGTCAACACAACTCTGACCTTTAATGGTCTTGTACTACAAAACAAAGTTGTATTTTTTTTTATTTGGAGCATAAAGCCTCTTGACCTTGCTGCTTTTCTGTCCATGTAATGTGAGATGAGTAATCCCAGCACTCACAGGACCTTCCTGTTGAAAACACCGGTTGGAAAATCTATTTTATTCATCATATCAAGCCAAGCTATACTACAGAGTTAAAAGGCTATTTCTTTAAACACACCATCATGCTCACCAAGACTGCATTTATTTGATCAAAAATACAGTAAAAACAGTAATATTCTGAAATATTATTACAAATTAAAATCAAGCTTTTAATGTTGTTTATATGTCTATCTGGTGTTTTTAATATGCTTTAAGACAAACCATGTGCAAAATCATAAGTCATCACCATCGCTGAGTATTTTCTCCTTAAAACTGCAGTGAACCAAAGAGGTTTGAAGTCGCTGGTGTTTCTGACGTCACAAACTACCTTGTAACCAATCACGTCAACGTGTATGGAAGGCGATCGGGGACAAAGTCTTTAAACGAAACGCGTGAATTTTGACCGCGTCAACACACCGTTTGTCTGCGTTAACGCGACAACACACACAGCAGCCAATGAAATTGTTGTACATTTGTGACGCGATGGTACGTTGGTATATATGTATACAAACATCAGACGTCATGTTTATTCATGAAAGATGTCGTAATGGTATACTGGTATGCACGTATGCAAACATCAGACGTTATATTTTATCATGAGGGATAATGCATTAGTTACGTTGTGAGTGATGTCAGTCTAATGTCATGATTTGTCATGCCCTTTTAAGTTGTTCGTTTAACGTTCTTTCTAGAGGTAGAAAAGTCAACAGCTTAAACAATGGTTCTTAGAATGGCTCTTTTATTTTAGCAAACTTCCAAAAAACCTTTTCAGACTGTGTGCAGCTGAACCAAGAAAAGCTTAAAATTGCATGGAGCTGATAAGCATGAATGGCAGAAGAAAAAGACTGCAATTAAAAAACAAAACAAGAGAAAATTATTTTAATGCAAGCAATAAAAAACTGCACTCATCAGCTGTGGAATAAAAGAAAAGACATGCACGATTAACTAGATTAAGGCATACTCCTGTCTTAATTTAAACCCTGTCTGGGAAACCACCACCCCCATAGGTTTCACAAAGTTATTCTTACCACTATATCTTATGGCTTCCTAATATGGAAGCTTGTTTCCGCCACTGAATAATAAATAAATAATAGCGACTTTTTATCTCAGAATTCGGACTTTTTTTCTCACAATTGCGAGATATCAAGTCAGAATTGTGACTTTTTTTCTCAGAATTGCGAGATATGAAGTCAGAATTGTGAGAAATAAAGTCGCAATTGCGAGATATAAAGTCGCAATTCTGAGAAATAAAGTCGCAATTGCAAGATATAAAGTCGCAATTGCGGGATATAAAGTCACAATTCTGAGAAATAAAGTCGCAACTGCGAGATATAAAGTCACAATTCTGAGAAATAAAGTCGCAATTGGGAGATATAAAGTCAGAATTGCACGATATAAAGTCGCAATTGCATGTTATAAAGTCAGAATTGTGAGATATAAACTATTCTGTGGTAAAAAAAAAAAAAGAAAAAGTCCGTCTTTTTTTCCCTTATAATTGGACTTTATATCTCACAATTGTGAGTTTATATCTCACAATTCTGAGAAAAGATGTCAGAATTGCGAGATATAAAGTCGCAATTGAGTGTTATAAAGTCAGAATTGCGTGATATAAAGTCGCAATTGCGAGAAAAAAAGTCTGAATTCTGACTTTTTATCTCACAATTGCGAGTTTATATCTCGCAATTCTGACTTTATAACACGCAATTGCGACTTTATTTCACGCAATTCTGACTTTATATCTCGCAATTCTGAGAAATAAAGTCAGAATTGCGAGATGTAAACTCGCAATTGTGAGATAAAAAGTCACAATTATTATTATTTATTTATTATTCAGTGGCGGAAACAAGCTTCCATATCCTAAAGACAAGTTTATGGGTAAATAAATGTATAATAATAAAAAAATATACCAGGGCTCAACATTAAGCCTTTTCATTTGATTGTCCTTTGGTCGGTCATACACTTGTCTACACATACAGATTTTTTTTTTGCGTGTGTTGTAAATATAATTATTTCCGAATCAATATTCTCATCACTGTTCAGTCAGCTCTGATATATATAAATCGGCAAATTTATGATATTTTAACCTTTATAAAGGGCATTTTTTAGGGGTGCAACGGATCAAAAAACTCACGGTTCGGATCGTTTCTCGGATCAGAGTCACGGATCGGATCATTTTTCGGATCAGAAAAAAAAAAAAAAAAAATTTTATTAACACTTTTAAATTATTAAATTAAAATATATAAAATCAACTTAAAGTGCACAAGGCATAATATCTTCTTTTTAACATAATTAATGAAAAACAACTTAAAGTGCAACATAAAAAGGCATCTCCTTCCTTTAAACATGGACCAATGCTTTATGTGTTTCCACTGTCATATAGGGCTGTCAAAATTGCTCAAAAATGACGTTCGAATATTCCCTCTAAAAAACACATATTCGAATTATTCGAACATCTGGTTGCGCATTTTGTCAATGACGCGCATTAGGCCTATGTCAATAACAGGACAAATTAATACAAAGAGACATAACTACTTGTATATGTAGTTCATTTAAGTTTAAACATATTTGACAACGTATTACCTTGCTCGCTCGCACTCGCAGGCACTCTTTCTCTCTCTCTCTCTCTCGCCGTCACCCATGCTGCGTTCACACCAAACGCGAATAGAGTGTCTGGCGCGAGTGATTTCAATGTGAAGTCAATGTAAAGACGCGTTTACGCACGTCTGGAGGTTTTGCGGCGCGAATGAGGCGTCACGCTCTCGGCGGTTCATAACGCTCGCCATGACCACGCTGTGCGCACAACTTTTTTTTCATAAATCAATCCGCGGATCACGTGAGTGCCGAACCGAAGATATTGATCCGAACGGATCACGGATCAATGATGATCCGTTGCACCACTAGCATTTTTCCATAATCGTTTTAAAAATATGCTTCATCTTTCATTTAAAATTCTTAAATTTGATCAATAAATTAAAATAGAATAATAAGATGCGAAAGGACTGTTACCAATCAAATTAAACTGCATTAAATAATGTAATGAGATTATAAAAAAAAATTATAAAAAAATACAAATAGGAAAGAATGATACTTTTAAACACAAACCTAAACCACCAGTAGGAGGCGGCAGGAGACTTAAAGTCCCTGTAAAGTCAAAATTAAGTATGTGTTCTGAGTTTGTCACACCACAGAAAAATGTGTTATTAGCCACCCAGCCAAATTTGAATGATAAAAAAAGCCGGCAAGTACATAAAATAAGCTATCAAAATCTTGAAAAAATTAGCAGGAGTCTCTGCTCTCAAACGCTGGGGGCGTGTCCGCTGGCTGCGCTGAAACCACGCCCACTCGCGGGAAAGCTACCGTCGCCACACTCAACTGGCTGTCACCCCTACAGCCGGAATGGATGCTCCAAGCAGCTTAATTGTTTTTACAAAGCCATACATGTTCGAGCCTGGACTACCTACTATAATTATAACATAAGCACACAAGGCAACTTACACTCATTGGTGGGCACGCACTGCCGACGATAGCACCAGTTGTCGGCACGACGGGAGGATGAACACCGAGGCGAGAGATAGTCGGCTCGGCCCCATTCACCAGTAACTGCGGACTATCAGTGAATCCCAGTTGTCTCCGACGAAAGTTTATAAAACTATCCCGTGTAAAATGATCACTACAGACAGAGGCAGGTTTTGGCGGTGATCCTCAGCTCTCCATCAAGGCGGCTCTTCACTAAATTAATCCACCTCTTCTTGATATGATCGTTTTTTGGAAATTTTAATAAGGACACCGATCTGTTTTGTACGTGATCGCATCCAGGTAGTACGCATTTCCGTGAAGAATGCATAGCTAGCTAGCAAACTGTAGGCTGTAGTAACTAATAGTACTGACAGTAACTCGCGATCGGTAAACTGATGTGATTGTGCTCTATTTAGGGGAGGGGCCAGCGTCAGGGGCTCCAGTGCGTCATCAAGTAGGGGCGTGTCCAGGATCTCAGGGGCTCCGGTGCGTCATCGAGCCCCCGTTTTAGCCCCGCCCAAAAAATCCGGAACACAGCAATGGTGAAAAACTGTTTAACGGTCTAACTCCACAATTCAGCACTTCACAGTTCACAGTCTTTGTAATATGTTTTAGCAATACATTTCTAACATTTATAATGTGTTTAGAAATTTTTTTTTGAATTGCCTTTACAGGGACTTTAATGAGTGAGTTGAGTCATTTATTCAAACGATTCATTCAGGAATGAGGCAGTTGTAAATGAATAGGAATTCATTGAATCTTTGACTCAACTGATTTGTTCAAAACACTGAATCATTCGGTAGTGAAACACGGTTGAATTTTCCTTTGAGATGCGTTGTGGTTCTTCTATGATCTTTTTTCAATAGTTCATATGAACTATTTTCGCTGCTGAAATAGAACAAAAAATGCCAATATTGTGTCTAAAATTCAAGTGACTTAATATGAATTACTTGTTTATTGGCCTGTAATATGAAATCAGTGTCACATTTTCAATCGTGATGGTACTCAGCACTCTTGGTCGTGTGATGTTGCTTAACTGTATCATATGTTATAAATATGTTATTGAATATTTCATTTGTTTCCAAATTAGGCACACACAACCTTGTTATCGTCAGTAGCCTACATTATATATTATATTAGGCTATTGTATTCACTATCAGTCGCCAGTTACAATAAATTAATGCAGAATAGTTATTGACGTTTTAATCAAGCTATTTGTCCGGTCGGCCAAGTAAAATTCTCTTTCACTTGCCCCTTCAAAAAATCCACTTGTCCAGGACAAGCGTAAATGTCAAGCCTGTAATACATATCAAAACATATTTTAAATATAATGTACTAATTTCATTATAGCACTCATCAGCCTGCAGCATCCAAGACGATTTTTACTGTAAACAACACAGAGACAGAACAGCACAAACAAACTATAGGGTCATAGCAGAACTCATGTCTCCATTTGTGTTTAAAACAGTTACAGTTTTTAGACTTTAAAAAAATGTATCACCACTTGTGATTCACAAAGTAAAAATAAATTTTAAGAAGTTTGTTTCTATCCAGTTGGCTATTGGCTTTTACCGATAAAACAGACACTTAACTCTTGTTCTGAGGACATAGCTTAACCTGCTGTCTTATTTGACTTTCATTTTATTTGTTTATACAACAGCTCTGACAAAAAAAATATGATAATAAAAGGTTTTGGGTTGAACACCAAATAAAAAAAACATTATTAGCCTATGTGAAAGTGAATAAAGTTATGTGTGTGTTAGGGGTGGAACGGTACACAGAAGTCACGGTTCGGTTCATACATCACGGTTCGGTACGAGTTTGGTACAATGGAGGGAAAAGCAAAACAAAAATGCAGAAGGCTTGTGCATGTCTCAGGCTGTACCACCAAAGGAAAATAAATTACTTAAGCCTTAGAAAAGTAAAGGCATAGAACCAGTTTATTTGTAGTGCACTGACAAAAGTTTTATATAATTAGTTTATTAATTAAATTAATAAAAATACAAAAAGACCTTGAGATATGTTTGGTAATTATACCTGAATGAATTGAAAATTAATTTGCTACGTTCCACCCCTAGTGTGTGTGTGTGTGTGTGTGTGTGTGTGTGTGTGTGTGTGTGTGTGTGTTCAGTTATAAATATATGCTGTTTAAGTTATATAGCCTACTTTTGAAAATGATAGGCCAATAACTTAAAACAAACATTTAATAACCCATATAGATAAATTATAATTTATAATATGGATCATAGCATTTACTTAATTTACAATGTAACATTTATTAATTTACTCTAGCACTTAAAGGAGACATATCATGCTTTTAAATTGTTCCTTTTTACATATAAATCATACATTTGTAGTCAATATAAAGTGGAACTGCAATGCTTGGGTCTGAATTCCTCATTATTATAGCTCCACAGGCCCCTTTTCTACCCCTTTTCTGATGTGCGTCTGAGAGCAACTCGTTTTGGTGCGGTCTCTTTAAATACAATTGAGACACTTCATACCCCGCCCCCTCCCCAGGTTGTAGCGGTGACACTTGGTTCAACTCCACCCCGTTCGGCCATTTTTGTAGTTTGATAGCAGAGATACGATTATCTAGCGGCACAGAAACGTTTTATTCACACGTTATTAACAAAATGTCAACAACGGAAGACTTGTCCATCCAGCCTTACATGTTCGAGCCAGAGTCGGAGCCGGAGCGAGATGAAAATGAAGACGACGAACCTGCAAAACAACGTCTTCATATGGATGTATGTATCGCAATGGTGTGTTACTGTATTTACACATGAAACTTTGGTCTTCCGACCTTTTACCACCGTGTCGATTTATTTTGATTAATATGTGCGAGGGAGAGAGAGCAAGACAGCGTCTAGTTTGGAGACGGTGAAGTCTTGTTTACACTTTCGCCTGGCTCCGAAGAGAGAGAGAGAGAGAGAGAGAGAGAGAGAGAGAGAGAGAGAGAGAGAGAGAGAGAGAGAGAGAGAGAGAGAGAGAGAGAGAGAGAGAGAAATCGCGCCCGCGCGACCGTGTGTCTCTCTCTCTCTCTGCTCGTTCTTTCAGTTAAACATGCGCCCTTGTCACAAGCGCGGCAGTTCATCTACATTAGACGGTGTAATGAAGCGTGTGGGTTACTACATCCAACAACCGAACATTTTAACTTACCCTCTCGAAACTTCTGCATCCTTTAGCTTGGACTACAAAATTGCAGCGAGAAATAAAAATGGCAGATTGCTGGAAGTGGTGGGCCGGAAGTCAATGTCCTTATTTGGCAGTTCCGCTGCAAATACTGTGACGTAATAGTTCAAAAAATGTCATAATGAACAGAAAAATCGGAACAGGTTGAAAAATATGACCAAAACAGAATATAAAGATATCAACGAAGCACCTGAAGAGAATAATTTCAACTTTTCTGTAATTCTAAACACTCCAAATATACAACAAAATGCATTTAAGGGCTAAACAAGTGGATTTAGCATGATATGTCCCCTTTAAGATGTCAGTAAAACAAGGCCACAATAAACTAAAGGATTTATGTAGTAATGTGGTAATATGTGGGTAAATATAAAGGTAAGTCTGCTTTAAAAAAATATTACAAGTTCTAACATGGCCAGAATGTGCGCATTGAGAAACACGTTCAAACTGGTCGTCTTAACATAGTAAAACTGTGCGTCTTTACACGTACTAAAGTAGCGCGACGACAGCTGATGCCTTGCACTACCAGAATGTGCATGTCTACACATACAAAAGAAACACGTAAAAAATTGCCACGTTAACGCGGACAAACAGTGCGTTTTGACGCGGTCAAATTTCACGCGTTTCGTTTAAAGACTATTGGCCCCGTTTGCCTTCCATAAACGTGTGATCGTCAACGAGTGGATCTCTGAGCTGGCATGAGTGGAGGCGAGGCTAATTTGCATATTCACAGAACCATGTATACTAAATGAGGCAAGGGTGTAGAGTTACATTCAAGCTATTTTATGGCGTGAAGATTTTTTTTCCAAGGAACAAACTTTTAAATATGTAATTTTGGTGATCAAAGATTAGTTTTTAGGGATACAATTATTGACTACAGGGGAACTTACTTTAATTTATTACATGGCTTGGTCGAATTCCAATGTAGAATGTGGTCTGTTATTTCTTGATAACAGACCGCTGAGAAGTATAACACACCGTTGCCATGAAAAACAGAGCGTTGCTATGGACGCAGGATTCTAACCGTAGAGACGGAACGGACTATTTTCTTTAGCGGAAGCAATACAATCGTTTTTAAATCAATAAACTCCTTTTTAAATCAATACTTTGTGTCAAATTATTGATTTATTTGGCTTCGCGTTGGGGTCCCGATCAGCCTGTCGGGGTTGTATTCGCTATAACAACAACCGCCTTGCTCTACATTATCCCTTACATATTTTAAAATGTAATTTATTCCAGTGATGTCAAAATTTTCAGCATTATTCAGTCTTCAGTGTCACATGATCCTTCAGAAATTAGGCTATATTGGTGCTCAAAAACATTTCTTATTATTATCACTGTTGAAAATATATTTGAAATTTAAAGGGGTCATATAATGCCATTTTTGTACAAGCTAATATGATTCTTTAGGGTCTAAATTAAAAGTTTGTAATATACTTTAATAAAAAATTCTCATTAGTATTGTAAGAAAACACTCATTTTACCTGGTCAAAAACAACTCTGTTTTCAGCACGCCGTTTAAAGGTGGGGTATGTGATTTGCAAAACGGCCGGCAGATTTTGAAAATACACAACTCAAATGGTCCTACCTTCTTTCCTTTGACTCCACCCATTCAAAGAACATGGACATGGATGGGGGGAGGGGAGGATGGTACGACCGTTTGATTGACGCACTTACTGTCCAATGATTCTAGGTGGTCTTGGAAATGATTGGCTGGAGTTTTTCGAGTCCTGCCCGTTCCACAGATGATTAAATTGCTTAATTTTTATTTCAGTGCTTCTAACTCAGTGGCTGTAAGTGGGTTAGGAATAGGATTTCAAGTGATTTTGAAAAAATGGCCAAAAAAGAGAATTACATACCCCACCTTTAAGTGCATGTGTCTTTAAATGATAATGAGCTTTGCTCACCCCGCCCCTCTGTTCTGTGCGTACTGCGTACATAGTTTTAATAACACAATAACCATAACGCGTTGTTCATTATAAACGTGGGATTATGAATTATATCGAGAACGTCGTACATAGAAAACATGCCGTAATGTACCTGAGTGTAAAAATAGCCGCATTCATCATGAAGCGTGCTAGCGATTTGCAAAGATTAATATAAATATTAATATAAAGGTTAATAAAACGTTACACTCACTTCTTCTGGAGGTGCAGCAGGAACACGAATAGTTGGTACCGATCCTTTTTTCAGGAGCAGCTTCTAAGCAAAACCAGCTTTATACTGACCCTCGAGCAGTCTGGTGTGTGAAATGATTTGCGCAAACATGAAAGCATTGACGTTGATCGTGGGGAATATTCCTTTGAAAACAAACTCAGCCACTGCGTCTTCAGCGGTTCAGATTTATGAACATCAAAATGACTGATGTGTTCGTTATTGCACCCAAGAACAGGACACCACAATCGCTTAGACGCCATTCTGCTCATAGACAGTGCTCCAGTATCAACAATGACGCGCGGGCTATGATTGACAGCTCGCTAACGAGCGGGGGCGGGTCTGTGTTGAAACGCTGCTGTCAATCAATCAATCGTGGGAGGGGCGTCCGACCGTGTGACGTCACTAGGTCGAATGGCTTGATTTGAGACGGGGGGAAACATATAAGGAGATTTTTTTTTAAAAACACTGGATGGATTTTTATCATTTTATGATGGTTGTGTACAGGCACTGCCAACACACATTTCAGTACAATCAACTTGTAAAAGTGCATGTCCCATTATATGACCCCTTTAACATTATAAATGTGTTTTTACTGTCATTTTTGATATTTAAATGAAAATATACATGATATTTAATGTACTATTCCAAAAGGCTAGTTTATGGCGGTTAGTCCTACTGTAGTTATTGTTGGACCAGTAAAAATATGTTGTTCACTAGCAAGCTAGTTGATGAACCTGATGGACTTACAAACCTTGAACATAAACCCTGGAGACCAGAATCCAAAACACATGATCCACATGCCAACACAACCAGTCGACCAGCTAATTCTGGTCTCTACAAGTAGGGCTGGCAGCCTGGCACTGACTGTAAACAGGTATAATAGAATGTCTCAGGGCATAGGTAAAACTCCAGCATGGCAGCAGATATAAATTTAGACTGAAAATCTAAACATCCACATGGCCCATGAGGCTCGTTGCAGACAGGAGGCCAGAATTCAATATACTTACACAGCTGCCCAAAGCTCATCCAATGATAAATGTCTGCTATCTAGTTGCCAAGAGGGACCGACTCATTCCAAATCAATTGAACCTTGTTATTCAACAATTACGCCTGGCTTTTTGCTGCATTATGACGAAAAGAAGGTCACTGGCACACGACGCATCATAAATACTCACCGACGCTGAATATTGCTGTGTAATAAATTCTTGACACGGCCCATCTTTCCTGCATTTACCAGTCACTGCAGGGACATAAGTTAGAAGCTTGTGAGGGGAAACTGCAAAAAATGTACATGACTGACAGTAACATGGCCAGCAAAAAAAAATAAAAAAATATCAGCAACAATTGTACGGTTGAATTCACAACAGGCCCAATGTGGTAATTCGGGAATTTAATTATTAAACTCATAATAGATTCATAATAATAACCATTCAGTTCCTTTGAATTTATTCGCACACCCACACCCCAGACATAATTCAATCAAATGCGATTTGGTTTTCAAGAGCTCACATTTAAAAATGACTGTATAATATCCTTTAATTATGAGATTAATAATGATAGCAGTTATTCATGCTGTGTAATAGAAGCTAAAATCTCACAAAAAAAACTAATTGGGAGGGTGGAGAATGAACTGAGTGAACTGAGTTTTTGGTTGTCTGATACGTAGTTGGTCTAAAATAGATCAGTCAGCAAGTCATGGATTCACAGAACCATGTCATTCGCTCATGCCTGTGGCATTAGAAGAAGTGTGACAGCGCATTGTTACCACAGTTCTCAAATGAAGGAGAGATAGCAAGAACAATGGAGAGAAATATGACAGGCACGCGGTGACCAAACACAGCCCAGTGCATGGGCTGCTGGGTAGGCTCCCTCCCTGGCAAATGTAGCCCTCATTAAATGTTCAGAGAGCCAGTGCCTTCCGGTTAAACCACACAAAGAAACTGGTGAGGGACAGGTTTATTGCAAACTCTTAAGAAGGACTTCCTTAACATGTTCGAATGTTTAGACTTTCAAAATAGAGGTCTCTCTCTCTCTGATTGTACATAAAACTCACTCATAGATGCACACAAATGTTGTCCTGTAAGTCCCATAAACAATAAACTACTTTTACATTTCCTGGAAGAAATACCAGTGAATGGAAGACAGCAAAAGAATAATGTTGATGTTTTAGGTAAGCTTAGGTTTTTCACCCAAGTTTTATGTAATTTAAATGCTGCATCAGAGCAGCCTTGACAATGTCACGACACTTGCCATGTGTCTTATCTTCAATCGGCTACACATAAAAATCAGCACACAGTCACTGTGCAGTAAAAATGGCTATAAATAGTTAAATATGCTTGCAGTACAAGACCAGTCATTTTATGTATAAACATAATAACATATAACATATGTATATATAGCCTACAACATAAATATATGTAGGAAAGATACCACCAATCCTATTCAAATACTACAATGGCATCATCACTGTTGGATACATCAATAAATTCCAGCCAACTGCAAAGTTTGGAAGGAGCTTACAAGTTCCACTGCATTTAGTTGTAACCATGACATGGGAGTTGAAAAACTTGATTATCTACTTTATGGAAAGAAATGTCATCAAATCAGTCCACTCCCCATCTGTGTCAATAAAGAAATTACTTGATTAAGAATTAATTTGCCCATAATGCCCATATTTGAGACACAACAATACAGTGCTGTCTTTAAGAACTGTAAACAGATAGACTTTCTCATGGCATCATGGCATAGAGAACAACTTCAAGTCAGCTGTTACCTTCTTAAGTAATTAAAATATTTTATCATCACACTCAATCATGGATTTCTCTCAAACAGTGCCTATTCCCCATTCTGGTTAAGAGAAATGGCTGTGTGAGGGAAACACTAGGAGAACGCAACGAGAGAGAGAGCAGGAAAGACAGAGAGGTGTGTGTGTGTGTGTGTGTGTGTGTGTGTGTGTGTGTGTGTGTGTGTGTGTGTGTGTGTGTGTGTGTGTGTGTGTGTGTGTGTGTGTGTGTGTGTGTGTGTGTGTGTGTGTACACATGAGTGATTTAGAAAATTACATTCAGCCTGTGGTAACATCCAGGCACGTTCCAGTGGCCTCACAGCACTCATCGACTCACTCATCCTGCCTGATTCACCTTCACCACACTCTCAGCTAACAGCCCCACAGGAAACGCAGGATACTGGGCCACAGCCCCATGAATAACGAATTCAACAGCCCTTAACCACAGCAGGCGATTAACAAAATGATTAATATTGATGTGTCGATGCCAGCTGAAATATACAGGATACTTTCCCTACCGGTGTCGGTGCCGCGGTGTCCATTCCGGTGTCCGTACCAGTGTCCGAAAGGACACCTGCACGGACACCGGAACGAGTACGGACACCGGAACGGACACTTGCAGGGACACCGGCACGGACACCGACACCGGAAAGGACACCGGAACGGACACGGACACCAGAACGGACACTTGCACGGACACCGGAACGGACACTTGCACAGACAGCGGCACGGACACTGGAACGGACACCGGAACAGACATGGACATCGGCACGGACACTGGAACGGACAACGGAAAGGACACTAGAACAGACACGGACATCGGCAAGGACACCGGAACGGACACCGGCACGGAGACCGACACGGACACGGACACTGGCACGAACACCGGAAAGGAAACCAACGGACACCGAAAGTTTCCACAAAAATGTTTCTTAAAAGCACCAAATCAGCATTTCTGAAGGATCATGTGACACTGAAGACTGGAGTAATAGATGCTAAAAATGACGCTTTGCCATCACAGTTTTTATATTGTATAAACATCTTAAAATAGAAAACAGTTAGCCTATTTTAATTTGTTATAATATTGTCACATTTAGTTTTGGGTTTTGTTTCATGTTCATGTCTATTATTTTGAAATTCTCATAGTCATGTTTCCCATTTGTCATGTGTTTTCCTTGCCATCATGTGATTATGTCTTGTGCTTCCCTTGTCTTAATGTAGAGCATGATACCTGCTCTATATTTTCAAGCCGACTGACGTTACACAGCCAGTTTGACTTGGGTTAGACCTACGGTGTTCTGAGACGAATTTGCTGATTTTCTGTAACAGCCCTCCATAAAAGTGCAAAGATGGGCCATGGAATAGAAATGTATTTTCATTAACCTTCATTTAATAGCAGTGCAATAGTTCTTCTAAGTAAACCAAAGAGGACTCGCAGGAATACTCCACTTATGAGAACGAATGAATCACGCTGTTTTGATCGTCTCAGAGCAACAAGGCCTCTGAATAACAAATCAACCTTTTGTCTCTATTTATTCCTCATATCTGTATTTCTGCTGATAAAGAATGAAAAAAAAAAGGTCACAGAAAAACACTAATCAGAATTCATCTATTCCATACTTATTCATACCGCCGTTCATCAATCAACCCATATTTGAACCCAGTGGGGGAGGGGTTCAAATATGCCTCAATATTTTACATTTTACATTTTGTCTCAAAATGTATTGAGCCCCTCTCTGATAATTGTAAATTATTATTATTATTATAAATATTAGAATATAATAACAATACACTTATACTCCATTGCCAATAATAGGCTAATACAAAATAAATATTATATAAAAATGTTTTTTTTGGCGGAAACATTTGGTGGAGGTTAAGTGGTAGGCGGAGTTACCTTTGCAGCGATACGTATGCAGCAGTTCGCCGCGAGTCTTCAAACTACACGGGCAGCAGGTAACGTTAAGCTAATACGGAAAAGTTACATTATCCTACCATGCTACTGCAAAAGTTGCGGCAACATGCGAGTTATGCTTAACTATAATAAAAGTATAACTCGATTTTAGCCGCATTCTGAGTCCTAACAATGTTATTTGTTCTTATCCATTCCAAAGCCATAGCAAGTGTTATTAGATTAGGGAAATACATCTAGTGAAATTAAATCTTAAGTCCATGCCCAACTCTAAATTGTAAGGAATTTATATCTTTGATTTCATAGTAACACTTTACAATAAGGTTCATTTGTTTATTATTCATGACATAAACTAACCATGAGCAACACATTTACAATTGTTAACTGTATTTGTTAATCTTAGTTAATACAACTGTTAATTGTTTGTTCATGTTATGTCAGTGCATTAACTAATGTTAACAAATTCAACTTTTGATTTTAATGTTTTAGTAAATGCTGAAATAACTAAGAATAATAAATGCTGTAGAAGTGCAGTTCATTATTTCATGTTAACAAATTTAACTAATGAAATCTTATTGTAAAGTGTTGGTGATTTCATGATAGCTAACACTTTCATGCATATAATACATGCATACAATTTACAACATCAACAAAACTAAACATGAATTCCTCATAATTACCTTCTTGATTCTCACTGTTTTGTTTGGTAAAGTAAATAATATTTAGTAATATTATCATCATTTCCCTATTTTAGTTTGATGTGTTTTGCTAATTGTATCAACGTCTTTTCATAGAATGCCAAGGAAAGAAAGGATAAAAACCACCACAACAACAAAAAACACATGGAACTCTTCTCTTTTTTTTTTGTTGCCTTTTTTGGTCCTTCTGCCCCAGCCCCTGAAGAGGGCTGTGCACGTCACTGTCTGAACCCTTCTTAGCGGTGCGCTGAACACAAATTAAAACAATTCTTAAGTTCGCTTCAGGTTAGTGAAGTAGCACAATTGGTCTCTAACTGAAAATTACTAGAGCAACCATGCAGGCTGCATTTATTTGATCAAAAATGCAGTAAAATATTTTGAAATAGCATTACAATTTTAAATAACTGTTTTCGATTTAATTTATTTTGAAATGTATATTACATTTTTAATTATACAAACAAAATCTGAAATCAGAAGCACAGTGTTTAAACTTCCCTAATTTTGAATTCCAAATTGCCCTTACATCTAAACTACCCCCTGTTGAGGAGCATTTATTTTTAAATATATTTATTAACATAAATATGCAAACATCCATCCTTGCCCCTGAAAACTGCAGACACCCTTTAATTCTGACAAACAATTTCCTCCACTTTAACTCAAAGCACCCCATCCTCTGTCCAAGAGCTGTCTAGGATATTGATCAGGAATGATGACGTTGTTTATAGCTTTGTTTATAACTTTATAGAGAACCAACACTTACTGAATAAAAGACATCTCATCACATTTTTTTATTTTTTATTGCAATTTCTATTAATTTGGCACTTTTCTTTAAGGTTTATTTAATGTTCTTTAAGGTTTCTTTAAAGCACCAGAAGCACAAATCTCATGACTTTATGAAGTGAGAAGTGTTTATGTAAAATTAAAATTCCATACAAAGTTGTTTTAAACATTAAATTCCCTACAAAATATTTTGTCTCATATTTGTGGTACTGACCATGTATCCAACATTACATTTTTTACAAAATATTTTTTAAACACTTAGGCCTAATATTTTTTATTTAATATTTTTAATACAATATGTATAATATTTGATTAATTATTCATATAATTGTTTAATAATATACTATATAAATCTTTCTTTTTTTTTCTTGCAAAAATAAATAAATAGGCTAATCACAAATAAGTGTTTCAAACTGCATTCGGACATTTCTGATAAAAAGATTAAAAAAAATGCTAAACTTCAAATAAAATTTAAGAGTTAGTTTGTCCCGAAATAGTCAATAAAGGAGCTTCTTTCACTTTCCATTTCACCATTTACTGACAGATAAAATATTTTACTTATATATAAATAATTTCTGGCCCTATCCTGCATACTGTACATTGTAATAGAGGTAGCTCAGAACAGGAGTGGTTTCACAGCTGGTCTGTCCTAGTGTGAGGTGGGTTCCTCTGCTGGTCAGTCTCCACACAGAAATAAATGTGACTCAGAGATCCCACTTCAAAGGGCACTTGAGGTTCCCGTCCCAGTTATCATCAGTACTTCCCTTTCCTTTTCATTACAAATAAACCTAATGAGGCATGAAATTAAGTTCCATTGTCAATGGAGTATTTGAAAATTAAATCGCAACATCACCATGATGGCCTTTAGATGGACGAAGCAATCTTTTTCATGCGCATATCCTTCCAGTAAAACACTTTTCTTAACTTTTGTGAATTTATTCTGCAGAGCGTAGCACTTAGCACCCTTGACTTGCGCATTCACGTGTGATCATGTGATGGCGGCCCTGGGCTGCTTGGCACGCTCACAGCTCTACAAACACACACACACATACTGTACACACAGTGTGTTGCCAGTACTTCCCAGCTGTGCTCCAGCTGCACACGCGCACCAGCCCAGGTTGTGATTTGTGCTGGACAAGAATGACGTAATTAGCTCACTGCACACACACACACATTCTCAAAGGTGAATGCACTGCAATGCAGCACACATCCCAAGTTCAAGTGGTATTTGAATTGGAATGAGAGGAAGACACATTTATTGAATTGTGATTCAAATAAATTCAACAGGTGATGTATTCTAGGAAATTAAATGTTCTTCCATCCTGGTCCACAAAAGTTTAAATATGATGAATATAAATATACACATAGGCCTATAAAAAATATGAATATAAAAACTAAATACAAAGTTCAATAGGTGGCATTTCACCTATCTATCCATATTTATCCATATGCATACACCTCTATATACATCTATCCAAGTCTATCCACATCTATCTATATCTACCCATATCTATCCACATCTATCTACAGTATATCCTTATGTATCAATATCTATATTTTATTCTATCCATCAACATATCCACCTCTCTCTCTCTCTCTCTCTCTCTCTCTCTATCTCTATCTCTATCTCTATCTCTCTCTCTCTCTCTCTCTATATATATATATATATATATATATACACACACACACACAGTATCCATTTATCTCAACATCATCCATGCATTCATCCATCAAACCAAACTTTCAAGTAAACATTAAACATTTATAACAAACTTTAATTAATTACTTCGATTTGTTTAAATTTTACTTCCTTAGATTCAAATTCAGAATTGCAATTCTGCATCCTGTTTTATACAGAATTTCAAATCAATTGGAATTTAAAGGCATTTTTAATTCCAACACACAACCCTGGTTTAAATACAGCATGTTCAGTAAAGACAAAGTGAAAACCTTCTCTTAGACTATTCCATGCCAACAGTCATTACATACTAAACATTTTCTGCAAGAATTCACATACACAACCTAATTCCTATTTTTACAGGTTAGTATGAGAATGTGTGGATATGGCACATCAATGAGACCGAAGCACTGCATAACTGATACGAGATAATAAAATTCAAGAATAACCAGGAATAGCCTACATCTTCATACTTCGTCAAAAACATCGGTATCTCATACATACCGAGATACTTTGCGTTGCCACTCAAACTTACAATGGGGTCTGGCCCGCTTAGATTTGCGCCGCTGAACACGTTCTGCATTTACACTTCATCAAGAGTGGCGTTAACGGCTTCTTTCTGCTCTAAAAGAGAAATCTGGGATTTGTCATTCCTCCCAGACACTTCTTAATCCTCGTCTCTGTGTGCATTCATCTCCCTCAAGTTTGTAGCGGCCTGTCTTCTCAGCCACCAATAAACGCTGCATCCTCTCTAAGCCTTGAAAAGCTCTGAGGGAAAAGCCTTGATTGAGGCTTTGCATTGTTTACTGACGACAGTTTCGACCCATGAGCACAATTCTCACAGATAACTGAACCACTGCAGGAAGTAGAGCAGCATTCACATGTAGTCCACCTCTGTGACCACACAAATACTGGGTCTCATTCACAAATCATTTGTGCAAGATGCGTACTTAATAGAAAAAAAAGCTTCTCTGTCAAAACCGTAACAGGTGTGTAGTGTGTACGTGCACATACTGTAACGCGTCATTTTATTTTGCGTCATCTGGCGAACTTGTGACAGCTTCAGGGCTTTTGTTAGAACTACAGATCCAACTTCTGCATTTTGCGGATCAACAGAGGAGCGGAGCCAAAAGATCAAAAATGCATTATGGGTGTTGAAGTTTTTGGCAAAAAGAAACGCCACAGCACTTTTTTCGCTGTTTTGTCTAGTCATGCATCACTGAATTCATTTTTTGTGTGTTTCTACTGAATAGACAGCCGTTTTATGAAAAGCCCATTATATGCACAATATACATAATTTCTGTTGATATAAAATATGGTCACAGATATTCTGTGTATAATATTAATCCTACTATTAGATTAGAATTACAATTATGGATTTTCTGTGGATTGGATTGGAATTATTATTGTTCTTAATGATGATAATGATGATGATGATAAACAGTTTAGTTTAACACATTTCATGTTTACAGCCACCAGGAGGGATTTTGCTGTTTTCAATTGGTTTTAAATGAGTTATTTATTCAAGTTATTTATGAATCATTATTTCGGCATGAAAGTTTAATTTCCTATTGCCACATATTTCCTCTCACACTGTATAATGAACATTTTCTAATATTTACATGAAATGTCTGTCCTCATATGAGTGAGTAGATATGAAAAGATGCATGGGACAGAACACTCAATGAATAAAAGCGGCCTGGGCGCTTTCTTGAACTCATTTCGAGTTCACCCACGCAGAGCATTGCACACTGCAAATGAATCACATTTCACAAGCAAACTCGCATTTCTGCCTCTCTTTGAATCCTGCAGCCCAATGACACAACATCTCAAATGACCCATATCAGACGGTAAAAGCATAATCAAAACCTAGAGAGCAATTAAGGATATGCAGAAGGGTCAAAGTGATTTTCTGTGTATTGGGATTCATAATAATCAGAGCTTTGACCCGTTAAATCAGTGCCGTGATGAACTCCTGCGTGCTTTCACTGCTTGAGGGAGAAACTCCGCTCAGTCAAACTATGTGGCAAGCAACTAGTCTATAACAGCAGGCATCCTTTAAGTGGAGCAGATTCAAGAGGTGTGGGAAATATATTTAAGAGCTCTCCATTTCAGAGCAACAGACTCAAATGAAATGTTCTCCTTGCACATTAAAGGATGGGTGATTTGAGAGACGCAAAACTGCTTCTTTCCTTATTTTCTGGATTGAGTCATTCGAAAAGTTAAACATTTCTGCATCCTGTTTTACTGTGACCCTGTGTCTGAATATGCTTCCCTACATAGTAGGTGAAAAACAGTATTTGAGCTAAGTAGTATGTCCAAATTCATATAGTATTTAGAAATACCCGGATGACCTACTACTTACAGTAAAGCAACGCAACTGACGCAGTATGTCACATGACAGTGATGACATGGTGGATATACATCCAAATTTCAGTCATCCTACCCATATTCATACTATTTAAAACATACTTTATTTAACGGTCGCAAAGCAAATTTAAAACCAAATGTAGTATCTACTAGTCAGTATGCGATTGCGACATCACGCTGATGACATCACTAGAACTGTGATGACCGTCTCCCAGAACTGATTCTGCACTATACAGACACATACTTATATTCTTGACAAAACAAATAAACAAGACAGCCAGACTGTTTTGGCAAAACAGATTAACGCAGGTAATGGAGAACAAGCGCCATGTCATCAAGTCAATGTCTATTGCCATGGAAACAGTAATTGTCTGAGGTCCACCAAGTCTCTTTTTCTGCATCTTCAGATTATTCCTTCATTTATTCTTTATTTTCTGCTGCTTTACATCTGTTGTGTGATACACAAACTGTGCTTTGATGCTTAAATATACTGTCATACTCTGAGAAACATTTTGCTGGTACTGCAGTCTGAAACATGTTAAAGCATTTTAGACCCGGGTATTGAACTATTTTCAGGCGAAGAATCCCTTGGTAGAGAGAGAGATGAGGCAGGGACCTCCTGTTACTTATTGTATAAAATTGAATGATGCATGTTAAGCCTGCCTTATAAACACATGCATATAGTAGCATATTAATGCATTTTCATATTTTGTCACAATGTTTACTGTACTCACTGATGCTCACTGTATAATATACATTGGTGCACAGTCAAATGCTTTACATTTAAAATTTTACTTAAAAGATTTTGATGTATTTGATGTCACCAAGGCTGTATATCTGATAAAACAAACAAACAATGAAAACAATTATTTAAAAAAAATATTATTAGTTTTTAAAATAACCATTTTCTATTTTACTACATTTTAACTCACTCCTGTGATGACAAAGCTGACTTTTGAGAATCATAACTCTAGGCTTCAGGGTCACATGATCATTCAGAAATCATTCTAATATGATGATTCTGTGCTTAAAAAACATTTCTGATTATCATCATTAGAGTTGCTTGTCAATAGTTTTATAAACTGTGATTTTTTTTGTCCTGCCGTGTAGTTCTGGGCTGATCCCTCACCTTCCTCATGATCAATGATGCCCCACGAGGTGAGATCTTGCATGGTACCCCAGACCGAGGGAGATTGACCGTCATCTTGAACAACTTCCATTTTCTAATAATTGCGCCAACAGTACTGTTGTTGCCTTCTCACCAAGCTGCTTGCCTATTGTCCTGTAGCCCATCCCAGCCTTGTCCAGGTCTACAATTTTATCCCTGATGTCCTTACACAGCTCTCTGGTCTTGGCCATTGTGGAGAGGTTGGAGTCTGTTTGATTGAGTGTGTGGACAGGTGTCTTTTACACAGGTAACGAGTTCAAACAGATGCAGTTAATACAGGTAATGAGTGGAGAACAGGAGGGCTTCTTAGAGAAAAACTAACAGGTCTGTGAGAGCCGGAATTCTTACTGGTTGGCAGGGGCGTTGCACCAAATGTTGGGCCCCGGTCACAGAACTAAGGGGTGGGCCCCTCACAACACCAATATATATATCAATATATCTTTGTGGGGCCCCCCCTTCGCCAAGGGCCCCTGTTACTCAGTTCCACTATTACCCCCTGTCTGACGCCCCTGCTGGTTGGTAGGTGATCAAATACTTATGTCATGCAATAAAATGCAAATTAATTATTTAAAAATCATACAATGTGATTTTCTGGATTTTTCAGTCTCTCACAGTTGAAGTGTAGCTATGATAAAAATTACGGACCTCTACATGCTTTGTAAGTATAAAACCTGCAAAATCGGCAGTGTATCAAATACTTGTTCTCCCCACGATAGAGAGAGAGAGAGAGAGAGAGAGAGAGAGAGAGAGAGAGAGAGAGAGAGAGAGAGAGAGAGAGAGAGAGAGAGAGAGAGAGAGAGAGAGAGAGAGCTTAATGGAGTGAGTTTCCTGATATTTTTCACTTGATTTCAAGCAACAGATCAAATGAGGAGTGATGGGCCATGGAGAGCTGGGCAGATGCTCAATGGACTGATCATCAGTTGCATCACACAAAAAACTATTGCCACTTCTGTCTCCACAGACACACCTGAGATCAGCAGCTCATTTAAAATCGTTTGACAAGCATGGTTTTCTAAATGAATGTAAATAAACGTGTAATTTAGGTAAAAAAAAATTTATCAATATAATGGCATGAAAATGACCTCAAATCTAGCAGACATGGACTAAAAGTCACAAAACTCATTTTGATTTAATGGAGTTCTTAATCATTTTTATAATATTTCATGCTAATGTACCCAATACACAAATATCGTAGATTATTCTACTGTTCAAAAGTTTGGGGTCAGAACAATTTGTTTTTTAAAGAAATTAATACTTTTATTCAGCAAGGAAACATTAAATTTATCAAAAGTGACAGTAAAGACATTTATAAAGTTAGATTTCTATTTCAAATAAATGTTGTTCTTTTGAACTTTCAATTAATCAAAGAATTCTAGGAAATGTATCATGGTTTCCACAAAAATATTAAGTTGCACAACTGTTTTCAACATTGATGATAAGAAATCAGCATATCAGAAAGACTTCTGAAGAATCATGTGACATTGCAGACTGGAATATTGGCTTTGCCATCACAGAAATAAATTTCATTTTAAACAGAAAACCCAGATATGTCTATAAACAAACATATCTCATCTGAAACTCTAAGGCAACATACAAGATTATGGGGCCTTTTCTCAGGAGAAACATCTGAAAACCTAAAGACACAGATGGTCATTTATAAATTTCCTTTCCTACAAGTGAATCTCCGGTCATTCTTGCAAAGCAGCTGCTCTGATATCTACTCATACTGGCGATGAAATGGTGTTAAACAGTAAGATGGATTCATTGTCAGTGTTTTTCGGTCACTTTAAGCAGTGAGGTAGTTTGGGAGACGCACCGCCTGACAAGCCGGAATGTGGTAAATAATGCAAGAGGTGGCAGTCAGGTCTCTCACAGCACGCAATGTTAAATATTCATCCAAGGTGGGCAACCCACGCCGGGCCTTGCTCGTAGTTGTGACATTAGAAGGATCGCTCCCTTGTCACCAGATCTCAGCCAAACAAAACAAAGCATTATAATGCAAACATGCACCTAGAGAGCATCTAAAAGCACCCACACTACAAGATAATTGGGCCGATTTTGGACCCAGATCTCCCCTTCCAACATTCCTAGGTAAAGTCCCGATTATCTTAATGGTTCTATAGATCGTCTTATCAGATTTCCCTGTGGTGTGAGGTGTGTTAAGAGTGAATAAATCTACTCGGAGGAACGTGTCCCGTCACACCGATCTTTAATCGTAAATATCCAACATGTTGAATATTTACGATCAGAAATCCTATTGTGTGGGGGAAACCCCGAGGACAAACGAGCAAACACTCTGTAGATTGTCAAATGGAATGAAAGAATACCCAATCAGAAAGCGAGCTGATGGAAGACAGAAACATACACGACTTCATCCAAACCATTTTCTTTTTTCCCCGCAAATTTTCTGTAAAGCAGTTCAAACACTATTATTATCGTAATTTATTCTTGGCCGTTGTCCGCCACATTTGTTTACTCTAAAGTCACGCTTGACCATGAGAGATTTTGCCATTTCCCATGTTCACAGTCGGGACTCTGGTTGTTTGTGAATGGAATCTGTTAGGCTGCGTTTACACCGGCACAAAACATTTTGTACTCACAGACTTGAGTCAGATGAGACAGATTGGAATTTGTTGCACGTGTGAGCAAAAACATCCGCACGAGATCCGATTTTTCCGCATCCGATCTGAGCCACTTCCAAATGTGGTTTTTAATCAGATACATATCCGATATTTGAACATCCGACATACGTCTAAATACGTATACGATTCCCCCTTGAATTTCAAGCCACCAAAAGGTGAGGGCGACACATTTGCTTTTTATTACCGTATTATGAAGCAGATGTGCCTGTATGCGCTTGCAGCTTTTTTATTGAGGTGGGAACTTTATAAAGGAAAGAAATTGCGTGCACATAGAAACATTCAGGAGCTGGTTTTTAACCTATAACCCATGAGTTTTATAAATAAAACAGCTTCACTACTTAAAGTTACATTATATTTCTCAGCAATGAGGTGATAACTTTGCTGTAATTAAACCAACAAGCTTCACTATTAGGCCTCTCTCTCTCTGTCTCTCCCTCTCTCTATTCATTAAAAATGTAATCTTACAGCGTTACTTTATTTCACTTCTGAATTCTTGATCTAACTAGCTGTCGATAAGAAAGTTTGCGTTATTTCCCTGTATATTTCCGTAAAGCGTGCATAGTAAAGCGATCAATGACAATCATTTTGGGCGGGAATTAACATAGGCTTAACAGATATCGGATGCCTGTCAAAAGTGAATGTAAACAGGCGGGCCAAAAAATCTGATATGGTCAAAAGATCGGATCTGTACATTAAGACTTGCAGTGTAAATGCAACCTTAGTGTGTGGTGTGCTGTTTTGGTCACAACACGGCACCCCACACATTGTTTACTGTTCCTCTCTTCTTTTTGCTGAGTCAACAGGTAACCTGACAAAAATGAGGCGATAAGAAGCAAATTGGTTAACTGAGTAATATTTAACTTTCTATCAGTATCTTAATCTTCATCTGATCACCGTCCACAAGCAAATTTTTCAGAGAAACCCATCCTGAAGTCGAATCCCAAAGGATCTGGATATGATAGGGCACAGAGCTGTTCTTTATTGACTTTGGCTGCTGAAGGGAGCTCCATTTCCACCTTCTCACTTATTTTCAGCTTAGAGTGAAGCAAAGGCTGTTAACATCCTGGTGTTGAGCCCCAAACAGCTTTTTTCATTATTATAGGGTTCAACAGAGGTCATCTACTGTACATCCTTCATAAAAGTACAGTTCAAGAGTGCCATTCTCTGCCATTTCTGTCTGAATGTGTAGCAATTTCACAGCTTATAATAAAATTCAAGCACTCAGCAATAATTCTTTACCACCCACATAAATAATAAGGGACGGACAGTGTATTCAATACAAAATTAACCTAAGCATGTAGAGATGGTTTAAATTGCAGGCACATAATGAGGACCAATTATCATCTAATCTGGATCATACAGCATAAGAGGAAACAAAAGGGGGATAGATATGCAATATCAGACTTCATATCCAAATGACTCAACCTTACCACAATACAAATGTCAATAAGCTGACTTCCTGATGAAAAAAAACAATCAAGTCTGAGCTTATTCATAGAGTTGGATGACATGTATAAAAATAAAAATCATTAACATATAGTCTAACACCCTCAGCCACCGTCACCATTTCTCAAAGGTGAGGAAAGCGAGAACATCAGTCCACAAACGCTTCCACTCAGGTCCTGCAAATATACATTACAGATGGAATCATTTTGAACTTGTTTGTTAGTTAAATGAACCATGCTCACAATTATAATTGTATTTTTCAACATTAATTATAAATGTGCGGTTGGGGTGTGGGCATGGGCGTCGGAAGAAAAAAAAAAAGTGGGTGGGTCCTCCCCCAGAAAATTTTTACTGGAGTAAATACCATTTCATGTATTCTGGTGCCTTTTAATTAAAGCAACACTCTGTAGCTTTTCAACCTTCATAATATATTACCAAAACCCTTGTGATGGTACATCGACTTACAATAGATTGAATGACACGACTGCCATAGCCTGACGGGGTCTGTATCGCTTTTACTGGCACTACGTAACTTCGGGGTTCGGGTAGTAACCCGAGCACAAAAAGAACTACAAAATTTGACTGCTTTACGGCATACGTCACTTCCCCCACCACTTCATCAAATTTGGACGTGAGAGGCCAACCAGCGTTTGTTTTCCCGCTTTCGTGCGCATGTTTTTGTCATGGCCAAAGCAGCAACGGACAAAAAAAAAGTCAGAAGTAAGCCTATGTCTAAACAGCGTGTACAAGTTTGGTAGTAGCTACATTCTTGCAAGTAAATAATACATGATTAGACGGACAAAATTATATTTTAGGCTAAGTAGCCTAATGACTGCAGGCTGATAGTCATGTTTGTTTATTTTTCTGGTGAAAGTGTCTTGCCTCAGGCTATAATGCAAATCGATTTTTCAACTTTGCAGATTCATCTATGGTAGCTTAATATTATAATATTGACGATATATGGCTATCACCTACCACACAAACATTGAATTGAATTAGCATTCTGTAAAACAGTAGCCAATAGGCTACTATAATGACGCTGGCTTGTAAACGCGAGCTACGGGATATTTTGGCGTTTGAAAAAAATAAAACCCATGAAATTATATTCATGACATACTGAAATGTATGCCACTGTACCTGGGATGAAGAAATTTCACACGCAACGCAGACAGTCTGCCCAAAACGTGAGAACTCCTTCTGTAGAGTTCGGGGGTATTGGCTTGTCAACAAATGCACGTGTATCCCCTGTTGTTACCATGACAGATTTTACGACCGCAGTAGAAGACAATACTGTTTCCCAACTGTAGGGGGACCCCGAGAGCAAAAGCTACTTGGTGTTACTTTAAAACAAGTAAACTAAACTCCACTTCACGTCGGGCGGTTCTTTGCCTCCACGTCGTGCATTAAATGCACAGCTATTTGTGGATTATCCCGCTAATACCATGGTAATTTGCCAGCAATGACAACTTAAAGCTGTTTTTGATGTTTGCAACGCAATATTTGACTGGAAGGGTACAACGGGCGGTTACTTTCGTCAGTTGCAGCTCGTTGAGAAATATAATCTGTAGCGATTCAGCGGAAATGGAGTTTAATTTATTAGGGAATTCCTCAAGTGGAGTGGATTTGACTGACGGCGCTCTGAAAAGCGAACAGACAAATGCGCTGAATCAGAGACGGTAAAAGTAAGTGGGTCCAATATCATTGGTCTTAAAAAGTGGGTGGGTCTTGTCCCACCCATATACAATGGTTCCGACGCCCATGGGTGTGGGTGTGAGAGGACATGCCAGGCGAGGTTGGACTGCAGGGCTGCATCTGGTGAGATGCCTCCTGATGTCTCCACCTCTAAACACCCAGCTCAGAGAAAACAGGTCATCAGCACCAGCACACTCAAACAATGGCTGCCGGGGGGACTTGTCATGCCCAGCGCTCCGAGCAGATGCATTTGGACGATTTACTATCTAAAAATTAGAAACCAGTTATTTTATTTTAGATATGCTGTCCTCTACTTGCATCAGCCTGAGCATTTGGGCCCTCCAATGTTCATCACTTCTCAGATTATTAAAAGCAAGAATGTATCTTGAGAGATGACACAGATTCTCTCTTTACAGCTCTACAAAGGCGAAAAAAATATCAAAAGGAGCCTACAAAGTACTTTAAAATGTCTCAACCAACAACTGTAGCATTTCATCAATATTTATCAATAGTGACAGGGGGAGACATAACAGCCAACAGGCTTGCACACAAGCATCAAGCCAATTCAAACTAGGGATTTTATTTATTTTTTTAACAAAGATACACTCTTAAATTTGAAATAAATGCTGTTCTTTTAAACTTTCTATTCAACAAAAAAAATATATATATATAAAAAAAAACATGTTTTTTGTATTGGGCAGCACAGCTGTTTTAATATTGATTCTTGAGCACCAAATCAGCATTTCAGAAGAATCATGTGACTGTATGGCAGTAACAGCAATAAATTAACCTACATTTTAAAAAATATTGAAAAAGAAAACCGTTACTTTTAATTGTAAAATTTCCCAATTTTACTGTGGTTTTGATCAAATAAATGCAGCCTTGCAGAGGGTAAGAGACTTTAACCGCCCCATGTGTGTATCGTACTTATATGTATATGTTTTTTGTTTGTTTTTTTAATGTTTTTTTTTTATAGTAGACATTATTCTCCCGGGTTTTAATTTAGTCAGTCCAGCATCTTGGTGATGTTCCTGTAGTTCTTCTGGATTTAGTCTGTCTCAGTTTTTTTCTGTTTCTTAATGTAATCACAGACAGACTCGATGATGGTGAGATCAGATCTCTGTGTGGATCATACTGTTGTCAGACTCCTAGTGCATGCAAAAAAATCACCGTATTACAATTAATGGAAAAAGGAATGTTTGAGAATGTAAACTATTTCCTACTGACACACTACAGCTAAAGATATTAATATCTGGCTTAAAAAAAATTGGGGGGGTTAAAATACTAATGTGCTTTAACTAATGTGCTTTATTTATCCACATTTGGTTTTGTTTTATCTTGTCCCACAACAAGAAGGCTTCTGCAAAAAGCCTATCTGCTGGATAACGTCTCAACATACTCTAAAACCTTAAAATATGACCACCAACTGCTAAGCTGTTTGGTGTCTCTGATGCTGATGGAATGAAATGACCCCCTCACATTCTCTATTATCCCGTTTCTCAGTGGAATTCCTGTTAATGGCACCAAAATTGAGCTTTGTTAAAATGTTTGTATTGTTAGATGTGTATTACAGTTCAATGAATATTAGATTCTCACAAGAAGTTCATAGCCCAGCTGTAAGCACCTATACACAGATCTGATCTCACTTACCTCTCATGTGAGAGCTGCTTCAAGACAGCCTGGAGTAATCTTTG
Organism: Leuciscus leuciscus; assembly: GCF_965113295.1. Taxonomy (NCBI): domain Eukaryota; kingdom Metazoa; phylum Chordata; class Actinopteri; order Cypriniformes; family Leuciscidae; genus Leuciscus; species Leuciscus leuciscus. Next base: position 27,222,523 of record NC_138730.1, read on the forward strand.
TTCTTAAAGAAGCTTTAACTTTTATACTGCAATTTTCTTTTTATTTTGTGATACTAAAAGTGATAATAAGCTTTTATCTCCTCAAGCTTGGATCAATCTATAAAGATAAGTATATGTTTGCCTTGTAGGTTCCTACTACTTCAAACTAGACTGTTTTTTGTGCTTTCTATGTTTGCTTTTGTTCGTTGTATTTTGTTTTGAGTGTTTGAGTTTGACATGAGTGCTATTATATCCCCTCCATTTTGATTTACTGTTTCTTTAAGTGTAATTCATGACAAGTGCAATGTGATTAAAAACATCTGATTATTAAAAAAAAAAATCGCCTAATTGGTGTGTTGACATCTTTCAGAGAACGCACTTCACAGAGGATCTCGGCTTAAAATAAGACCAGATTTAAATGAGAACTTATGAAATTAGGCACAGTGTTCTGCATGCTTAAGCGTGATGGCTCATTAATTCGACCCTAAAGTGTAAATTCTGGACTGTTCTAATGCATGTTCCTCCGTGCCGATACCTGCCACCTTGCTTCTAAATTATAGGCTACATGTTGTCTGTACTCTCTCTCAGTGAGATGTGGTAGACAGTGTGGGTGGGAGGATGGGTGACATGGATAGAACTAAATAGCAATGGCCTGGTTCAGCTGTACCATTTGTTTAGAATGCTATACATAAAATCACACTCATTGGCATAAATCTCCATGTTTAACTTAATATGGTAATTTAGGCTTTTACCATACCTAAAATGGTAAAATTAGGCTTCACTGGAGAGCTGATGCTTCGAAAGGAGCCTCTTTACAGGTGAGATATGGACCCCATTTTACACCTTGGCTTCATAACACAAGCAGTTACCCAGCTAACTAAGAATGTTTTGCTAATGTTCCCATTATGTTATGAACACATTATTTCTGAAATGTTCTCTAAACATTTAAAATGCCCAGTTTTTAAAATGCTTTGAAGTGTTTTATTTCTTGGTTATGTGAACATTAAGGAAACATTGATTCTGTTTTATCATTCTCCAAACATTATGTGAATGTTACTTCTGAATTATTTCTGAAACAAGTAATAACATTGAAAAAAAAAAATGTTAGATGAACGTCCAGCTAAAACATTCAGAAAAAAAAAAAAAAACTCCATAAATATTGTTTTGAGAACATTATTGTTCTCGTCCAGGCCCTGGTCATATCTAGGCTTGATTACTGCAATGCTCTTCTGGCTGGACTTCCATCATGTGCAACTAAACCTCTACAAATGATTCAAAATGCAGCAGCTCGTCTTGTCTTCAACGAGCCCAAGAGGGCCCACGTCACTCCTCTGTTCATCTCTCTGCACTGGCTACCACTCGCTGCTCGTGTCAAGTTCAAGGCATTGACGCTTGCTTACAGATCTATCACAGGGTCAGCTCCCTCCTACTTTCACTCGCTCCTACGAGTCTATATCCCTACCAGAAGCCTATACGATCGATCAATGAGCAACGGCTCGTGGTTCCATCACAGAGAGCCACAAAATCACTTTTCAGAACATTCTCATTCATGGTTCCATGCTGGTGGAATGATCTCCCCACCCTCATCCGGAATGCAGAATCCCTGACAACATTCAAAAGACAACTGAAAACTCATCTCTTCCGTGAGCACGTAACCTCATAATTATTTTTTTTTAATTCCTTTAATTCTCCCTTATCGGGGTTATGCTACTCTGAACAATGCCTGAACTTTGTATTTTGAGCACTTCTTGCGTTGTTTTTACCTCTTCACGATGACTCGCTTAACTTAGTCCTAAATTGTAAGTCGCTTTGGACAAAAGCGTTAGCCTGGGAAAACCCAGACAACTTCCGGCAAATTTAGATTTGCTCTGCAAGTAGTCTGGCAAAGAGCTCATTCAAGCCCATTTCTAATCCGTCGAAATCGTGGCACCAATCAGAAACGTTGGGGCGGGCTTTACACGATGACGATCGCTCTGATTGGTTTTAGGTCTATCCAATCTACCCAGAGGCATTTGAGCGACGTCCGTTGGTGAAGCGCAGCAACTTTTAAATGCATTATTATATTCAAATTGCAAACACATGAGGACAGTCTCCATGAAAGACCCACTGGCAGATGAACGTGCTACTACATTTCTCTCCGAAACGGTAGGAAATTAAATTAGATTTAATAGAGGATTTTAACTGTGACAAGATGATTGACAGGGCAGTTTACGTGACAGGATGCACGCGACAGATCCGTCCGATAAAGATGACGAAGTAGTATGTCCCAAAGCTTGCCTACTTTTTTGCTACACATTCAAAAGTAAATACCTTTTCTTCACAAAAAGAGTACATACTTTTATGGCGTAGTGTAACTTAGGCGAATTGGGACGCAGCATATGGCTTTACAAGATGACGATCGCTCTGATTGGTTTTAGGTCTATCCAATTGTGTCCAGAGGCATTTGAGCGACGTCCGTTGGTGACGCCCCTTTGGAAATGAGTTATTAATGAAGCTTTGCCAGACCATAACTCAGTTACTACTGAGAATGGTCTGGTTTTAACCAGGCTACAAAAGCGTCTGCTAAATGACTAAATGTAAAATGTAAAACATTATTAAAGACCAGAAAACTTTGAACAAATGTTCTAAATGTTACTGGAAGAATGTTTGTTCACAACTAAGAAAACCTTGCCAGAATGTTAGCTGAGCATGTTCCCTGTTAGCTGGGTATTATCCATCTTTGGTTACTTTCTGTATTACATCAATACTACCATCAATAAAATATTAGCTGAGCGACTGCAATGAAGTGCAGTGTCTATGTGACCTGCACCCATGTTCTTTTCCAGATGAGTAGGCCTATTTCACGAGTTCACATCTACATATAATTAGTACAATAAGTTTATGCGTATTTGGCGTGCTGTCCGGGGGGAGGGCTCCGAGCTCGGAGTTAGGCCCGAACCCAGAGTACTCCCCCCAGGTGGTAAGTGTAGATGGAACTGGAAGTGAGGAGATGGGGTGGAGGAGGGATGCTGACAAACTTTCAATGAACAGAGATAGGTCTGCTGTGAATTTATACTCTGTCATTGAGTTGATTACTGATTAATCTCCAGCTGTGCATAATTTGGTTAATTATCTGAACCTGCTCCTCCCGAACTTTGTTAATAAAACATCATATGGTCATCATGGAGGGGAAAAGCATGGGACGTTAAATACAGGCGTGGATAATAACCCCAGTGCCAAGTAGACTCCTACTGTGTGACTATAAATGCTTCATACTTTATTCAGACCCATATACATACATATACACAGCATGTAGTCAACAAGAAGTGGCAAGCACACAGTGGTTTGGTGCATGCTCATTTGCAGTGCAATCATGTAGACTACAATCAGCAAGACTTCACATGCAGAAACATACAGAATGGCTTTCAAAATGATAAGGGGCTTAATGAATTACCTGCAATTAAAAATAATTAGCTTGTAAGACATTTGAAAGGAATAAGACAGTGGTTTATGTGTGGATATGAATTTCATAAATATGCAGTGGTCTTAAGATGGAATTCATATCTCCTGACTTTAGTTTGTCTACTAAAGGCCAATTCACACAGCTGGTCGGCATCTGTCGGCCTTCAGCATTCTTCAGAGCATTTGCAGTACATTCGCAGCAGATAGACACAAGTGCAGTTATGTACTGAAGCTTTGGAAACAAAACCAATGGTTCAAAAACAAAAATATAAAAGGGAGGTGAGCAACGCTACGCATTTTTCTGCCTTCTCCTGCGCTGTCGTTACCAAGCAACGGGGTAAATAGCTGCTGCTTTAATGACGCAAACACACCGCGGTTTGGACCCAAATAATATGAGTTCACACAGTCCAGCGGGGGCAGGGGGCAACTGAACTCGGGTTCGGACCAGGCAATCGAACCAAGTGTGAAAGCACCCTAAGGGTTAGTTCACCCCAAAAAAATTGATGTTACCATCATTCACTCAACCTCATGTCATTCCAAACTCATAAGACTTTTGTTAATCTTCAAAACACAAATTAAGATATCTTTAATGAAACCTGAGAGGTTTCTGTCCCTCCATTGAAAGTTCAGGTAGGCTAACCAAAACGTAAAAGATCAAAAAAAAAAAAAAAAAAAGTGACAAAACAAATCCATATTAAGATAGGGCTGTCACAATTTCGCGATTAAATTTGAGTGCTGGATTTAAAAAAAATCATTGATTGCAATTTACCTGTGCCGATACCGGTATTGTGCCGAATTTCGATTCCCTGCCAAATTATTACCTCCCTCGTTGAAGTCAGTACCTGATTGCCTAATCCTAACCCCTTCCCCACAACTAATCCTAAACCTACCAATACTAGGGGGGTAATAATTTGGCGGGGGTCAGAATTCGGCACAACACTGGCAAAATACCCGAAGTGGTGCATTCCATGGATAAGAATTCGAGCAGTTTAATCCAGACTTGGTGTGAACGCTGCCATCTGAACCCTGGTGCGCACCAAGTGGGGCGAGAGCCCTGAAAAGGTGGGTCTCGGTCTGCTTCCAAACAAACTCTAGTGCAGTTCGACTGAAATATGAACGCAATACATAAAGACATCTAAACGATTAACGAAACAAAAACAGGATGTGATGTCACAAGATATGACTCTAAAAAGGACAGAATGCTAAAGCATACTAGTTTTTTCTCGTCATAGGACATACGTTGCCCATCACAGTTCGGTACAGATCTTCGTTTGTGTGTAACAGAGGACTTCCTGGTGCTGCTTTGACTTCTTCACACATTTCAAGCTCTTCACGAGTTCTCAAGTGATAAAAAAATACCATCATATTACGCACATACAACAAGCGCATTTAGCCCAGCACACAGAATTGTTTTTGATGCTTGTTTATATATGAATAAAAGCCTAAATTAAATCTGTTCATCATATTAAGCGCCATATCTCTTCACAAGACTAAGAATTTATTCCGCTTGATTCATATGGATTAGTTTTACGGCACCTTTATAACCTTTTTGGATCTTTTAAGTTTTGGTTCCCTGGATTTTTAATGGAGAGACAGAAACCGTTTTAGGGTTACATATATAACCCTATAAAGAGTTACTGTGTCAGGTTGCCATGCTTCAAAAATGCCTAAGCATCTTCCTTCAGATAATTTTAGTCTTTAATTAAGTGATGTATGTAAGACAAGGATTCAAGACATGATTTTAGTCCATGGAAAAACATGGGTTTTTCTAGCAGCTTAACAAGAAATTCTAGAGTCTAGAATGTATGAAAACCTTCAGGTTAGGTTTTTTTTTTTTAAATGCAAATTACAAAATTAAAGTCTCAATACAAAAAAAATAATAATAATTATGTCAACCTAAAATCTCTTTATGTATGTGTATTCCTTTGAATTAAAGGTCATATGTAAGTGCTAGTAAAAAAAACTACTTTTATGCAACACAACAGTTAGAGGTTTAGAGGTTTCTCATTCCTACAGGGTTTTTCCTGCACACTATGGGAATACATTATTATATATTATATACATCAATATGTGACAACTAAATGTAGCCTAGACCTTCACCTTGCACAATCAATCTCCAATTCTATCACTTAGCCTGACACATTTCCTTTGTTGAATATCAAGAACTTTATTAGTGAAGCAAGCTTTTTTTAAATTGCTTTTCTTTGTGAGATGTCCCCAGACTGGTGAACCTTTGCACAATGCCACGTGCAGCGCATGTCTCAACAATCCTCCCCCTCTGAGACAACACATTCCCATCAGCCTAAACAATGTGACACCAACAGGATGACACCAAAAAAGAAAAATAACCCGCAAAATCAGCTGCCTAATCGGAAAACAAACAACATTTGGGCTGTATTGATGTGGTTGTGGCCTAGTTTTGTGAAGTGGGCTATTAAGTCATTCCATTCAGCTTTCCCACTACTAGCTTTGAATTAATTAGCAAATAGCAACTCCCGCCGAACAACATTCTTTAAACTCAGAGCTGACTGGACACAAATATGGGAGCCCAAACCAAACCAGCTGTAAGACAGCAGATTGCATCCATTCTACTCTGAAAATACCTCATCTGTAAACTACGACAGCGCCGTGTGATTTCATAATGGTGTCTTTAAGGCTGATCACAACGTACCTCGTCTTTGCAATCACTATTATATATTAGACCATAGCTTTGATGGCCTCATTCCAATTTAGCAATTCCACATCCTTTGCTGTTTGGACAGCATCCACATACAACCCTCAGGGTCAAAGACTTGAGTAAATGGAATATCACTCTATTGAACATGCTGATCAGAACTCATTCAGCTTTCCGAAGACCCTGATGGGCTGACGCTGTGAAACTGAATAGGTTTCTGTGATCCCGTTCATTAGCTCTGTCACTGATGTAAGCATTGAGTACAACTATGGGCAAATTAATGTATTGACCAGCAAAGAGAATGCATCTTCATGGGTGAGCCAATAACCTCATGCACCGCAAGATGCCACCAGGGAAATATTTGCAACTACTTTTCATACAAGGCGATCAATCACCCTCTAATAGCATTTAGTTCTCCATGAGGTTTATTCTCAATTACATTAATAATGGATTTGAAAGGAATGAGTCAATGAACGTCTACACTATTCTCATGAACTCTACAGCCATTCGAGTTCGTTTCAATCCAGAAATCTTTTTTTCATTGTGTAAGTCAGGTCACCTAAAAATAAAACACTACAAGTGCTTACTTTCCTTGTTCTGTTGCAAGATAGATGCCAAGCATTTTATGCCAGATCCACCATGAATATGAGCATGAGTTTTACAGTGAAAACAGGATGATAAATTAGCTCTCCAGCCTACACAATGTGTGTGTGTGTAGGCCTTAACGTGTCAACCAGTCCAAACTCAAGAACATGCTTGGAGTGTGTCATTCAACCACGCTGCTCTAAACAAAATACGTGATGCATTTTTAAGAGGAAAGCAATAAATGCGCGACCTCAGCTCTTCAAATCACAAGTGCCACTGAAAATAATAGCTTACCTCCAGATTTGACCGAGCTGTAAGATGTGAATGACGGACTGCAACAGCCAGATACAGAGGGAACAGGATGCTGTGCGTGTCTTACTATTCCGGGCTGCAGTAGCACTGTTGCTGCTGTTGCTTGTGGTGTTGCTCTTGCTCGCCGTGGACGCCTGTCTTTGAGGCGTAGACGGGTGGGCTCCAACGTCTCCGTGCGAAGCGGAGCAGCTGAGCAGCTTCCCATCCATGTGAGAGCAGCTCGCCGCGCCGCCGCCGGAGCTCTCATCGGTGCTGAAATCATGCACGAACCATCGGAAACTGAAGACCTGCACTGAGAACGAGCCGAGCACCACAAAAAACAGCGTAAGCCCGAACCACCAGTAGTCGCGGCGGAGGTAATAGTCGACAGAAAGCCAAACATCTGTGCCCACATCCGCGAAATACACCGTCACTGCGGCGAGGATCCACAGGCAGTCCCAGACCGTGTATTTCTGCTGCTCCCTACTGAGGCGGAGACATGTCGAATTTGAGCCACAGCACCGCGACTCGCCGTTAACGAAGTCCGCCTCTCCGGTTCCAGAATCCGGCTGCGATCCCGGAGCGAGCCCTTGAACCGAACCCGAGTGATCCGAATTCTGCAAAGGCGTAAATGCTACATCGCTCTTTTTCATCTTTAGCACCCCGTCAGATTTCGCGGCCATTGTAGCAGCTTTGTCTTCCCACCGTTTTCGCGTCTTCTCCTCGGCTTCTCTATTCCAGGCGAAGAGACACTGGGCTGGGCGACCTCCTCTTCCGCCAGCTACAGCGCCGCCTGCTCATAACAAAGCAACACTTCCTTTCGGTAGCGGGTACGAACCATATGCTCTCCCATGGCTCCTACTTAAAACTATGACATCATTGCTTTGCAACTCTTCTTCAGGCGCACATCATGGTGTTCAATATCCAGCTATTGCAGCACAGCCTTTTGCTAACTCCACATTCGTGCATAAAAAATAATGTCTACGGCAGCGGTACATTAAAGATGTGACTGCTCGGTTGCTATGGCATTTGTAAACGTGCAGTTTCGATTCGAATTCCACCCAAAATTGAACACCCTGTCTAGAGCGGAGACAAGCGGCGCGTTAAAAAGTAAATAGCTCCTTTAATAAAAACTAGGAAGCGTCCGTTGTGGCGGTTTTCTATTTTTCACGCGTTGCACATCTACTGCAGACACTTTATTATTCCTAAACCGTCTGAAAGAAAATGATTTTAGTTACAAATATTCTATATTTCTGTGAATTGTATTCGTACATTTATTTATTTATTACTTTTGACCTTTCAAACCCAGATGGGGACGTTTCTATTTGTTTCAGAATAGTATGCAGTTGTATCAATGCTAACATAATATTATTCATAATTATTATTATTATTATATAATACAATTTTGTATACAAATGCAATGGATTTCCGTTAAAGTTGGATACGACAGTTATCCATCCATGTAACAGTTGCTGAAGTCATCGAGCTTACAACTGATTTGTCCGTGTTTTAGTAACGTTCTGTTATAACGTGCAGCTTCGACGTTCACAGTAGATCGACAGACTCAATCCGTTGCTTTATCGGTAAATAAATATAAGCCGTAGCCTATACTGTCACATTTAAATCTAAACAATAACAATGGGCAATCTCCACCAGCTAAGAGAACATAGGCTAAATAAACCTGTAAAAAAAAAATCTTACAAACGCGTTCTCGTCTCGTGTAGCCTAATGGATAAAGGTTCAGCACCACGGAAAGCTCCCAGTCTCAGTTCATTATTATGTCTCATTGTGGGCCATGCAGAAGGTCCGCCATAAACAACGAGTCGCGTCTGAGCTCCATATATCACTAAGGACGCTCCAGTGCCATCAGGCGTATTGTGCTGGGTGGGCTAACTGGCGTCATTACTGAATTTATTGGCACCCTTGAGTACGGCGATGTATTGTCGACACGCCCTCTGCTCGCCGGTTACACTTAAAGCGAGTGGCTGCTTTGAAAAACAGCCACTATGAGTGACACACACACTGAATGGTAATATATTGTATTGATTCAAGTTTAACGGGGACAAAATTAGCATATTACACCAGCATATGCTGCCAGGTAAGGATCACATGAATTAATGAGGCACATCGCCCACAAAAATACGTTAGAAAAGATAAATCAGCGAGGCTCTGACGTAAGCAGCTCTAACACTGATTGCCACGATCTTATCACGCCTCAGGTCTTAAACTTCACATGCTGTTTGGAATTGGGCACTGGAACAGATGGCGTCAAACCGTCAACATAAGTGGGCTGTCGTGAATTGACTTCAATAATAGACTGGCATCAGAGATGCAACAGAGATTAAATACACAAACACAATATAATTATATATAGACTATATTACGTCAGGCAAATGTAACTTCGCGAGATAGAGCATTTTGACAAATTTACAAGCTAACTTTGTGGTTATTGGATTATTTAAATACTGCTGAAACTTTTGAAACAACAAAGTGAGAAGGACAGAAAACAACAAAGTTAGAGGGAAACATACATTTGAATATTGCGAATTTTTTTACCAGCTTTTAGTTCAGCATAATACAGCGAGGCCCTTCAATGGCCTAGCCACTCTGCCTGTGTGTTACCTGAGCTTCAGAAATGATGCCATCTGTCATCTTCAGACAGGCAGGGGTTAGCAGCCTGTGGTGACTTGTGGGCAATGTTTTAGCAGGTCCATTTCAGGCCCCACTGACACACAGACTGCCATCACCTGTTGTCAGTGCTGAGTATGATTGAGATGTAATCTGGATTATGTAAAATTCCAAAAATAAAGTTCTTGTAATAATACGTAATAATCTAATTACAAGAACTTTAATCAATAGAAAAATAACTATAGTCTGATTAATAGTACTTTAATATGTAATAATCTAATCAGACTATAGTTATTTTTCTATTAAAGTTCTTGTAATTAGATTATTACATATTAAAGTACTATTAATCAGACTATAGTTATTTTTCTATTGATTACATGAGTAAATGTTCTTCTCACAATGGCAATATTATTCCCAATTCATTGATTCTACTTCTTTGCTATATTTAAAATTTTCCTTTCTAAATAAATCTACTGCTTATATGTTCAGACGGTCTTCCAGGTTTGTAAAATTTATTGCACACACAGACCCGCCACTGAAAACTGAGACCCACACAGCATTTGATCACTGGATTTACAAAAATCATTCACTTTTAAGAAGCGTTTTCTCAACATCATCTAATCAGCTCCTGATGAACAAGAATTATTATTTGGACTCAGTGAGTCATTTAACCATGTATTAAATTCTTTCTTTTAAACACATTAAAATGTACAAATTCACATCATTTCATATTTACATGCAATGCAGGGATTCCCCAACTTTTTTGTCAGCTGAACCTCAGCTCTAATATATTTACTTGAAGTAACCCCAGAGATATTAAGTTAACAAGTTGGATCATTAATACAATTAAATAATAATAATAATAATAATAAAAATAAATGGTATGGTTCACAGTTCTCTGATGTCAGTTAATGGTCATATGACATGCAGTTAAACAATTAAAATATATATATATATATATATATATTTTTTTTTTTGGTAAATCATTTTGATCATTTTTAAATTTGTATGGCTTAGCCTATACTTAATAGTTTTTCATTAAATTCACAAACCCCTGCATTTCCTTCATGAACCCCAGTCTGGGAAAGCCTGACATAATGTAATATTTAATGCACATCATGTTGTTGAAAACAAATAATGGAATATATTTTCTTTCTCTTTTTAAATTTATATCAATATGGTACAAGATCATCCTATTCAAGTCAATGTGATTACAGGGTTAGGTCAAAAGTAATCAAAAAGTAGTCAGAATACATTACCTGAAATTAGTAATCTACACTGTAAAAAAAAAACTGTTAAATTTACGGTAAAATACCGGCAGCTGTGGTTGCCAGAACTTTACCGTCAAAAATATGGTAGCAACATTTTAGATTTTACAGACTTTACTTAAATTTACAGTAATAAACCGTATTTAATTATATGATATAATGTTAATTTATTGACCTATTGATGTATTTATATCTGTTTTGTACCATAGTAACACACTGACAACCACCAATCACAGTGGAGATGAAAGTCACATGATGAATTAAAGATCAACACAAGCAGCCCTTTCACAAGAAAGTGAATAATAATATATAGAAGCTGCACAGTGTCATTCATACAAACACTAACACCATCATGGTAACACACCTGAAATTTTTGAAATGCAATAAGCATTAATTTAACAACATTAAATGTAACATAAAACCCTAATGTACATAACTGATTAGAAAAAACTATGAAGAAACATATAGTTATTTCAACAAAAATACATCAAATGTGAAGTGTCACGCAGGGAATTGTGGGAATGTCAATTTATGCTTCTTCACTGTAAATTATACAATGACTTGTTCTTTTTCACTTCCAAAAACTGTAAATTTAACATTACATTAAATGTACCGTTAGATCTATCACAGTTGTTTACCGTATAAAGTAAGGAAACTTTCTCTTAACCATTTAACAGTTTTTCACTGTAGCATTTTTACAGTCTTTGACCGTTAAAATCACGATCATTTTTTACTGACTACAATTTTAAAGGGGTCATATAATGGTACATGCACTTTTACAAGTTGATTGCACTGAAATGTCTGTTGGCAGTGCCTGTACACAACCATCCTATCATGATAAAAATCCATCCAGTGGTTTTGTTTTAATCTCCTTATATGTTTGACCATCTCTGAAATCAAGCCGTTCGATATTGTGACGTCATAAGATCGTACGCCCCTCCCGCTATTGTGATTGACAGCCGTGTTTCAACACAAGACCCGCCCTGAGCAAGCTGTGACAGCACATAGTAGTCCGCCATTGTTGATATGCTGGAGTAGAATGGCGTCTAAGCGATTGTGGTGTTCTGTTCTTAGATGTAATAAGGAACACAGCAGTCATTTGGATGTTCCTAAATCCGAGCCGTTGAAGAAGCAGTGGCTGAGTTTTGTTTTTGAAGCAATATGCCCAAAGGATTGACGCGGGGATTCCCTCACGGGGATTCCCCACGATCGTCTGTGCTTTCATGTTTGCGCTTTCATGTTTGCGCGAATCATTTCACACCAGACAGCTTCACAAACGAGAAAAAACGGATCGGTACCAACGTGTTCCTGCTGAACCTCCAGAAGATGTGAGTGTAATGTTTTATTAACCTTTATATTAGTATTTATATTAATCTTTGCGAAATTTGCAAACCTTGCTGCAGGCTTCATGATGAATGCCTCTAAGGTTTACACTCAGGGTACATTACGGCATGTTTTCTATGTACGACGTTCTCAATATAATTCATAATCCCACGTTTATAACGAATAACACGTGGTTATTGTGTTAGATACGGTCAGAGAATGTCTAATACGGTGTACCCACAGAACAGAGGGGCGGGGTGAGCAAAGCTCATTATCATTTAAAGACACATGCACTGAAACGGCGTGCTGAAAACAGAGCTGTTTTTGACCAGGTAAAATTAGTGTTTTCTTACAATACTAATGAGAATTTTTAATTAAAGTATATTACAAACTTTTAATTTAGACCCTAAAGAATCATATTAGCTTGTACAAAAATGGCATTATATGACCCCTTTAACTCCAGCACTGTCAGTTGTGGGTTTGAGCTGGTTCAAGCTTAGGCTGGTCCTGAATATCAGAGGCTGTCTGTGTTAGCTATTAAGAAGCGTTTTCTGCTCAGTGGAGACTAGCCTCCCTGCTACCTCAATATAATTACAGCTGTCTTCTCTTATTGATCTGAACAGGCTCTTTTCCTTGAGAACACTGTACCAAACTCCACAGCCCTTCATACTCAAACCAGCATTTAAAGATTAAATCTTAATGACATCAGCTATATATATATATATATATATATTGATATTAGGGCTGGGGGAATTAACGCGTTAATCTTTGCGATTCATTTGAGATGTTTAACGCGTTAAAAAAAAAAAGAACGCAATTAACGCAGCACTTTTTTTTTTGCCTCGTTTTAATGATTTCCTGTTGCGGCTGCTATTAGGCTTGTTTGAGATGAGCAAAATCTGCGCAGAATCGATCACCGGTGATCAGCGCGAGATGCATGCCGGTTAGAAATGTGTCCGAGTGCGGTCCGCCTTGCTCTGATGTCATGCTGACGTATGTCAAAAATCTCTCGCGAGCGCAAGGCACACCTGTCGGATTCTGCAGGCGAGCGCAATTGCTCTCCACCGACTGCGCTGATCAAAAGCATGTTGGGAAACGACTTGCTGACGACACAGCTTAACAGGGCCGCGGGAAGAGGTTTTAGGTTGGGGGTGCTGATTTTTTTTTTTTTTTGGGGGGGGGGGGGGGGGGAGATAGGGGCGTCACCACTTTTGAATAAGAAACAATATCAAGACTATAAAACTCCTCAAAAAACGTGCACACACTCAAACCTGACTGCACATCACATTTTTGACTTTATTGATTCTGCTTTTATTCCGGAGTCCCTTTTATTTTATTGCTCCGGAGTCGCATATCAGTCACAAAATGCGCCACGGGGAAGAAAAAAACATCTATTAGCCTAAGTCGCACTGGACTAAGTCGCATTTAAAAAAAAAAATTATTTCACAAAAAAAAAAAAAAAAATGTTACAGACAGTCCGTTACGGACGTGAGCGCTCTAAAGCGGCACTAAAATAATGTTTTAAAACTTTCACAGAGACCTCAAACTGAAAGCACAAAGCCTGTCTTTAAATTTAATTTCGTTTTGTATTAATTGTATCTTAATTTTAATCGATGTTTCATCAACAAATTGTCTGGATTTAATAAGAAGTAGCCTAAATATAGGCTATTAGAAAATAAATAATGAGGATACGGAGGCGCTGGCGAACCTGGAGCTCGTCTCATAATGAAACTCAGCGTAGGCCTATAAGGTAGCCTATTGCCTCACAGACCTGAGACATATAGATAGCTTGAAATGTCTACTTTTAAGCAGAACAATTCAAAACGAAAGAAAACAGACTGCGCTGCTTATGTAATTCGTATGAAATGTGCATTTCTCTCTGGCGCTGCGAAGATCGCGAGTCGTCAACTTCATCTGTCTAGCCGACACTGACATAAAAAAATAACTGTTTTATTATTAAACAATTAAAATGTCTCCTGCTATATTTTACATATTTGCCTGTTCCTTACAAAACACTGACAGTGGGTTGTTGTTTTTTTTTAGCAGCTGCGGACAAATTCTTTCGACACACACACACACACAATATTACGTAACACTCTGCGCTTATGTTTTAAAAAGATAATTTAACATATAAATAAAAATTTTTAAATAGCCCACTTAAAGTGTTTATTACAAATAAATGACTAAATGCTAAAAATTTATACATTTTAATGAACAAACATATGCGTTGCATTTACAATTCTGTGAAAACAGGGGGTGCTGCAGCACCCCCAGCACCCCCACTTCCCGCGGCCCTGCAGCTTAATGTTCATTGGTTTAAACAACCGTGATGTATGACTCTGTCTGTGTGTCCCAACTACTTGTATCGCAATGATTTAATAAAGATCAAAAAATTTTTTTTTTTTAAATGTTTAAAACTCTGATATCATGTTTTATGTATGTGTGAATATTCCCAAACTATCTAACAGTGCGATCTCTATGGATTATGCAATGTATTTTTTATAAAAAAAAAATAATAATAAAAAAAAACACATGTCTGTATTAAAGAAAAAAGACTGATAAACATGTATTTGGAATGGAATTAAATAATAGGCTACTTTGGGTGTCTTGTTCATTATATTTATTTTCATATAAAAGCAACAGAACTTAAATTCCATCCAGTTTATTAGCAACACTGTGCACGAGCGTGAATCCCGCGATATCCATCTTTGATCTCACAGTCACAGCTGTCAGATCCACTGCGAGAAGAGAGAACTGTCCGGCTTGCCTGCGCTTTTTTCACTCCTCCCCTCACTGCAGCCGCCTACTCTCGCCTACATTTCAGGCGAGGCGAGGCGCATCTCAAACAAGCCTATTGAAAAGGCCGAAAATATGCCGTCCCGCCCCTCCGTGTTCGGCGATCAGGTTCATTCTCGCGCAGCTTTCATGAGCGGGTCTTTTCCGCTCCATGTGTGCACCGCGCGCGCGCGCGTGTGTGTGTGTGTGTGTGTGTGTGTGTGTCGGCGCGTTGCTGCGCTCTCTGCTCAATGTTCTGCTCTGTCGGTAACAGCCCAAACGCTCCAATCATATACCGATCACGCACTGGAAAAGCAAAGTCCGCTCAAATAACGTGAAGTTTGCTGAGCTGGTAGCCATGATGGGCAACAATGGTAAAATGACCTGCTCTGGTAATAATAGCTTTGTAGGACTATATTTTATTTTGATAATTAAAAAGAAAAGAAAAAAATAATCTGTTAAATTGATTATGTTGATTGATTACTGAAAAATAATAATATATTGATGTTTACTTTTATTTTAATATAGGGCTATTTTCTGTTCCTTTTTTTCCCCTGTATTGTTTAATTTAATTAGGTGATTCTAAGTTTAAATATTGATGATTACAAGCTTGGAGGAAATGCAATTAATTGCAATTAATTACAGCAAATTGTGCAATTAATTAGTTAATTTTTTTTAATCGATTCCCAGCCCATATATATATATATATATATACAGTGCCCTCCACAATTATTGAACCCCCTGGTAAATATGATCAAAATTGGCTGTAAAAAATAAATCTGCATCGATTATCCTTGTGATCTTTCATTCAAAAAATGTGCAAAATTCTAACCTTTCATTGAAGTAAAAGAATTGAAAGTGGGGGGAAATCACATTATGAAATAAATGTTTTTCTCCAAAACATGTTGGCCACAATTATTGAAACCCCTAGAATTTTTTACGAGTAAAATATCTCTGAAGTATATTCCCATTAATATTTACCTTTTTTAGTACACCAGGGTGACTAGGAACATGAAACTGTCCA
Organism: Leuciscus leuciscus; assembly: GCF_965113295.1. Lineage (NCBI taxonomy): Eukaryota > Metazoa > Chordata > Actinopteri > Cypriniformes > Leuciscidae > Leuciscus > Leuciscus leuciscus. The sequence goes on from NC_138730.1 coordinate 27,238,511, forward strand.
GCTATGACTTCGTGTTTCACAGAAGTTTAAATATGAGGAAACACAAAGGCCAAATCCCCTTAATCATCCATCACAATGAGTAAAACCACAGAATATAGTTCTGATGCGTAGCAAAAGATTGTTGAGCATCACAAACTAGAAAGTGGCTGTAAGACAATAGCTAAAGAATTGAAAATCCCCATTTTGACCATCAGGGCAATAATTAAGAAGTTATAACCAACTAAAGATGTTATGAATCTGACAGGAAAAGGACGTGTGTCTATACTGTCTTAATGCACGGCGAGTATGAAAGTTTGACTGGCCAAAGACTCTTCAAGGATCACAGATGGAGAATTGCAGAGATTAGTTGAGTCTTAGGGTCAGAAAGCCTAAAAAAAAAAATTATCAAACAACCCCTACATCCCCACATGTTGTTTGGGAGGGTTTAAAAAAAAACCCTCCTCGCTCATCCAAAAACAAATTCCAGCAAATTTAATTGTCAGACACGACTGGATCTTCAAACAACACAGGGTTCTGTGGTCAGATGAGACTAAAACAGAGCTTTTTGGCAGCAAACACACTAGATGGGTTTGGTGAACACAAGGATAAAAAGTACCCCATGTGTACAATTTAATATACCATTGGATCTTTAATGTTGTGGGCATATTTTTCTGCTGGAGGTCCTGGACTTCTTGTTCAGATACATGGCATTGTGGATTCTATCAAATATCAACAGATAAAAAATCTAAACCTGACGCCTTCTGCTAGAAATCTTATAATATGCCGTGGTTGGATCTTCCATCAGGACAACGATCCAAAACAAACATCAAAATCAAAACAAAAATTTGTTGTGGAGCACAAAATGAAGCTTCTGCCATGACCGTCTCAGTCCCCTGACCTGATGAGTGGGCTGAACTGAAGAGGAGAAGCACCAACATGGATCTGGGAATCTGAAGGATCTGGAGAGATTCTGTATGGAGGAATGGTCTCTGATCTCTTGTCAGTTATTCTCCAAACTCATCAGGCATTATAGAAGAAGACTCAGAGCTGTTATCTTGGCAAAAGGAGATTGCAAAAAGTATTTAATAAAAGGGTTTCAATAATTGTGGCCAACGTGTTTTGGAGAAAAACATTTATTTCATAATGTGATTTTCCCCCCACTTTCAATTCTTTTACTTCAATGAAAGGTTAGAATTTTTCACATTTTTTGAATGAAAGATCACAAGGATAATCGATGCAGATTTATTTTTTACAGCCAATTTTGATCATATTTACCAGGGGGTTCAATAATTGTGGAGGGCACTGTATATATATATATATATATATATATGGAAAGTTAGCTGTGACATTGAGCAATGCTTACACAGGCTGTCATTATTACACAGCACTAGAAAATCATGCCAGAGAAGCTCAGCCTTATGAATGTATTGTGGCACTTGGTACCATACATCAGCATTATCAGACAGACTTCATCCATCCACACTCGCTCTCCCCTTCAGAGCTCTGACAGACATACAAAACCATCACGGCACATATAAACCTCTGGTTCATGGTCTTTCCAGTCATGACATGTATAACAAAAAGAAGAGAGATCATTGCAACAAGCTGCGTGGAAACATAAAAGGCTGTTGCATGCAGTCCTCTGAAGCATGTGATTCTCTTCTGAAAATAACATCACTTGGATCTTATTGTTATTCACCGTTCAGCAAAAATGTAAAGGTTAAATGGGTTAAAGGCACTGAATAATTTGCTGTAGGCAAACATGAAAGCACAGTTGCGGTTTCAGTAACTATTGTGGGTTAACCTGCAACCTTCGTGCTGGTAGTCTATAGATTACCACTAGCGTTTCACACAGACTGAAATGCTGCATTTCAATCAAATATGGCAACGTTCTGTAGACGCTTCAACTGTGACATGAATGACAGCCTGTAGTTGCTCAGCAACACACCATCATTTCTCAGGTTTTGTGCATGAGCTTCTAGTAAGACAGCAACCCATTGTGACAGACCCATGGAAGAGATTCTTATACAGTGAGTTGTCAAGCAGAAACTGGGCCATTGGCCTCTACATGCTTCATAGACAGGCGAGTTAAAATCCCCCCAGTCACTGTAAAGCACAGGATGACACATTAGGGCTTGTTCAGCCAACCAAATATGCCCTGCCATGAGAATCTTTACACAACTGAGTTAAACAGCCCCACTGTCAACAGAAAAATAACCACATCTAAATACAAATCACATGGCCAATCTGACATTTATTTATGCATTTGGCAGATGCTTTTATCCAAAGCGACTTACATTGCATTTCAAGGTACACATTTACATCCTTATCAGTTCTTATTCTTATTCAATCTATTGAGCTGTGTACCAGTATCATACGTTTAATGAGTCCCATAATATGATTTTAAAAGGATTTAAAGGGATAGTTCACCTACATATTCTGCCAATATGTATTTATATACGCCACTATTTGAAAGTTTGAGGTTGTAAAACTTTTGGTAAGTCATTTGACAAATTTCTGACCAAATCTGCTCATATATTTGATTTAAAAAATGCAGTAAAATTGCAATAAACTGTCATGGTAAAGCTGAATTTTCAGCATCATCAGTCACATTTCCTTCAGATATCATTCTAATATGCTGATTTTGTACTCGAGAAACATTTCTTATAATTATTAATGTTAAAAACAGCAATGTAGCTTTTTTTTGTTGTTGTTGCGGAAACCGTGATTTTGTTTCAGGATTCTTTGATGAATTGACATTTCAAAAGAACAGCATTTATTTGAAATAGAAATCTTTAGTAACATTATAAATGTTTTTACTGTCACTTTTATTATTTTTTATTTATTTTTTTAATCAATTTAATGCATTCTTGCTGAATAAAAGTAAACATTTATTTTTAAAAAGTACTTTCCCCGAACATTTTGGTAGTGTATATACATTATAAAAAATAAGGTGAACTACTGTTTTGATTATACTGTCATTATTCTCTGTTGAATGCATAAATCTATTGTTTGAACCACCGAGAAGGCAATAATTATCATTTATGTTGCATGCATGTCTGCAGATAATACCACTGTGTGCATCCACCCCCTAAAAATATCTGATGCTCTCTGCCATGATCCCTCTGTCCAGACATCAGCCCATGGCTGTGAGAGTCCCTCCACAAAATGTTAACTAAACTAAATGCAGCACAGAAAATATGGAAAACTAAATCCACAGATGACCCTTGGACATTTGCCTTTTAAATTAAATTAGATTAATCTTTATCATTATGCAGAGTACAAATACAAATAATGAAATGCTGTTAGCTATTTTTAACTAGAAGCATAAATTATTTTAAAAAGCGTGTAAGTGCAAATGGTATTAGTGTAAAAGGCAAGGGAACAGGACAGCAGATGACTAGGATATAAAAAGGAGCAGTAATGATGGGGTAATTACTAAAAGGCAGGATTTATATAGTAAAAAATAATGACGTAAATTTACCTTCCTTCTTTTCTAATTTCCACCCACAATTTTGAAGAATATCCTGGCCACTACATAAAATGAATGTGAATAAGGATTGGGGCCAAAATGACCACAAAAAAAGCGCTATCAGAGTATCATAAAAGTGGTTCATATAACTATGTATACTTTTATCAATATATTCTGAAGAGATGAAATAGCTTTATTACTACATCTGTAATTGTCAAACATTCCATTCAATGACTTTCTTAAAGGGATACTCCACTTTAAAATGAAAATTCTGTCACCATATACTCGCCCTCATGTTGTTTCAAACCTGTATGAATTTCTTTCTTCTGCTGAACAGAAAGGAAGATATTTAGAAGAATATCAGTAACTAGACAGTTTCTGGTCTCATTGACTTCCATAGTATATATTTTTTTCCTACTATGGAAGTCAATGAGACCAGAAACTGTCTGGTTACTGATATTCTTCTAAATATCTTCCTTTCTGTTCAGCAGAAGAAAGAAATTCATACAGGTTTGAAACAACATGAGGGTGAGTATATGATGACAGAATTTTCATTTTAAAGTGGAGTATCCCTTTAATCTTAACCCCATTCTCCATCTTCTGCCAAATTCATATTCTTGCACATTATGCCTTTGCTCAGCTCACTGCACTGGGTTCCCACAGCAGCCAGAATAAATTCAAGAGACACTATTTCCATCTTATAATGCAGCCAACACCCTGGATCTCTACTGTCCACAAGCCATTTTCAAACCCTATAGCCTGTGACCATTCTTAATGGGACTTTGTGGTCCAACTTAAATATTTGACTCACCTCATTATGCGATTTGTATCAACCACTTTGTCACTGTAATGTTTGTGACTGCATTGGTACACTTTGTTGTTAATAGCAAAGGATTATAGCAAAAGTGCACATAAATATAAGCACTAAGACATAAATGTCTTTGGAAACGTGGCATCTGCCGAGAGAGTAAACGTAAACATCAATATGTAAATCACACTTTTGCTTGCATTCCTAAAAATAATCATGCTATATTTCAGCATGTAATGTCAGCATATGGTACAACCATTTATGGAAATAAGAATGAGAATGTGAGCAAGAAAAATACGATAAAGAACTATAAGGATCGCTTTCCACGTGCAAATGCTACTTTTTGAATTATCATTTGTTTGTCATCTGTCACATTTTGTCTGTCTAAACGAAATTTTTACAATTTAAGCACCAAATCAGCATATTAGAATAATTTCTGATGGATCATGTGACACTGAAAACTGGAGTAATGGCCAAAGCCTCTAAGTGCCATTTGAATTTCACTTAAATGGCAATGCAAATGACCTATTAATTGTCATTTAAGTGAAATTACTTAACTTAAATATACAAGCTTTATACAAAATGATCATTCTAGAAGAAAATTTCAGATGGCATCTGAACTCTTCATATATATATTATATATATAGATTATACGTGTGTATATATATATATACATATATACATATATATGTGTGTGTGTGTGTGTGTGTGTGTGTATATATAATATACACACGTATATGTATATGTATATATATATATATATATATATATATATATATATATATATATATGTATATATATATATATATATATGTATATGTATATATATATATATATATATATATATATATATATATATATATATATATATATATGTATATATACTGTACATACATATATATACACATGTATATGTGTGTATATTATATATATATATATATATATATATATATATATTGTCACGGGGTGAAGAATCACTCGACAAGGCAGGCTTAGTGAAAAGGCCCCGGAGGGTGGATTTTATTTACAGTGCAAAAATAAAGGTGAAGGAAGACGGTGATCCGGTGAGTGATGGCTGGTGCTCCAAGTGCTCTGCAGTGTTCAATCCAAACCGAAAGTGGGTGTCCAAACGTGCTCCAAAAGAGGTGGGCTGTCGGTCACTCGCTGCTTTCTGAAGGGAACAGAGAGAAAGGTTAGTCCAGCAATTCATTCAGCTCGAGACCAGAGTCTGTCTGTCTGCTCAGCGCCTGCTGCTTTTGTGGCTGTGGGCTGATGAGGTGCAGCTGTGACCGATCAGCCCGCTGTGAGGACGTGCAGGTGTTTTGTGTTTGTTACCAGGGCGACGTTGATTCCTTTGAGGACGCTCGTCACATTCCCCCCCCCTAAGCGTCGTTCTGGTCCTGTGAACATATGGAGATAGTAGGGGTGAAACAAGGGGCGGGTGGGGAATGACCCCTGACAGACCTGCATAAGCTGTCCATATCCGTGAGAGGCCATCAGCGTTCGCGTTGGCAGCCCCGGCCCGATGTCGTACCTCGAAATGGAAGTCCTGGAGCGCTAGGAACCAGCGAGTCACCCTGGCGTTGGTGTCCTTGGCGCGGGCCATCCATTGAAGAGGCGCATGGTCTGTGACCAGGGTGAACTTGCGGCCTAGGAGGTAGTACCGGAGCTCCAGGACTGCCCACTTGATGGCCAGGGCCTCCCTCTCGACGGCGGCGTACTTCCTCTCGGCCGGGGACAGCTTCCTGCTGATGTAAATGATCGGATGCTCCTCACCTTCCTGGACTTGGGACAGGACGGCTCCCAGTCCCGTGTCGGAGGCATCCGTCTGCAGCAGGAAGGGGCAGCCAAAGTCTGGAGCGCGGAGTACCGGTGACGACGTCAGTGCCGCTTTGACCCGGGCGAAGGCCTCTTCAACGGCTGGGGTCCAGCATACTTTTTCCGGCTGCCCCTTCCTGGTCAGGTCTGTCAGAGGGGCGGCTAAAGAGGAGAAGTTGGGGATAAAACACCGGTAATACCCTGCCAACCCCAAGAAAGCTCGAACCTGGGTCTTTGTCTGGGGTCTCGGGGCGGAGTGGATGGCCTCTACCTTCTTCTCCTGGGGTTGTATAAGGCCTCGTCCGACACGGAACCCCAGGTACTTGGCTTCGGAGAGAGCTAGATGACATTTTCGGGGGTTGGCGGTGAGTCCAGCCCGCCGGAGCTCCGAAAGCACCCTCCGCAGACGCTCCAGATGTTCTCCCCATGCCTCGGAGTGGATCACGACGTCATCGATGTAGGCGGCTGCGTAGGCTTGATGGGGCCGCAGGATGATGTCCATCATTCGTTGGAAGGTTGCGGGGGCCCCGTGCAGGCCGAAGGGAAGGGTCCGGTATTGCCAGTGGCCACTGGGGGTCGAGAAAGCAGTTTTAGGTTTAGCAGTTTCGGAGAGTGGTACCTGCCAATAGCCTTTGGTGAGGTCCAAGGTGCTGATATACCGGGCCCTTCCCAAACGGTCCAGCAGCTCGTCGACCCGAGGCATGGGGTACCCGTCGAATTCGGAGACTTCGTTCAGGCGGCGGAAGTCGTTGCAGAAGCGGAGGGTGCCATCCGGCTTTGGAACCATTACAATGGGGCTGGACCACGGGCTCCGGGATGGTTCTATTACCCCCAACTTTAGCATTTGTTGGATTTCCTCCTCAATAGCCTGCCGACGAGCTTCCGGGACACGGTAGGGCCGTTGCCGGACGACGACTCCTGGGGGTGTCCTGACGTCGTGCTGGACCACGTTGGTCTGCCCGGGCTGGGTTGAGAACACATCCTGGAACTGACTGACCAGGTGCTGCAGCTCCGCCTTCTGGGCAGCCGATAGATGGGGGTTGACGTCTACAACCACGGGATCGGTGAGACTTAGGGCCGCCACTTGGTCCCGGGTCCCCACCCACTTCTTTAGGAGGTTAATATGGTAGAGTTGCTCTGTCTGGCGTCGACCAGGTTGCCTTAGACGGTATGTGACTGGCCCAATCCTTTCCAACACCGTGTATGGACCCTTCCAGGAAGCCAGGAACTTACAGGCAGAGCTGGGGACCAGGACCATGACGCGGTCTCCCGGCTGGAACTCCCGTGGTTGGGCTGCCCGGTCGTAATGGCGTTGCTGCGCTTGTTGGGCTTTGCTGAGGTGTTCCCGGACTAATGGCATCACTCGATCGATTCTCTCTCTCATTTGTCGTACATGCTCGATGACGGTGCGATGAGGGGCAGGCTGCTGCTCCCAAGCTTCCCTGGCGATGTCGAGGAGCCCACGTGGTTGGCGGCCGAACAGGAGCTCAAAGGGGGTGAAGCCAGTTGAGGCCTGAGGTACTTCGCGGATCCCGAAGAGCACGTAGGGAATCATGAGGTCCCAATCCCGCTTATCCTCCGCCGCCACGCGTCTCAGCATCTGCTTAAGGGTCTGGTTGAACCTCTCCACGAGCCCGTCCGTCTGAGGGTGATAAACCGTGGTCCTCAACTGCTTCACCCGCAGCAGCCTGCAGAGATCGGCCATTAGCCGGGACATGAACGGTGTTCCCTGGTCAGTCAGTATCTCCGCAGGGATGCCGACTCGGCTGGCCAACAGAAACAGCTCCTGGGCGATGGACTTCGCGGTGGTTTTGCGTAGGGGAACTGCTTCTGGGTACCGGGTGGCGTAGTCGACGATCACCAGGATGTGTTCGTGTCCCCGGGCAGACTTTGGCAACGGCCCCACTATGTCCATCCCGATCCGCTCGAAGGGCACCTCGATGATGGGCAGCGGGATGAGTGGGCTGGGGGGAGGAGTCCTGGGCGACGTGACCTGGCAGGTCGGGCAGGCTTGGCAAAACCGCTTCACTTCGGCCTCCAGGCCCGGCCAGAGGAAACGGTCACGGATTCGCTGGGTGGTGTTGGCTGCCCCGAGGTGACCTGCCATGGGATGAGAATGGGCCAGCTCCAGGATAGTTTCGGTCTTGGCTCGAGGTACCACCAGTAGTTTTTTCTCCTCCCCCCTCCGCTGTGCGACACAGTATAGCAGGCCATTCTCGACGACAAAATGCGGGAGAGGATGGGGCCGTGGGAGGACGTCATTTCCATCGATGATCCGCACTTGAGACCAGCAGTGCTTTAGACGATCGTCCTCCCGCTGTTCCTTGGCAAATGAGCCCCCTCCTGCAGCCTGTTGGTAAACATCAAAGAAAGGATTAGAAGACTGAGAAGGGGACTCACCATCTCTCCCGCTGTCGGAGGCAAGTAGGGCTGGTCTACGGCGGGGTCCACGCGGCCGCCTCCGTCGGTTCCCCTCTGGGCTGGCAGGCTGAGTAGCGGCAGTGAGCAGTCTGTCGAAGCCCGGCCAGTCTCTCCCAAGCAGTACGGCCACCGGCAGGTCCTTCACCAAACCCGCCTCCACCGGCCAGGTCCCTTGAGGTGACGATATGGTAACTCTACGGGCCGGTACTTGGCGAGTGTCTCCGTGAACGCAGGTAATCGGCAGAAAACTCTTTTCACCGCTTCGGGGGGCACACAACCGCGACTGGATGAGGGTGACCGCACTGCCTGAATCCAGCAGGGCCCGGAAACGTTTCCCCTCCACGACCACGTCTGCTTCAGGGGCTCCCGATGGTACACGCTGGTGGACGATGCAGCCTGCCAGCCACGCACGCGGTGGTGTTACGGGTTCAGCGCTGGGCATGGGCTCGTCTCGCGGCGGGGGAACCGTCGGCCTGCTGACTGGTCGCGAGGTGCCTTCGAGCGGGCGCCGCTCCTGGACCACCCTCCGGGGAAACGGCAACGCTCGATCCCCAGCCTCACGGTGATGGATGGCATCCGCCAGCTCGATCGCCTCCACGAGTTCCAGAGTGTTGGTAGGGTTTCTCATGCCAACAGCTTGCCGAATTGGACGGGGAAGAGCACGGAGGAGGCGATCGACCACCACCCGTTCCGCTACCTGAGCTGCAGTGGGATTATCTTCCAACAGCCAATGACGAGCGATGCGGCTGAGTTCGGCGGCTTGAGCACGGGCTGGCACGCGGGACTTGAACTCCCATTCGTGAAACTGTTGGGCGGCGCAGATGGATGAGAGGCCGAGCTTTGCCAGGATTTCACGCTTGACTTCGTCATAATCTTCGGCGATCGCACGGGGAAGTGAAAAATAAGCCCGTTGGGCTTCTCCGGTGAGGAGAGGTGCCAGCGCGCGTGCCCAATCGTCCTCGGGCCATGCCTCAGTGAGGGCTGTGGATTCAAAGACTTGCAGGAAAGCCTCCACGTCATCATCAGCCGTCATCTTCGGCAGCAGGCGGGTTGCTTGGGCACGAGGATCAGGTAGCGGAACGCGCTGGGCGGCGGCGGCATGGATGGCGGTCAGTTCTTCCTCCGTCCTGCCCTGGCGAGTGGCGAGATGTTCTACAATTTGTTGCTGGCGAATGCTCACCTCCGCGAGGCGTTGTAGAACCTCCTCCATCGTGGGGACCGAGCGCGCCGCTTTCCGTGTCCTGTAGTGCACACAGGAAAAAAAAGAAAAAATTAGGGGTTGGGGTGGTGAACTTGCCGGTGATTCTTCACGCACTTGCCCGCATTCTCCACCACTGTCACGGGGTGAAGAATCACTCGACAAGGCAGGCTTAGTGAAAAGGCCCCGGAGGGTGGATTTTATTTACAGTGCAAAAATAAAGGTGAAGGAAGACGGTGATCCGGTGAGTGATGGCTGGTGCTCCAAGTGCTCTGCAGTGTTCAATCCAAACCGAAAGTGGGTGTCCAAACGTGCTCCAAAAGAGGTGGGCTGTCGGTCACTCGCTGCTTTCTGAAGGGAACAGAGAGAAAGGTTAGTCCAGCAATTCATTCAGCTCGAGACCAGAGTCTGTCTGTCTGCTCAGCGCCTGCTGCTTTTGTGGCTGTGGGCTGATGAGGTGCAGCTGTGACCGATCAGCCCGCTGTGAGGACGTGCAGGTGTTTTGTGTTTGTTACCAGGGCGACGTTGATTCCTTTGAGGACGCTCGTCACAATATATATATATATATATATATATACATACACACACACACACACACACACACACACACACACACACATATATACACTCACCTAAAGGATTATTAGGAACACCATACTAATACTGTGTTTGACCCCCTTTCGCCTTCAGAACTGCCTTAATTCTACGTGGCATTGATTCAACAAGGTGCTGAAAGCATTCTTTAGAAATGTTGGCCCATATTGATAGGATAGCATCTAGATTCTTGCAGTTGATGGAGATTTGTGGGATGCACATCCAGGGCACGAAGCTCCCGTTCCACCACATCCCAAAGATGCTCTATTGGTTTGAGATCTGGTGACTGTGGGGGCCATTTTAGTACAGTGAACTCATTGTCATGTTCAAGAAACCAATTTGAAATGATTCGAGCTTTGTGACATGGTGCATTATCCTGCTGGAAGTAGCCATCAGAGGATGGGTACATGGTGGTCATAAAGGGATGGACATGGTCAGAAACAATGCTCAGGTAGGCCGTGGCATTTAAACGATGCCCAATTGGCACTAAGGGGCCTAAAGTGTGCCAAGAAAACATCCCCCACACCATTACACCACCACCACCAGCCTGCACAGTGGTAACAAGGCATGATGGATCCATGTTCTCATTCTGTTTACGCCAAATTCTGACTCTACCATCTGAATGTCTCAACAGAAATCGAGACTCATCAGACCAGGCAACATTTTTCCAGTCTTCAACTGTCCAATTTTGGTGAGCTTGTGCAAATTGTAGCCTCTTTTTCCTATTTGTAGTGGAGATGAGTGGTACCCGGTGGGGTCTTCTGCTGTTGTAGCCCATCCGCCTCAAGGTTGTGCGTGTTGTGGCTTCACAAATGCTTTGCTGCATACCTCGGTTGTAACGAGTGGTTATTTCAGTCAAAGTTGCTCTTCTATCAGCTTTAATCAGTCAGCCCATTCTCCTCTGACCTCTAGCATCAACAAGGCATTTTCGCCCACAGGACTGCCGCATACTGGATGTGTTTCCCTTTTCACACCATTCTTTGTAAACCCTAGAAATGGTTGTGCGTGAAAATCCCAGTAACTGAGCAGATTGTGAAATACTCAGACCGGCCCGTCTGGCACCAACAACCATGCCACGCTCAATTGCTTAAATCACCTTTCTTTCCCATTCTGACATTCAGTTTGGAGTTCAGGAGATTGTCTTGACCAGGACCACACCCCTAAATGCATTGAAGCAACTGCCATGTGATTGGTTGATTAGATAATTGCATTAATGAGAAATTTAACAGGTGTTCCTAATAATCCTTTAGGTGAGTGCAGAGCCATAGAGAGAGAGAGAGTTGCGACACTCCCATAGACCTCCGTTGTAAATAATGGCGGCGCTTTTAACAGCCTACTTCCGGGATATGAAGATCGGAATAGTTCCAAACACTGTCATTTGGGCGTTGGACACCATTCACTTACATTGCTGCGCGTCGAGTTGTTCCAGAGTTAAGTTGCCGAAATATCGACCTCTTTTGAATTGTCAACTGTCTATATTGTATCAGAGGCCCTTTGCGATGCTTATACTGGTCTTCATTTGTACATGCACAGCGTAATTATTTATATTTTATGTTGGTTGTTTCAACCAATTTTCAAGCACTGCCTGCTAGCTAACGTTAGTTAGCTAGCGCGACTTCATCAGCTAAGAGTTCGGTAATGAATCGCTACCACCTTATAGCAACTTTTATTTAATTTAATTTTTTGGGATATACTAACTTTTCATTATGTTTTATTGTCTTGAGTGAAGCGGCTTGTGAGAACAATGCTGGACCTTTAGGATTGTTATGGCCATCACCAGTCCTGTCTGTTTCATGGATCACCTGCCCCTGGTTTTTGTTTTTCTTGTTCACACACACAAGCACACATTTTTGTTGTCTGTCATTGTTTAATAAAAAATATTTTATTTGAAAACCTTCATTTGTATCAGCCATGCTTAAATTCGTTTTTAATCTGTTATAGTTTTGATAATGTGTATGGCCTTAATCTTAAAATAATATTCTTAGTCTTAACATGATCATGTTTCACGTTGTGGTCCTGGGGGATGGCCACTTTCATCAGAAGAAGTGAGCTAGCTTCTAAACGAATTCTGAACGGACCGCCACGGCAGACCTCTTGCGTGATCATGAAGGTAGGCTAATGGCTGAATCAAAATTTATAAGCAAAATCACGGGAATCAATAGCCTAATACAGCCCAGCTGTGCTAAAATAAATATCATGAGACGTCCATCATCAGATGAATGATATGGAAAAGTTAAGTTAGAGCCGCTAAAGCTAGTGCTACTACCCATGCGAACATGAACACTAAGCTTTTCCCTCCAAAAATATAGCTTAAAACTTATCCCCAAATGCAAAACTGACATTAACAAAATGCAATAATGCAATAACAGCTGAAAAAGTACTTGGGTGTGTGTTTTATTTTATATTTACCGTTCAATAATGCAATCGCTGCTGTCTGTCCCATAGAAGAACATGACAGCCAGCGTACGTTTTGGAACTATTGGGGCTTACATGAACCACGTGACAGCCATAGCGGCGACATCAGAGAGTGTCGCAACTCTCTCTCTCTATGGCTCTGGGTGAGTGTATATGTATGTGTGTATATTATATATGTGTGTGTGTGTGTGTGTGTGTGTGTGTGTGTGTGTGTGTGTGTGTGTGTGTGTGTGTGTGTGTGTGTGTGTGTGTGTATTTTAAATCTTAAAAATAGTTCTGAATATTACTGTTTAAAGCCATTAAACATTTATCTTCAATGTAGATAGATATTTATATTTGTATAGTAGCCCCAAAATGAAAGACAAAAAATATAAATAAATGTATTTATATTGCATAACAAAATATCAGTTTTATTTGTTATTTTTAAAAAAGCACAAAATCAATTAAAAAAAATGCTTTTATAAAGTTTCACATTATATAGCCTACAAAACATAAAAAAGGAAATAATTCATTTTTTTTTTAAAAAGAGAGATTATATTACATATAATAATAATATTATTATTATTCTATACACAATATAATTTTCATTTAACAAATTTAAGAAAAAATACAGTATTGTTTCTAGGGCACATAATGTGAACTTGATAGAAAATTACTTGATATCCACTTCAAAGTAAATGCAAAAATAAATTAAAAGTAAAAGTCTACTATCATTTGCTTGCAGATGCCACTGATATATTGTTTCAATTGCAATTACATGCATTTGTAAGCATGAGTTCATTGTCAAAGTGTCCAAATACTTTGTGAGGCCGCTCTATATTAACAAATACATGTGCATGTTGAGAGCCTGTCAAGCTGATGTATGGTGCTGCGACCCATGGTCAGTGCACCGGAGGAAATATGTCAAGCCACAACTGGGCACAGGGGACCGCACAATTCATTAGCTCAGCCTTAATTGCCATGGCATTTCAAAATGAAACATCGTCATCTGTAGCTAAATACAGAAAGCGAGGAGAAGAAGCCACATGATTGAAACAAAATTGTCTTGTACAGCATGTGTGCAAATGACATTTGTTAGTGGGCCATTTAAGACACTATATTTAAAACCTTGTCATGGGTGAACAGCCACCGTAATGAGAATGATAATTTGACTCAAACTCAGCGGCTTAATTTGATGAAAAATGATTTGTCATTATGCTGCATAACATCAGGCGTCTGAGATAATCACAGAAATTGTCACATTATCAGGTCCATATTCCAATCCACACATCTGTGTCTGGAAGGCACAGGAAGAGCTGAAGCCCCACAGTACACTCTATAGAGTCAGTGGCTCATCCGCTCTGATTCTGAGATTGTTAGGTTACAGGGCCCTAGCGCCCACATCACTCACATGAGAGAAACCAGGCTGGGTAACCCTGAGACGTCCAGTTGTTAAAATGGGCACCCACAGCTCCAATTATTAATGGAGTGGTTTGAGCACATGCATATTGGAGAAATGGCTTTGCGTGCCAAGGTCCCCTGCAGCGACAGTGAGAGAGAGTGAGGAAAAGGGACAGATACGCGTGGATGGTCAGAGCCCCAGGGAGCTTGTGCAGGGTTCATGTGGGGCAACAGGAGGAGGAAGCCTGGAGAGAATCATACATCAGTTCAAACTTAACCGTTTCTTTTACTAATATCCTTGGTGCACTCCTGCTACGCTCAGTGCTCAAAGTGGGCCGGTACACACCGGTACACACGCCGTACAGGCACTTCTATATTTTAATCACTTCTCACATGTTGCCGGTACTCTGCAATGTGATTTCAACCGAGGTTTCACTGGAAACCAGTGCATCACAATTTTTTAAGAATAATCATATATTATTAATAATAATACAAATAATACAAAATAATACTGAAATAATTACAAATGGTGATGTTTCCTTATGCTCACCAAGGCTCCATTTATTTAATACAAAAATACAGTAATATTGTGAATATTTGTGAACTATTGTTACAATTTAAAATAACTGTGTGTGTGTGTGTGTGTGTGTGTGTGTGTGTGTGTGTGTGTGTGTGTGTGTGTGTGTGTGTGTGTGTGCGTGTGTGTGCGCGTGTGTGTGTGTTTTTAGCATCATTTCTCCAGTCTTCAGTTTCACATGATCTGTCAGAAATCATTAATATGCTGATGAAGAAACATTTCTTATGATTACCAGTAATATTGAAAACAGTTTTTGCAGCTTAATATTTTTGTGGAAACCATGATCATTTTTTTCCAGTATTATTTAATGAATAGAAATTTCAAAAGAACATAATTTATTTGAAATAGAAATGCATTCCTTACTGAATAAAATAAAAGTGAAGTTAGCAGTCCTAGCAGAATAATCATCAAGAAGCATGTGTATTAACAATATTCTTCAGAAAAGTTTGCAAACCAGAAAGTGATGAGACTTTTTAATTTTAAGCAATAGGCCTATATTTGTTTAGTAGTGACTTAAGTAGTCATATACTTTTTGGCACCACTGTACATGCTTAAAAGAGCTTGTGTTTGTCTTCCACTTCAGATGCGAATTGCTGTTTTCAGCCTATTTTACTTCTGCTATCGGATGCATATTTAAAGTGGAAAAAATAGGGTGGGACTAGATTGTATACATCACAGCTTGATTGGAAGGTGAAAATATTTTTTTTTTAAAATGGAGCCAGACCAAATGCAAGTTAACTCATATTATAGCTACTTAAATATCTATCGGTACATTTCAAAAGAAAATTTCAAAAGACGAGCAAACTGTTGTTTTGATCAAGGATTATGATGACTAAATCCACCAATTAGCTAATAATTCACATTAAGACCAGGCATATGCATAAGAAAGAAAACAGAATAAACTTTGATTTCAAGTGATCTTAAAGTTGCGATGAAATGGAATAAAAAATTAAATAATGTCTGTATTGTGACATACATCCGAGTGAAACAGATTATCGAGAAAGACAAATGTAGGGCAAGCTTGCAGTCCATTGAAAGAAAGAGTGGACTAAATTGAGACATCCAGCATGTACTAAAGAGAAGTCATTTCACCAGAAGATCGAGTTCTAACATTTTGATTAAGAATTATGAACTGAATTAAAACTGAAACACGCATGCCATGGATGAATTGTTCACAATAGGATCAATAACGTGCTTTTAGAAAACAGATAGGGAGAATTTTTATTTCATGTTGACTTCAGGGAGTGATAGATTTGCTTCCACAATCAAGTTGAGTGGGACAGTTTCCAGAAGCTGTGTTTTTCATCACAGAAAGCTTTTCAAATTCAGTATCCTTTCACCCCTTGTCTTTCCCTCTCCTTGCCCTGCCTCTCTCTAGCATTTGATTGTCCTGTGGGATATCAGCAACTTTTGAATACTGCACAGCTCCAAAACAGACGTGAGTGTCTTAATAATAGTTGCAGCCAAGAAAGTCAAAGCGGTGTAGATAATGCCAGTCAGAAAGTCAGCAAGCATGAAGCCCCAGTTGCTCATTTCAATATAATGAATTCAGTCAAAATATATTATATCCCCCTTTAAGATATGCTTGAAATGGAAGGGATTTTTTCAAGTAATAAAATGTAATCAAGTCAGGATGTATCTGTTCATCACAAAGGTTTGTAGTTCACATATTAAATGGTGCTTAAGTTTTTTTGAAGCATTGAATGTTGTCATTTTAATTTAACTGCTGGTGCCAATTTATTTTGATACAGTTGGTTGATCAGCATTCCACCACTACATTTGCTTCTCGCTGCTATCTGGTTTTGCAAGATAATGAAGGTCAAGTGAGAGGTGCGGTGCATGTTAAAGAGCTCCTGCTGTTCTGACCCCACTCACAAACTCTGTTTGTTGACAGAAGTCTGCAAAGACACTACAAAGAACACCGCAGCCTATTTTAGTGACCTAGGGCTAGGCTAAAATGGTTCCGAACCAAGCGAAAATACACAATTTGTCCAAAACATCAAACACAGCTAAACACAACAATTAGGCCTATCGTTTGCGCGCGCTCTCCGTTTCGCAACATAGTTGAAATAACATACCTTGCTTCATGACGCTTCACCAGGTGGACAGGTGGTTATACACACACACACACCGTGTGAACCTGAGGAATCTCTCGTAGTATATCCAATTCCAAATTTCCACAATCTTTCCTCGTCCATGTTTTCGGCGTGGGCGGGCCTACCTGCCGCTACTCCGCGACGTAGCCTATGCCGCGAGAGTACAAACAAACAGAAACATTTTTATTAGGGATGTGCTCAAGTAATCAGACGTGACTTTAAAAATATATTTCTATATTTCTCATTCCCATCAAACACAGAACGTTCCCCTAACGTTAGTTCCCGTAACCGTTTGTATTTTGGGGAAGAACCAAATATTTTTGTCAACCTAATGTTCCCAGAATTGCAAGGAGGTTCTTTTTAAATAACCCAAAAATAAATTGTACAGAACATTCCCTAATGGTTTTTAGTTTAATATTTTGCAACCATAAAATAATTCCCAGAACGTTGCAGGAAGGTTATTTTTAAAACAACCAGACGTTCTGTGAGTTGTTCCACGAAACCGGTATGATTTGAGTCCCTCTGACCTTTTTAAGTGTATTTTACCTATTGGGTCACCAAAATCTATTTTTAAAAGTTTTTGTATCGATTGAAATGTCTCCTTTAATAAAGTTAAAAAAAAATAATGACATACAATTATCTTTATATTAGAAATCATCTTGTTTTTTCAGTTGACACCACCTATTTTGTCATGGCCTTCTATGAAAGTGTACTTGGGATATGAATAATAAAATTTGAAAAAAAGTCCATACATTTTGCCATTCCCATGAATATCTATCTGTGCTTTTTTGCTGGTAATGTTTTTTTTCCCTAGTAAATTCATGATTATTCATTAAAATCACATTATTTAGTTCCGTTCCTCAGTAATCCCGGCCGTTACACAAATCATTCTCCCCATAAAACGAATGAACAGATCCTTATGTGACATCAATAACAGGAAGTAACATCATAGAAGTCTTCTGAACAACATTGTGTCACAGGCAAGTTACCACCTTCTTTTATAACTATAAATTATTTAGAATTGTGATATTGTGGTTGTCAAGCTCAACGACTCAACCCTGTTACATCAAATAAAGATAGAATTATATTACTTGTGAAAATGATCTGTTATTTCAACAATATACATGATTTCTTAATATCATGCATGCCATGTGCTCTCCTGTTATTCACTACATGTAGAGCAGTGGCCATTTAAAAAAAAAAAAGAAAAAAGATCACAACCCCGTCACACTCAACCCCATTACTTTTTTGCCAAAAAAAAAACCACTCACACAAACACATGCTCGCACACACACACATCAAAAAAGCACACAAGTAATACGTTTTATTTTGATTACCTATTTAGTCAGTTTATAATGTTCTAATGTATACATAAGTTATTGTTGTTTTTCCTGCAGTCGAGTTAAAGCTGCAGTCCGTAGCTTTTTTGGGTTAAATATTATCCCAAATAATTTTTTTGAGCAAGTACATAACCAGCCAGTGTTCAAAACTATCTGCTTGCCTTAGCTCGATTCAAAATGGTAAGCTTGTAATAAAGTTTTTAATTCCAGTGGTACTGGTGGATTTCCGCGGGAAATTCGAGCATGTCTTTGCGTCATTACGTCACATCTGTACACATAAAGAAGGAGTCTCGGCTAGTAGGCTATATTGCGTGGTGGAGTGACAACTGGAGATTCACCCGTTGTAAAACGCGAAGGACTTCGGACTTGGGAGAAAAAAAAGAGACTGCAACCGGGCCCAGTCGTTAACATGAACAATTTGAGAATAAAGTATATTTTGCACGGTTTGACGTGATATGATAAGCGATCGTTAGATTTAATCAGCACGATTTACTGCAATGCTTTTTTCCCCTTAGTTGGTCAGAACAAAAGTGGATGTTACCTGTTCAGACGACATTTTCCGGTGAAAATTCTTATGTTGGTCATACTTCCAAAAAGTAGAATCTGTGATTCCGAATGACAGGATCCACAGCACCAGCGCGGTGATTGACAGCCGTACATTCTCCTCAAAACATTGGATTCATCCGCGCTGTGCCATGCCGAGGCACAACGCACGTAAAGTTGATAATTCCTCAAATAACTGCAATTGTAGATTTCGAACAGAGATGGCGACAAAGAGGAAAACTGGGGACTGCAGCTTTAATAAAACTGAGTTGCAATTGCAATTTATATCTGTTGTTTTTCTTGGTTACATAATGAAATACAGTGCTTATAGAAAATCTTACAGTGAATTTGAGTAAAAAACAACTATGTATATGTTAAGCTGTATTTATCTCTTCAACCCCGTTACCATGCACCCTAGTCTCACCCCGTCACACCTACATTTTTATAAAAAGATTTTTTAAGTTTATGAATAAGTAATTTAATGTTTGTTGAACTTAGTCTGAAATGTTCAGAGCAATCATAAGAATACAGATTTTTAGTTCAAATTCTGAAGTTAAGCCACATCTTTGATCAAAAATGATGAGGTTGCTGTCACAAAAAGTGCCCATTTCAGGCTTTAGTATAGCATAAGTGTAAAATTATATGTAAATTTTACATTTACAATTACTGAATTAGTGTGAGGGACATCTGATTAATAGGAAAATGTTGATTTCATTACAAATATATTTTATAATCATATTCAGAGAGCTCCCATAGTGTCCATAACGGGGTTGAAGACTAATAATGCCCATATCTCAAAATAATTACCAATAATAATAATAGGGATTTGATGCCTGAGGTGGGAAAATATGTTTTTCTGGAAGTTAAATATGTAATAAATGTTGTGGGGTGTTCAGAAAAGTAATACATACAAGTAAAAAAGTCCAAATCGTACCGGTTTCGTGGAATGACTCCTGTATACGTTATTTTTAGGTTAGGCTACATGATTTATCTGTGATTTTTGTTTTTTGTTTTGTGTGCCCTCGTAATCTTTAATCAAAATAACTTTAATTACAACAACGTCCTCTCTGATGATGCGTTTACTGTCACAAGGAGTAGATGATGCGAGATTAAATTTTTGGGTGGAGTATCCCTTAACTAGTCCTTAATGTTGTGGCCACTCAGACTTTGGTTACAAATATAGGCCTACTATAGGTGTCCATCAGGGGCGTTTCCTCCAAGGAAGCAAGGGAGGCAGTGTCTCCTCAAAACTGGATGTTACCAAATAAAACTAAAGCAAATACAAAAAAGTTACAGTGCTTGCCTCCCCTGAGCCCATATATAATATAATATAATATAATATAATTTATAAAAAATGTGAGGACCTTGTACATCGTGTACAAGTCTCTTAATGGTTCAATCCAGATTTGAAAACTAAAAAAGAAAGGCGGCCTTAAGACATATCAGAATGATCCTAGTGATGTATATAACCCATTTCCTTGGGCCCCTTTCCTGGTCCCATCTGTCTACTGAGGGCATACAGTACACATACAGTATCTACACCGCTACACTAAGAGCTAGCAGGAATCCTTAGTCAACATGAAGGCATTCACAACCCAGTTTACTTCCATTATTGGACATATTTCCAAGTGAAACAGGATATTCAGCATAGGGCAGGCCCGGCAGGGCTTGATTTTATCCACTGGACCATGAAAAGCAGACTCAAAAGTATATTTGAAACAACACGCACCAATGAATCAAGCAATAAGGAAGTAAATATGCAAATCAATGAGAATATGAAATGGAAACATGAAAATAAGCAATAGAGCTCATTATAAAGATATCTTGTGACTGCACACTACACTAGCTCCATTTCACTAAAGGAGTGGCAGCTCTGGGTGTCAGAGATGTGGAAACACTTCAGCAAAATTACAGACCCAGCTGGGCTGGGGTAGATTTCTGTCTTTCTTTCTTTTCCCTCCTCTGCTAAAGACCAGAACCTCATCTATCCCAAAAGCCCCAGAGACACAGGTCCCCGCACCAGAGAGGCCATCTGTCAAAACAAGTTAGACGTCACATCACAGCTTGCCACAACTGTCGTAATAGTGGAGGAAAAAGCCACTACGAGTGTTCTGATTCAGGAGGATAAAACTCTAAACTATGGCCTCAGCTGCAGACAGTGTGATGTAATGGTGATGCATTGTAACCGATTGCATTTACCTTTGCATTTTAACATTTAACCTCAGCATTTATTTGCTTTGGCTGATTCTGTACCGAAGCTAAAATGATCAAAACATGAGAAATGTTGCAAAAAAATTTAAAACACTTTAAAATAAAGTTCCATTGGTTAACATGAACTAACAATGTTTTATCTTTTTATATTTTAAATACCTGAGCTAACATGAACTAACCATAGTAAATGCATTAAAAAACATGAACTAATGTAACTTATTCTAAAGTGTTACCAAAATGTCTCTGAATGATAATTCTAAAAGCTTTGCTATCAATATTCACCTCTTTCACTGCTGTGCTCTCACACAGACAATTACCTCAAACCATGTCTTTCCTCAGCACTTCATGGGGTTTCATCTGTCACCATATCCCATCATGCATTTCCTATGTTAATGCTTTCTGCATAGCCAATCAAAGCAATAGGGAAAAACAAGCCTAAAACACACTGATTACGATTCATTTTAGATTATGGCTATCAAGGTTTTGGTTATAGAAGAACACTCAAAAGAATAGTTGTCAGACAAAAGGTGTGTGTCCATCAATTATATCTTACCTTGTCATGCAGCAAACTGCAAGCGGTTTGTGCTTCACCCTCATTAGGCCGAGATTAGTGGCTGGTAGGATATTGTATATCCTGATAGGAAATACAATATTTTACAGCTGAGAGGTTAAGTGTGCTTGTGAAGAACCTGCCATTGGTGAACCTCAGTAAAACAGACTATTATATATTATATACTGTATGTAACGTGATTTTTAAAGTGATGGCAGATTTAAGGCAACAATAAGTTACGGGAAAAATTAAATCACTGCATGTGTGACCAATCAGCATCATAAAACTTTACAGTGCATGTAATTCTCATTGCCAGGAATAATGACCTCTTAAAAATATCATCGACTTTCTCATTGTGTGTGCCTTTAATTTCTGCTTAAAATGGCCTGTGCTTTTCCATGATCATGCATATCAAAAATTATATTAAAACATTTCTGGCTGCACAAATGTCCTCAGAATAAAAATAGAAATTGATCAGTGGTTTCCCTGACTACAGCCCCACTGTAAATGGCTTTAAGACTTGATGAGCAAATATGTGCTTTAAGGGCTCTGATCTCAGAGACAACCGTGACACAATTGCATGGAATAGGAATGAAGAACATGTCTTTTAGATGTTGATCGAGTGACATCAACATGACTGGTGGTTTTACTGCTTTCCTTATTAATGATCATTTTGCTCTCTTTGAAACACAAAGACTCACTAGATTCAACATTTTATAAATTATGTTTAATCATATATATATGTACATATAAACCCATGATTGTACGTCTTTTGACACCCATCAATGTGCAGATTTAGTTTTTGGTTGAATAAACTGATAACGAAGAGCCTGAGGTACAATCAACAGAAAGCTCACTCATAAAATCATTTAAAACGCTGTTGGTTTACGATTTTTGTCTGTTTAATTTTAAAATGTACTTAATGAAATATAAAACCTGTTTATATGCATTCACAGAAACATTAAATGGCTTCACTATAGCTGTCAAAGTGTTTTGTCTTAGTCTGTTTTTTTTTTAATGATCAAGCTACAGCTATAACTCTATTAGAGGGTGATTCAAATAAAAAAAATGATTAAAATGAAGAATTTCCCATCACAAAACCTTAAAAAAAACAAAACAGTGTGTGCATTACAATGGGTATTTTGAACAGGTTTCAGGTTTCAAGCTAAATACATTTTTAAATGTTATTCTACAATATAAAATACATCAGCAATACCCCAATCATAATTAATATATATAATAATATTATATATATAATAATTTAATTGGTTAAAATTATATTATTAACCAATTATTAACAAATAATTGTTAACCAATAATTATTAACCAATTTAAATTATATATAATTTAAATCAAGCTACAGCTATAACGCTATTAGAGGGTGATTAAAATGAAGAATTTCCCATCACAAAACCTTAAAAAAAAAAACAGTGTGTGCATTGTGCAAATGTGTGCAACTACATCACATTGAGAACAGGGAAGCACTGTGTTTAAAATTCTGCCAGCCTCTCAGCTCAGATCATAAAGCGGAGCTACAGGCGCACGTGGGTAAAATAGTCAGCACAGGTTAAATGAACAAAGTAAAAACATCTTCACTTCTTGCGGAGGACCTTGTCACCCAGAGGCACATCATCCATGAGTTTCTGCAGATGTGAGGTAAAGAAAGTTTGATAACTACCAAAAAGAGGTCATGTTTATAGACTGAAGAAAGGACAGCATCAGCCCACCTTAAGTCTGGCAAAGTATGCTCTCTCATCTTCTCCTTCCCCCTGTGTGACGTCCACATGGTATCTCCTGCAGGCCACGATCAGCTCATCAAGAGCGTAAAGGAGGGCGGGGTCAATAGAATGGCCATTAATGAGGCTGACCAGGTACTCTCGATAATGCTTACTGAAACACAACACAATTTTATTTACCCCTAAAAAGTAGGGAGAGGCATGTGTGTCATAATGTCTTGTCAAGTACACCATCTTCTGTATTCACCATTTTTTTACTTCTATTTACAGCATTTAATGTCTTTGGCCATTGCATCGCATCTTGCTGTTTTTTTCCCCCAGTGTCTCACCAATCCCACTTAAGACTAGATATATTAGCATATTGTGATCAAAATTCAAACATGATTACAAATTCAGCTTACATTTGATCTTCAGCTCACATTTGATCTTCCTAATTTTGTACTTTTGATCTTTGCTATATTGCATATTTGCATTTGCACTTTCCAAGTATTTAAAAATGTGATGGTGCTTGTCTCTTAAAGTGTGCTAAAGTCCAAAGCCAAGAAATGAGTTTGCATTTTTGCCCTTCTGGTTCTATTGTCACAAAGACAATGGGTATTTTGAACAGGATTCAGGTTTCAAGCTAAATACCTTTTCAAATTTTATTCTACAATATAAAATACATCAGCAATACCCCACTCGTAATTAATATATATATTATATATATATATATATATATATATATATATATATAAATAAATCATTTAATTGGTTAAAATTATATTAACAACCAATTATTAACAAATAATTACAATTATATTACAAGTATATTACAAACTTTACATGAACATCCGAAAGAATCATACCAACTTGTGGAAAATGGGCATCCGATAACCCCATTAAATAAAGATCAAAAGAGTTGTCAGATGCTTAGTGTTGGTGACATTATAGTCATGAAACTGTAGTGTAGTTCGTTTATAGCCTACCTTTAGCTTTTTACTTCTGGCGATTGTATTTATGTTTCAAAAAGTTTTTATTTGTGAAGGTCTTGATGAACAAAACATTTAAAAATCATTAAAAAAATTGCTCACAGAGATTATTTCTGCAATAATCTATATTATATTATATTATATTATATTATATACATAGATTAAATTGAGTAGAGTTAAATCAAGCAATCAAGTTGAGTTACATCAATGGGCTGTAATTTGAGTACTCAGGTACTTTTTCCAATCTCTACAATCCCTACAACGCCATTGATAAAAAAAATTGAGATGAGTTTGAGAGATTTGAGAGTGCAGGGAGCAGTCATCATGGTAACAACGATGTTACTCACTCGCAGAGTCCTGCCTGTCCCGGCTGAGTCTGAGCCCCGCACGGCGAATCAGTCGGTCGAGGCCCTTCATCTTTCTGCTCGATCACTCCACACACACCTGACACAAAAAAACAAAAAAACAAAAACAGGGATGCATTTGGGGGGAAAGGCAGTTTTCGAGGGAGATATTTTCAGTAAAGAGAAGTGGAACAGAGTGCGAAATAAAGCTGTAAGGAGTAGGTGTATGTGTGTGTTTGACAACGATTTCATGGTACAAATATAGCCGCGGTAATTGGACGGCTGTTTTAGTAGGAAAACAGTGCATTGCTTTAGGATGTTCAGCTTTTATGCTTTCATTTCAGTAAAAGCGATTTTGTTCCACTGGGCAGTTGAGATAAAGAGTGAAATTGGAAGCAAACTAGACTTTAAGACTGAGACGGACAAATAAGATGAAGAGACAGACACAGACAAACAGATCACAGAAGTACTAGGGGAGATAAGTCAGACTAAAATATGGCCACATGGTCAGAATAAACCAAACAAAAAAAAGCATTGATACTAAAAGACATACCAGTCTGTGCTCCTGTTGCAGTTTCAGTATTGTAGTTCACCGCCTTTTTCTGAGGAAACAAAATGACGTTCAAACAAGTATTCGAAACAAAACGATAGAGATGTGAAGTGATATTTCTCGACCAACCCTGGCACACAAGTGCTGTGCGTGTGGATGTGTAGGAGGAAATTTGCGTGCCTGTATTAAAGCGCGAGTGTGTGTGTGTACCTGCAGTAAGGCCTGAAGCCTGGCAGGCTCCCAGTCTCGAAGGTAGAAGAGGCAGTCTCTGGGGTGATGGGCATGCAGACCTGTCACAGTACACTGGTTCACTGCACACTTCTGCCAGAGAAGGAGTGAGCAAGAGTGTGAGAGAAAAAGAGGATGAATAAAAAGGAGAGAAGAAATCGTGCTCCGGAGAAGGCTGCTACTTTTAGCCCAACCGTAGCTGGCTTCAAACTGAATATCAGTCACGTACAGAGCCGTATAACATGCACATAGAGATACAAATAGGCACAAATAATTCTAGGACAACAAGACCAGACAGGAACTCACTGTGTGGAAAGGGTTGTTACATCCACTGCAGAACTGATACCTGCACTGGGAACAACTGAAGTGCATACAGCCCCCCCTGGCCAGAGCATACTGGAACCTACAGTTAGGACAAGCTACAAGACAGACATAAGAACAATAGATAAAATCATTGTATAAAAGAAAGAATGTGTGACAGTTTTTCCACCCCATACTGTGGATGTTTACATTTTGCATTCGATAAAATCATGAAAACATAATTTACATAGTCAAGCAGTCTATGTTTGTCTATTGACGTGATTATCATCAAATTGACTGCTGTAAAATATGAACAATTTATAAGAAATCCAGGTAAATCCAAGGGATCAGAAACAGTGTATGTATATTATATATAAGCTAGAAGCGTTTCAAAAACCACAGATGCGTGAGGGGATTTAAAAATGGCCAAGAAGCTATTCACAAATGTGTGCAGTGATTTACAAATGTACAGAAAGCGGTTCACAAATAAATGCCAGGCAGAGTTGTGTTTGTAAAATAATAAAACAATCTCATTTGATTTATTCGTGAATTTTATATTTTTTTGTGAAACTCTTTATATTTATTTGTGGATCTTAATCTTTTTATTTGTGAATTTTATTTTAGAAAATTTTTATCTCTCTACATTTATTTGTGAATATTAATCTATTTATTTGGAATAATGAAACAATTCTAAACCCATATGGATGGATGGATGGATGGAAAATCTATACCTATAGGAACTTTATATTTTTATATTTCATCATACTTAATCAGTAAATTCTTATATCCAACAGATGTACAGATGATACATTTACAGAAAAAAAAGAACACCAGACCAATGGATCGATTCAATAGAACAGAGAAAGACAGTCTTAAGTGAGATGCAACTCTACAAACAACTATTGTGCGATCAGTAACTCTCTCACGAAGTGTGAATAAAAATGCCTGTGAGTGAGAAATACTCCACATTAAAATTTGATTTGGTTTCTCTTCACCAATTGACCAAACACAACAAAACAAACAGACTGTATGAGCAGACAACATGTTTTCTAAGGTTAATTCTAGTAGTCAGAGTGGGGCAGAATTATTAGCTGTGGGTAGGTGTGGATTAGGCTTCTAGAGAAGATCTAAAGGTGACTCACTGATCCCATTGTCACGCAGGTATCCGGCCAAACCCTGCTTCTGGTACTCAGGGTCATTCTCTCGCTTCCACAGCTGGAACTGCTCACACGAGAGGCCCACGTGCTGCGGCTCCCACTGCAGAGAGCGATCGAGAATAAGACACTCATTACCATCAACATTTTAAATTAATGAGTAATATCAATCAAGGTGACACAAAATACAGCTTAATGTATATAAAAAAATAAAAAAACACTGTAATAAACAGCAGCATTACACTAAATATTCCACCACAAAAAATAACTAAAAAGCTGCATAGGGACACAAGTCAGAGAATCTTTTAAGAATTTTTTCTGTTCAACAAAACAATCCACCAGAATGAATCTTTGAAACTTTCTTTTGTTACACATGTTCATCTGAAACAAACTCTCTCATGATTCACTAGACTGCATCAGACTTATATAAGTTTTGGATAAACGATTTACAACACCGAATCAGTTTTTACTTTCATTACACATAAATATGAGAGAGTTTGTTTCAGATTTGCTGGAATATATATTGCATACTACTTTCATGCTGCTAAAAATCATAGGTGAGTTGATAGTGTCGCTACTTTGAATTACTCCCCAACACTGACGCTCATCTCCTATATTCATGCAAGGTCACCGCAGATCTGTTTCTTGCTTTCTGAAAACACTTACCGGTTTTTTGCATTGAGCGCAGAAGCTTTTCCTGCACTGCATACAGGTGACCTTGAGTTGATCGCCGTCATAGATGAAGCCATATGAGCACTGTGGGAACGAGATAAGAGTAAGAGATGCACTAGATGCAAATAAAGACTCCTAACATCATGCACCTCTTTTCAGATCACTGTAAATGCTCTTGAATGAGACTACAGCTGTTTGAGTGTGAGAGTGCTCTCTCAGAGAGAGTTAGGAAGTGCAGTGTCACTCACATGGCTGCACCACAGGAACTTCGGGTCCTTGATGAGAGCCTGCTCAGTCAGCTTCTTGTGGAAGAGATCGTACACGTCTGGTTCAAGGCAATCCCTGAGCTGGGCAGTCACGCACGCACACACACAAGATCATTTCAGATATCACAGTGAGTAGCTTGAAGCCCAGTTATATGCTGCTGTGTTCCAACTCAAGTCCCAGTACTGAACTGACCATCTTTATTTTTTGCTCTTTTGCAGTACCTGTATGTCCAGAGTGGAGAAGTAGCTGTTAAGGTGCTCAGGGTCATTGATGTCAGGCTCTGTGCAGACAGGACACACCATGTCTCTGATGTGCTTGTCCCTCACCGCTATGGTGAAATGCTGCTTGAAACATCCACAGCACACAGAGCACTGGCAGGATGTCAGCGACTGCATCTGAAAAATACACCAAGAAATAGACTCCTGACTCAATCTAAGGTGCTTTCATATACATATATTTGCCAAAAATGCAACAGCATTTCAAGTTAGAGCTCATTTATGAAAAGGACCCAGTAAGACTGGGCTGCATGCAATATAAACTGTCCAAAGGTAGTCAGTTTTCTAAATGTTTTCTTTTGCATTCTATGATTCTACTAAAGAAATAAAAGTTATACAGGTTTGGAAAAACACAATGGCGAGTAAATGATCACTTGATGATGCTTTCTGGGTGATCTATCCCTTTTAAGGAATAGCCCACCCAAAAATGAAAATTCTATCATCATTTACTAACCATCATGTCGTTCCAAATCTGTGTGACTTTCTTTTTTCTGTGGAACATAAAATATCTTTTGAAGAACCAAACTGTTGTGGAACCCACTGACTTTAGTAGTATGGACAAAAATTATAATGGATGTCAATAGGAACCAAAACTATTTACCAACATTCTTCAAAAGATCTTGTTTTATGTTCTCTTATATGTAAATATTGACAGAATTTACATTTTTGGGTGGACTGTCCCTTTAACAGTATGAGTACATATAAGATAAGGACACTCTGGTGTAAAAAATACAAGATTCTGAGGTGATGCAAAGTACCTTGCTGTGGGGAAAAACCGACAGGCAGATAGGGCATTCCTTGTTCAGCACACGGCGAATGAAGTCCCGGTCAGGTGATTCACGCACAGCCTGAACCACGTCCTCCAGTGTGTATGTAGCTGTAGGGTCTCGCAGCAAAGACAAAACCAGCTCACAGCGCCCCCAGCTGGGCAGCTCAAACACCGCTAGCAGCCTACGGCAAACATGCTTACACAGACAGAGGATAAGTAACTTTAGTAATGTTTGATAACATTACATTCAATTTGCTAATGACCACCTTGAATACATTCGTCAGCCAGCATTATGCAATTAATTAAAGATAAATATATACTTATTTATCACACAAAAGATTATGCAGATTAAGCTGCAAAAACTGTTTGGCACATCTAGTGGTGAGAAAGCAATACAGTCTCTCAGTGAAGCATTCATTATTTACATTATTGTAAAAGGCCAGTCACCTGTTTATCTGGATGGTTGATGTCAATGGGGGGCTCTGGTTCGTCGCTCCACATGCGCTGATGGAATGGCTCCAGTAAAGGGCGCTGCAGCAGGACGAGAGCCCCCCTCACATCCCCTCCACTCTGCCTCAGGGCTTCTTCACAGCGGGTTACATCATTAAAGCCCAGAGAGCCAAGCTCTTTTACCTAACAAACAAAAAGTCATATTTAGCATACAACATTTTTACTAGATATATTTACTAGAAATACACTATTATGCGATTCTGGCGATACGGATAAGCTGATAATGTTGCCAGGTTATTGGCCATAACATGAAAATATTTCAGAAATAATTACATAATTTAATTATGTGAAAGTTTACATTATATTACATTTCTACATTAATTTGTCTAAAAAAATAAAAAACACTATAAACTAGGCATCACATCATTATAATGTACAATATGGAAAATGAATATTAATTTTGAGATCTAATAAAAGATAATTTACATCTAACAGGGTAATTTAATTATTAGTGATTTAAAAAAATTCCTTCAAGTGAGTGTTAGTGGTTAAGTGGTTTCCCCAAATAAAAATAAAATAAAAAAAAACAATTCAACCCTGACTAGAATCCCTTACTACAGCACAAATCTGCAAAACAGGTGTTGTCTCAAGCACACCTGGTGCAACTAATCAAGGGCTTCATTAGTTGCACCAGGTGTGTTTGAGCTAGAACACATGAAAAATCTGAACTGGCTAGGGCCATGTCCACACTAATACGTTTTCGTTTGAAAACGCATCTTTTTCTCTCCGTTTTGGCCTTCCGTCCACACTGAGACGGCGTTATTATTAATGAAAACGAAGCTTTTTGAAAACGCACTCCAAAGCGTATACATTTGAAAACGCAGTTTTTGCGTCGTAGTGTGGACTCTGAAACCGGAGGGATTTAAAAACGATGACGTAAATTTAGTCATGTGACGCATATTGTACCAATAGATATTCATGTTTATACCAGTATTGTGCCTGTTATGTGCTATTCACTTTCACACTGTTGCTAAAAAATATTCTACATTGCACACTCTTCATATCACAGTCCTGCAAAGATGACAGAATTTAGCCTACTCACATTTGCTGTCCTGCGGTGATACATGAGAGCAGTCGCGTTTTAGACCAAACATATGGTGTCTGCGTGCGACCTGGACGCATCAGTGAATGGTGAGATATTTTACTAAATAAAATTATCCTGTCAGAAGAATTGCGCGATAACTTCATTATTTATTTTTCCATCTGAATCATATCAGTGAGCTTTTGTGGGGTTTTACACATGCGCAGTAAAGGTGAATTGAGCGTTTTCAGGCGTTTTTCAAAAGTTTCTCATCCACACTGAAACGTCCGAAAACGCTAGTGTGGACGGAGAGCGTTTCTAAACGAAAACGCCGTTTTCAAATGTATCCGGATTAATGTAGACGTAGCCTAGGTTTGTTGAGTGTCACGTTTGACTGCATGTTAGAAATATGGCTCAGAAATAAGTCAATAAGATTTGACTTAGAAATAAGTCAAAAGAATGGTCCAAAAAGTTAAGAGAAGATATCATCGCCCTTCACAAACAAGGATCAGGATACAAAAGATAGTGAATGCA
The DNA here is from genome assembly GCF_965113295.1 of Leuciscus leuciscus. Taxonomy (NCBI): domain Eukaryota; kingdom Metazoa; phylum Chordata; class Actinopteri; order Cypriniformes; family Leuciscidae; genus Leuciscus; species Leuciscus leuciscus. The sequence goes on from NC_138730.1 coordinate 27,269,241, forward strand.
GTAAATGTTCCTAGAGACACTGTTGGAAGCATAGCACGCAAATTCAAAGTTAAAGGAACAGTGGTTACACTACCTGGATGGGCAGAAAAAGGAAGCCATCAATGGCTGCATCCAGTTTTCTGAGAAGGCAGGATCAGAAAAACCCTTGAGTGACTGCAAAAGACCTGCAGCAAGACTTGGTGGCAACAGGCACTGAGGTTTCAGCTTGCACTGTATGGCGAGTAGTAAACACATGCCAGAACTCCAAGACGTACACCACTACTGACCCAAAAGCACAAGAAAAGTGCTCAAAATTATATAAACAAGGCACAGAAGTTTGGGGATTCTGTTAAACAAAACTGGAACTTTTCAGCCCAATGGATCAGCGGTTTGTCTGGAGGAAGAAGAATGAAGCATATGCTGAAAAGAACACTGCCTACAGTTAAGCATGTTGGGGGCTCGGTGATGCTCTGAGGTTGCTTTGCAACCTCTGGCACTGGAAACCTGCAGCGTGTAGAAGGCTGATTCATTGATTCAATGAAGTATCAGGAAATCAGCAAAAAAACGTCATGCCGTCAGTGATGAAGCTGAAGCTTGGGCGTCATTGGACCTTCCAACAGGACAATGATCCCAAGCATACCTCAAATTCCATCAAGGCTTGGTTGCAGAAGAAGTCCTGGAAGATTCTACAGTGGCCATCACAGTCACCTGAATCCCATAGAAAATCTCTGGTGGGATTTGAAGAAGGCAGTTGCAGCAAAACCCAGCCATTGTTCATGAGGAATGGCCTAAGATTCCTCAGAAACGCTGCCAGAAGCTGGTGTCTGGTTATACATCTCGCTTGTTTGCAGCAGGTCATAACAGCAAAAGGGTGTAAAGATGCTTGCCATGAAGGGGTTAAATAATTTTGAGACTGCAGAAGTCATTAAAAGTTGCATTTTCAGTTGAATTTGGGGAAACCACTTGAAACGTTTGTTGTGTTGAGCTATTTCAATTACTTTGGTTTGAATTGTTCATTGCAAACAGCTGAAAGTCTGTACATTTTGCCAATAAACCTGATTTGCAATGGGGGTTGAATAATAGATTTTTTTATGTTTTTAAAATAAGTTTAATAATAATATTGTGAAATATTATGACAATTTAAAATGACTGTTTTCTATTTTAATATATTTTAAACTGTAATTTATTCCTGTGATCAAAGCTGAATTTTCAGCATCATTACTCCAGTCTTCAGTGTCACATGGTCCTTCAGAAATCATTCTAATATGATGATTTGATGCTCAGGAAACATTCAGTATTATTATCAATGTTGAAAACAGTTGTGTACAATTTTTTTTCTAAATTCTTTGATGAATAGAAAGTTCAAAAGAACAGCATTTATTTAAAATAGAATATTTTCTAACATTATAAATGTCTTTACTGTAACTTTTTATCAGTTTAACTCATCCTTGATGAATAAAAGTATATATATATATTTTTTTTTTTTTATAAAATTAAAATTCTTACTGACCCCAAACTTTTGAACGGTAGTGTTTAATGTTAAAAAAGCTTTAGATTTCAGATAAATGCTGTTCTTTTGAACTTTCTATTCATCATAGCATCATGAAATAAAAATGTAAATAACTGTTTTCAACATTGATAATAATCATAAATGTTTCTTGAGCATCAAATCATCATATTAGAATGATTTCTGAAGGATCATGTGACACTGAAGACTGGAGTAATGATGCTGAAAATTCAGCTTTGATCACAGGAATAAATGACAGTTTAAAATATATTAAAATAGAAAACAGTCATTTTAAATTGTCATAATATTTCACAATATTACTTTTTTTTTATTGTTTTTTTTATCAAATAAATGATAAATTTAATATAATTTTATAATATTTATAAATATATATATATATATATATATATATATATATATATATATATGTGTGTGTGTGTGTGTGTGTAATAATATAAGAAAAAATATATTACATAATTAAATATATAATGCTTAACAGGCCTGTAGCTGATGTCAGTCAGATAAGTACAAATATAAGACCCATTAAGAACTCACTTTAACTCTGCGGTCTCTAAGAGCCTGTCTGACAGCTTTCTCATTATCGCCCCCTGCTGCCAGCCAGGCCCGTTTGGCTTCTGCCCTGGACAAGGGGACAGCATTGCTCTTTTCTCCATCCTGGCCATCGTTCCCCCCTGAAGAGTTTGATTGTGCATTGGGTTCTTGCTGACAGGACGCAGCCATCACACAGATCTCATCAAGCACATGCGGTAGCTCTGCCTTCAGCCAGTCATATGGCATTACGTTACTGTTTCCCGACACATACATGCTGGTATAAACCTCCTCTGGACTCACTCCTTTCTTCTCTCCCTCCTGAGAAAAGACAGAGACAATAAGAAATGCTTGTAAGATTCTGAGGATGATGCCCAGGCTACAACGACATTAAAAAATATCAGACTTACACGAATAAGCTGAATAAGTTTAAGCCCTTCCTCCTTCATCAGTCTTTGCCTTTTCAAATCAGGGTCCTCAGTGGGCATGACTTTAGGTGCGACTGAAAGCGGTGTTACATCCTTGACCGGTGAGAGTGGGAGGGGCTTAGAGAGTGGGAGGGACTTAGAGGGTGATAGGGCAGGTTCTGATTTTGAAAGGCAACACATTTCGCATAGAGTTGATGGTGTGTGGTTGACGTACGTACAAAACTGGCAAATCCACTAAATGAGATAGAAAAAAAAGGAGTCAAAACAGGAACCTGTATTCAGGATAAAACTCAGCATTATGCTAATTTCTTTAGCAATGACAAATCAGAATATGCATAGGTTAAAGGGATAGTTCACCCAAACATTTTTATTCTATCATCATTTACTCACCCTCAATTTGTTCCAAACCTGTACGAATTTCATCCTTCTCCTGAACACAAAAGAAGATATTTAAAAGAATATGGGTAACCAAACAGTTGGAAGCATAGTATGGAACAAAAATACTATAGAAGTCAATGAGGCCCATCAACTGTTTGGTTACCAACATTCTTCAAAACATCTTCTTTTGAGTTCAGCAGAAGAAAGAAATTCAAACAGGTTTGGAACAACTTGAGGGTGAGCAAATGATGACCAAATTTTCATTTTTGGGTGACCTATCGCTTTAAAGGTGACAAAACTCAGTTTATAAAACTGAACTACATTCCTTTTTGCAACATCGATCATGTTATTAGCACAGAAATGATGAACTTTAAAATATAGCAGTGTTAATAACTATAGGGGCTTTTGCACCGGCTAGTTATAGGAACTTAGTTATAGGCACTAGCCACCAGGGCAGTTCCCAAGAACTAAATGTTCCCCTAGTAGGGCCATTTTCTTGGTAGCATTTGCACCGCCAGTAGAAACTGTAAAGTGACCTCTATTTTGATGCCGCTGAAAAAGCCAGAGCCTGAGCACACCATGCTCCATCTTCATTAGTTTACGATCTATTTAACAGTCCTGTCTATTATGTTATTAGATTGAACTGTTATACAAAGAAAGTAAACAGTATATGAAGAAGTATTAGCTTTTGCCATGTGGTTAATTCCCAATGTCGCTAGCTGAGCAGAAATACATAATCATGTTTTGCTTGGTCCCCTCAAAGTCACATTGGATTTTCTCCTTAGTATAAAGGTTGAGAGGTCCATCTATCACTGTTTTCCATGTTTGTAGAGTTAGTTCGTTGAGTAAATATGTAGGCTGAAAACTGTTAGTGTACATGGCGGGTGCTGGTGTTTCACGTGCGTTCGGCCAGTCAGCATACACTTATGTCACTAGTAGTTCATATTGTGCTGGGTTGGACCCTAATCTTAAGTAGGAGCTAATTTAGTTCACCCAACATGATTCCTAACTAAAAGCGTTCCCAGTTTGTGCGGTGCGGTACTTATGCCATTAGTTCTAGGAACTATAAAAGGTTCCTCAGGCGAGAAAGCCCCTATTGTACTGAAACGAAACCAGAAAATTGTGGAATTTGGAATGCACTGAATATTGGCACCTGGCTGTCCATTAGTCCTGTGGCAGAAGGGGTCGGACGTGAGGGTGCGACAGGAGGTCGGGTGGCCAGACGGGGGCGATCACACACCTCGCAAAGAATGCTGCTGCCAGCATTAACCACTGTGCAGCTTTTACACTGCCACTCTAATTGACAAAAGTAATGCACAAAACACCAGAATTAACACAATGATATTCAAATTTAGGAGTTTATTTGTTAGTTTGAATGACCACCTTGATGTTTCAAAAGGTCAAGCAGGAGTGATGGTCCATTTAGATTTGAAAAAGTGACAGAAAAAAAACCTGCACAGACTAACCAGATATTGTAGAAGGCTGTGATGGCTCCTCCTGTAGAGATGGAGCAGAAGAGGACAGACGGGGACGATCACAGGTTTCACACAAAACCTGCTGCAACGTATTTACTGTAGTGCAGTATTTACACTGCCATGTTGACAGTGATGAGCTAAGGAAAGAAATAAAGACATACAGATTTGCTTGACAAAATCCTCTTCACAAACATGTTCTCTCAACATCTTAAATTGCTCAGCGCTAACCTGTGCCGTTTTGTGGCTTTTGAGGAAGTTACAGGGATCCTGATGTGTGTGGACCGTCCTGAATGGGAGTGATACAGCCGGTCACATTCTGTGCATAGCCGCTGAGTGCAGGTGGGGCAGTGAGCAGACACTGGAAAGATGCCACATATGGTGCAGTTTTCTGCAAAGCAATTGAAAATCAATGAAGTAGAATGGAAACGATAGAAGTGGACACTCACAATAAAAGATATTCATTAAAAGGAAAGCCAGGGTTGGTAAACATGATGTCTTTACCTGTTTGTGTAGATGGCACTAGAGAAGAGAGAGCAAGAGCGGGACTGAATAGAGATTTAGGCTGAGAAGGAGACACAGATGAGGGAGTTTGTTTTTCCCATGGTCTCTCACTAGGAGAGATTGCAACTGCATCTGTGCTGATTCCATCATCATCCTGTACAGACATTATATGGACACTGTATTTAAGTGACCTGCAAAAAAGCTAAGAAATCTAAAAGAAACACTTTTCTCTAAAAGCGTGGTAAGATGTTTTTGAAAGAAGTCTCTTAAGCTCACCAAGGCAGCATTTATCGGATAAAAATACAGTAAAACATAATACTGTAAAAAATACAGTAAAACATGAATATTGTAAAAGTGTTTAAAAAAATAACTTTTCTATTTTAATGTATTTTAAAATGTAATTTATTCCTGCGATGGCAAAACTAAATTTCAGCATCATTACTCCAGGCTTCAGTGTCACATGATCATTCAGAAATCATTCTAATATGCTGATTTTGTGCTCAAGAAACATTTTCTTATTATTATAATCAATGTTTAAACCAGTTGTGCTGCTTAATATTTCTGTGGATACAGCGATACTTTTTATTCACGATTCTTTTATGAATAGAAAGTTCAAAAAAACAACATTTATTTGAATTATAATTTTTTTTGTAACATTACAAATGTCTTTACTGTCAATGTAATTTCTTATAGAAAAAAAGAAAAAGAAAACTTTACCTGCACAGTGAGCGAGGGAATAAGTCTTTCAAAAAACTCTGGATGAGAATGGGTGCCCTACAGAAAAGGAACAAACTCTATATGTGAGCTTAACGTTAATTTGTGATGAATTCATAATATGCTTTTACTTCACAGCCGCAGACCTTGATTAGCATGTCCAGTTCCATACGAAGACACATGATCTCAAGAGTCACTGACGCCACCTTCTCAACATCTGGCTGGACAACATCATCAGGAAAGCTCAAGCCATCATGCTGCTGATTGGTGTAGCCGTACAGGTTAAGTACTGCTCTGCCACCCTAAAAGAAGAAGATAAAGAATAGTTACTGCAAATATTATGTATGGTTCACACAAAAAGCCTCATAATCTCATCCACCACACACCTGAATAGAGTCTACGGTCGTCCTGAAGACAGGGTTGTTGTACTTGACTGTACGCCAGTACTTCGGCCTGTTGGGGTTGGTAAGGTTGGAGCCATACTTCTCCAAGATGTTAAGAGCGGTCGAAAGTTTCTGCAGGAGGCTGAGGGACTAAAAGGATCAGGAGATATTAATGTACAACAGAAAAGTATGAACAAGAATACATTACAACCTAGAAACAACAACAGTGGGTAAAAATGAACTAGGAAGAAATGTTATGTGCATATGAGTGGAAACAGGACCAATTCTTTAGAAACACCTGAGGAAACAGTGACAGATTACCCAGCGCTATGCATTATTATGCGCATTATGTCAGTCATTCACACTGCCAAAATAGTCCCAAACATTCCTACTATATACGGTCAGGGTCGTAACCACCATAGACATTTACCCCCAATGATCAGATACGGGCAAATTGTCCCTACAAAAATAATTATATTCTGCTGCACTGACAAAAAGTTTAAAAAGATCTAGGCCTATGTTTAGACAGGTATGCCTAAACAGTCTAACATCGCTCGTCAATGTCAAAATAACTGAGATGACCAATCAAATAAAAGAAGCCAGGCTTCACTGTTCACAGAACCACTAAGTTTTAACAGTGGTTGAAAACAAAGATTCAGTCACTGCCTTACTGTTTTTCTACAAACTATCAGAATGTTGTTGGAAGACAAAAAAGTCGAATTTTTCATTAATGTAATGTTGATTCTGGGTAAATTATTTATCCTTAAATGTACGCGTATGAAGCGTATGAACTGATGCATGTGCAACAACTAATTGTATTAACATTTAAACAAAAATTTTGCAACCGACTACTCAAACACATTTCATACAGTGCTGTCTCTCATAACCGGTAGTATAAAAAGCCTAAAAGCAAGCTTAATAGTTATTACTAGTTTGACATGACATAGAAGTTTTGTTAGGCTGTCAAAAAACTCCCTCACATTGCTCATCTAACGAGTGGACATTTCTCTGAACACGCTGTGAATGCCACAGAGAAAACGAAGGCATGCAAAATCTGAGGTAATATGAAATTTAGTTTTCTGCTCCAGATAAACACTTTTCAAAATAATATATTAATTTTAAAATGTTACATTAACATGGCGGTAATTTAAACACTGCCTTAGTAAAAATATAAAGCAAAATATTAAATGCGCAAAAAAATGAATAAATAAAAATAGTATTTTCAAGTCGACTAGCAGCAGAAGGCTATTGTTTAATCGACTAGTCTTGCACATCCATAATGAAGACCAAACCTAACCTTTTGTTTTAAAGTATTTTTTTAAGTAGCCTAAGTAAAAGTGATTTTCTTTGTGGATATTTTTCATCATTACATTTTATGGAGATTAAACAGGCCTGCAAATTTGTTGGGATGATAAAAGTTGGTTTACAGGAAGATGAATGGAAACACCCCACCATTTATTTGTGTGCCTTGCGTTAGCCTACTGTTTTTTGTTGTTGTTTTACACTTACGAATGTAATTATAAAACATGTTTTGTTTATGTACAATAAAAAAAGGGGAAAAAATCTTCAGCTTTACCAGTGAAAGAGTATGAGGTAAGATGTAAAAGTAGCTTTCCCAGTTTCACAGACAAGGCTTAAGCTAGTCCAAGACTAAAATGAATGTTTGAGCTGTTTTAACTGAAAGCAACTTGCACTGACATATCTTAAAATATGTCTGTAAAATATGCCGGTTGCATAAACATAGCCATTACATTATGACAGTGTCTTAAGTTCTAGTTAGTCAGGGGCAGTCAGTCTTACTTTTCGGTATCAAATTAAGCTAATCTACGTTTTTAAGTAACAACTATGAACAGTAAAGAAAAAAAATTTATGTCTAACTTGTAGAGGTTTATGCAACCGGCACTCCGATATTTACCTATACCTTGATATTTGATGCCTGTTTTATGATAGAAATGGTAACATCCACTACCAAATTTTTGGTAAAATTTCATCATTTAAGTGATTAATGTAATTCATAAATTAATGTGACAAGACACGAAGCATAAACGGAGTCCCCCACCCCCCATGTTTATGATCACTACATGCAAGAGCTCGGTTCATAAAGTCAAACGTTTGCTTCCTGCTGTATAATCATACACTATTTGGATTGCAGAAGAAAATGAATCATTACACCAGCTCTCACCTCATTCCTGTTATTTCCACTACTGTTCTCCGTCAGCATGCTTTCAGCAGCTATGTAGCGATATTTGCTGGAGGGTGGGAGAGGGATGTTGGCCATGGCTGCCACCCCTGCCCTCATCTCCTGGGCAGAGCCTGGAGAAGATAAGCTGCCTTCCGCATTCACCCTCACCTCCTCCAGCTGATCACTGAGAGACGCCATAGCTAAAAGTGAAAGTCAACAAAGCTTTAAAACACACAAGGCCTGAATAACTTGTGACAATCGTTTCTCATGCCAAAGCATTAGGAAACAAATTAACTAGCCTACATTATAGTTGGGTTTACAGTTCAAGTTTAGTGGCATTAGACAAGGTGGCTTAAGTTACTGATTTGTTATGTCTGAAGCATAAACAATAGTAAACAACACGTTTGGCGATTCACTTGTCAAACATACGGAGTCATTTTCTCGTTTATTTACAGTTAATGCTAATAATTTATAGATATGGACGACTGTCACATCATTCAAAAAACCTGTATGGATGTTTTTACACCTCTTTCATGTTAGCTAATACGCTAACGTTAGCTGTCTAGTGAATGGAAAGTGAAACCATAACTCACCCGAAGCTAGTTTGCTAAACCATTCTTCAAAATCCAATATACATTTCTGGATAAACTTATGTTTTACTGTTATTTGTATAACCTTTAATGGCAGACCTATTTATATACTCAAATAAAACAAATACATTTGGTTTAACGCGTCTGCTACCAGTCGTAAGATAGCAGGCTAACGCTTAGGAAATATCGCCAAAAACTCGTCAGCGACATTACAGAGAAACGTCTAGATGTGTCTCTGTTAATACTGTGCAGTCAAGTCAACTGTCTTAAGTATTTTATGGACTGTTGATAAATATTAACATACTCACCGCGTATTGACAGAGCAGCAGCGCTCTCATTCACTCATCTGTAAAATTTAAACATAACACTAACTTTACCCGCATAGAGGCGCTGTGACTGTTAGGACCTATGGTTAGAACGTATACAAACTGCATTTCATCAACAAACCAATTCTTATAAATGGATAAATGAGTAGATAACAAAAGAGGGATGAATGACTGACGGGAAGAGTTACCGAAATGTAAAAAGAAGTGTCAAAAGAAAACAAAGTCGTGTGAAATTTAATTGTAATACCAAACAAATGACACGTGTGATAAATTGAGCAACATTGTAATAATAATATGATAGTTACTTTATATGTTATATGTAGAGAAATAGCTTAATCTGCTTATGATAATGAAAACTGACGTGAGCGCTTTGCTGAATATGACAAATTGGATACACCTGCTGGCTGCCATTTGATTGCATTAATGTGGATCTCTGGAAACAGGCATGAAATCTATAAATCTGAAGTGCAAAGTTATTACGACAGAGTTAGTCGCTCTCGCTGTATACACATTTAAGTCCACTTTGTCACAGTCACATCTAAGGTTAGTTTTTTTGTCTCAATATGAAAGCATTTTATGTTTGAACAGTAGGCCTATTACATGCCTGTCTATTTTAAGATGGGCTAATTGTGCCCTTTTCTGACGTTGTTATAGTTTAATTAATGTTCTGAGTCCGGCATGTCTTTTACAGTATTGCGGTGTTTTGTATCCTGTGCTGTCTTTCTTTGTCTCCTCACAAGAAATGGAAGGTAACATTCTCAAACTTATTCTCTCTTACCAATGAAAAAGCTTTAAGTTGTTTTATTGCTTTTTAGCTGTGTGTGTGTGGTGTCCTGGTAAACCCTTTGGGGACTTCTTTTGTGTGTACTTTTAAGCTGGTCAGGATGGGAGCCCACCTTAAACCAGATGATGACATTATCAATGTTATTGTATGTTGAGTCAGTTCATGCAGTTCCTAGAACTCAAACCCATGAGTCATGACCTTGGAGCATTGCTAACTCCATGCTCTTCTCTACTGTATGAGCTACAGGAACACTGTAATTATGTATATACTATATCGTTTTTTTTCTTTCTTTCTTTTTTAGGCATAAACAACACTTCACAATCCATGGGAGTTGGGCAACCTCACCATCCAGTAAACCACACCAGACCTTTTTTCTATGTTCAGCCACCATCTCAGCCATATTTCATGTATCAATGGCCCATGAATCCGTATGGCCACTATGGCTTTCCAGGGCCAGGTTAGTGGGTTTTTTTTCAGTCTGTTTGAGACTTTGCTTATTGTTGTAGATTTCCTCTAGGTTTTTTCTCTCTTGCTCTCTTTTGTTCTAGCTTTGCACTATGGCCGTCCCTACATGGCCCCTTATCAGTTTATGCAGTATCCTGGGTACGTGGTTCCCCATGCACCCATGCAGCCAATCGATTACAGAAGAATCAACCCCCATTATCCCTCCGTTGCATCCTACGACTTGCGCGTCCGCCACCACGTTCAACATGCTGGGATGCATAGGGAGACTGCCTGTTCTGAGGTCCAAACAGATCCTAGTGATTCAGTCAACAAACTGATAGACAAAATTGAGAGTCTTAAGGCCTGTGAACAAGGTGACAAGGGGCTTAACACTGTAGTTTCCTCTACCCCTGATGTAGTGCAGGGAGAGAAGCTGGCCTGTTTAAACGAGGACTCTAAATTAGAGCTTACCTCTCAGGAAGGCAAGGAAGAGCAGGTCAGTGAGGTCACAAGGCCCACAACCTACAGCGACTCTGCGTATGATGCAGAGTCTAGCCAGGGTGTACTGGATGAATGCGTGTTATCAGATGTGCTGCCCCTTGACAGTTCCTCTGTCCATGAGGAAGAGGATGCCAATGAGGAAGATGACCAGCAGAGTGTTGCTGATGAAAAATGCTGCCAAAATGGGAAGTCTGTGACCAGTGCAACTGGCAATATGTTATGTAGTGGAGTCAAAAGCACTGCAGATCCAACAGAGAGCTGTGATTTAGAGGAACTAGGTGATGAGCAGTTGCAGAATATAGTGTCAACTAATGCTGCTGCAGCAATGGAGCCTCTTATAAAGTTCTCAGAAGACTTTGACCTGCCGTATCAAATCCTTCGCCTGCCCTGCAATAAAACTACAACTGGTCTCAGTCTTGAACGAGAGATTGACCCACTTGTTTACTTTGATTCTCCATCTGCTCTGTTGCCTCCACAAAACTATCTCTCCTCAGTTGGCAGCGCATATTCCTACAGCTACTACCCTCAGGTGACCCAAGAGCGCCAGAGTGTCTTGAGTCCATCCATAGATGAGCTCTCCTCCAGAGATGAAATGTTCTCCACTGACGTGGAGGATCTGGATCTTGTTCCAGGGCACGTGTATGTGGGTGGTGGCAGGCTGGCTGAAAGTGATGTGCCCGTTCGTTCCCGAAAAGAGCTCTTGAGTATGGAAAAAACGTGCTTGGTCTGCCAGAAAACCTGTGCGTGCTGCGGGTCAAGCTTGCAGGATGAGGTAGGAATGTGTAAGATGGCTGAACACAGCCATCCTGAGAGGAATGAGGTGTCTGATCAAGAGTGCGAGTATGACATCGAAGGAGAGGTGCGGAGTAACTGCGAGTCTCCGAGAGTTTCCAAGAGGAAGTGTTGCAGTAGGCACGCGTTACCTTCTTGTGGCCATCACAGTGCCAAACACAGGCACAGGAAGCTGCTGTGCGACGGCCAAGAGAGCTGTGATCTATTTGAGCAGGCTCGGGTGCATCCCAAAGGAGAATGCTGTGAGGAGTATGGTGCTCTGGCTAAAGCCGATAAGAGAATTCAAAAGGGTTCCCTGTGCAGGCCTTGTATTGGTAAGATTATTTTATTTTTATTTATTTTCTCCTTTCTAATGCCATCACAAGGTGGTCAACTCATGCAAAAAAAATATTTTTAGAACGACAGTGGAGAGAGGGTGTTGTGTCTGACCAAGAGAATTGGGCAAGTTGTGGTGCCAAACCAAGGTCGCGGAGGCAAGTTAGTGGACATCAAGATCAAGGTAGGATGTTTTATATTATATATTTTAAATGTTGAGACAATGCATACCTAGATGTCTGAAGTCTTCTGAAGTTATTCACTACAAGTGTCAAATATGCTTTGTCTTTTAAACTCTGTTCTCTTTGACTTCTAAAGGGAGAACTCCATTGAGAAGGCCGACTTGTAAAACAATCCATCAGCAAAGGCCAAGAAGTGAATATGTTGACTATGATGAGACCGAATTTACCTACTGCCAGAGGGGCAGAGGTGAGTTTAGGGGTTTTAATCAAGTTAATAAAATTGCTTCTGAATCTTTTATTTTATTTGTGCAACATCTTTGTCCCATCAGGTGCTATGAAGAAAAGAGGCACAAGATACTAAACCATTTTGCACTGCTGTAATACTTAATGTATTACCCTAAACTTGTGTAAAACGCACTTCACTATGAATGTACACATGGACACTGTTCTTGACTGTATGTAACTAAAAAGTATGACAGTGATGTACACCTTGCTGCATTTCCATTGCTCAAGTTAACTTTCTATTTTGGGTGCAATGCATTCATCTTAATATTATGTTGAGACCGCTCTCACTGGACCAGGCCTTGACCCATGCCGACAAGGCCTCTTTCACATGTGCCGCAGTCTGGGAGGTGTAGATCGTGTCTTGTGTGTAAGGGCTCTGAATTTTTGCATGGTCAAGGAATGGCCCACTGAGACCTTTTCAAAAAATGTTGACACTGGAGATGCAGCTGGTTTAAGGGGTGAAGCAAGGGGGGGAAAAAAGGATGAAATAAAGTGGACAATTTGGCAGTTTGGCCACTCTTAGTCCAGATGTGTCTTTGTTTTTATTACTGTGGCATTTTTTTTATACATCGTGTAATGTTTGACATGCAAAACTCCAATTGTCTGTACAGTGTTATTGTGTCATTAAAGTCTTGGCATTGCACTTGACCTATGTCTCGTAAGTGGTTCTCATCTCTCTCTCTCCCTCCCCCTTTTAAAAAAACCTTCACCAAATTTGTTTGCTGCTGTTGTCCATGTTTTTAATTTATGTGGGGGACAGATCATTAGTGTGGACTTGTCATGATTCCAGCATCTCAGTTGCAGGTGAACTTTGAAATGAGAACTCTAGTCTAGTAGGCTACTAGTTTTAGCCATGGTCTGGCTCTCCCCTCATTTTTTTTAAATATTTTTTTGGTATGGGCTTGTGAGATCCAGAATATCTGTTGAACACTGATTAGTAAAGTGGACCTTTAAAAGGGTGGTAAAATTAGTCAAATCATATCCCCAAAAAAAGGCTTGCCTATCTGATGGCTGTCTTAAATTTAACCGACCATAATTCTATTTACAAAAGTGACATCGGCAATTATATATTTACAAAAAACAGAAGTAGGCCTACCATATTAGCCCAATGTCACACGGACTCCTCATTCTCCATTTGATTTTATTATTTCAGTGTTGCAAGTGATACGTTATGTCACTTTGAATGACAGCTTTGACATTTGAATAGTCTGTTTTGATGGCTTCCTCTAAATTTAATCTTATTTTGCCCAGAGGAGTGGTGGTATAGAAATGGATAAACAACTTGTCATGCATTAAGCCTACTAAAGAATGCACAAAAAGTTTTTACTTCACTAACAGCATTGTCAATATCTTCACTGGTTCACAGTAGTTTAGTCCATTCAAGATTTATATCAGTGCTATAAATCCCACTTTATAAAGACATAAAACACGGAAACTGTTGTATATCGTTAATATTTCTGTTTAATGTTTACTTAAATTGAGGATTATATGATTTAGAATATTTGTTTTACTTATCGTGCAAGGCAAGTACGTATTTGTTTTGTGACAAATATAATCCGCCTTAAACGACTAAATTGATCAGACCTGTTCAGACCCGACATGCAGCGGGCTTCCTTATTGGCTGTTCTCTTCGCAGATGTCGCTCGCTATTGGCTGCGTTGTGGGAGTAGCAGTGAGCGTTTACAGTACAGCCTACAGCCTTTGAAGAAGGCAGAGGGAAGTATGACAGATGAGACGGTCTGCTCTGCATGCCATGTTCACCGTTTGCATAGAATAGATCAAAGAAGATCTCCAAATAGAAGGTGAGTTTTTCATCCCTCCTTTCAAAGATACAGACATAACACGACCTGGCTTTCGATGTGTGCATTCGCATCAAATTTAGTGCTGAGATTTTTTTTTTTAACTCTTAAACAGAGTTTACAAGACATGTTCGATCAGTCTTTGTTCACTTGCATTGATGCATATTTGCTGCATTACGTTTTTTTTAATCTGCGGTATTATAAACTTCGCTCAAGGTGACTTCATTAGAGCACACGTAATAAGTCTGTTAAAAGCAAGTTCATCCTCTGTACAAGATTTGTATTTTGTAGTATTATGCATCAGTGTAGTACGTTAGGTAACTTACTTTCTCTTTTACATAGTAGCAGAATGATCTCGGGCAGCTTTCTGTCTCTGTTCCGGTTTAAGTCTTGTTTTGATTGTTTAGAGGCACGCAACAATGGCTGCGTGTCAAAACAAAGTGAGCTTCCTACCATGGCACCCTTTATGGGTAGCATAGGCGCGTTGGACATTAAAAGCACATGCTGCCCAGAAATGTTATGTAGGCACCTTAATAGGTTTTGAGAGACAGCTAGTCTAAATATATCTGTCTTTGAAAACAGACATGCCCTGATAATGCCTGAACATGTTAAAATATTTTGGCTATCCCTAAAAACCCAACCTTTGGCTCATATAATCTGTTTTTATGTCATTTAACTTTAACAGAAATGTTGATATCAGATGCTGGTTGACTTTACTGTGTCCTTGGGTCTGGATTAGTAAATTCCACTGATATTATCTTACATTATCTCATCTTAGTGCATTGCTATCAGACGCTGCTTGATCCACTCAGTATTCAAATGGCCTTTTCTCTATACGCTTGGTTTCTTATTAACGTGTGTTTGTGTAGATGATCGCCGTTGTACTTAAGTCACTGTAAGGGTTCTGTTAATTTGACACCCGTTCAGACAGCATTTCAGTGCAAAGTTAAATGCTTATCTGATTCTTGTCACAAACACACCCAGATGAGTTGAAGTCCAGTGTGTTTCAGTACAAAAACAAACACAAATGAAAATCTGTATGACTTTGCTGCGTAAATTATGTATCGCCTTGGGATGTTTCACATTTCTGCATTGTTTACACAGGTTAATGTTGGAGGTGCAAAGTTTTAACACCAATATCCCACAGATGTCCTATGTTGGCTGAAAATAAAAGGCATCAAAAAGTAAAGGCCAAGAGCATGGATGAATGGCTCCCCTCCCTGCCCGCTCAAATCAGCGCATTGTCCTTGAGAATGCCACACGGTCTCAGTTTTTAAGTGTCGTTTTTCATTTTTTGCTTTGTCCCCTTTCTGACAAATCCCCTGATTCAGCTGCATCCATCAGGTTGATGCTTCGCCGTAGCGTGCAGCTGACAGTTTGTTATTTGCTTGTTTCACTGTCTTAGTTTTCGAGAGACACTCAACGAAGCTTCCACCATGGGGTTCACGTTTCTTAAAGCTGAAATCAGAAAAGCAGTTTCACATTTGATAATATCACTTGAGGTGCATCTAGTGTATAAATTCCATTGTATTTCGTAATGCACTTGATCCTCCTATTTTTTAAAGTAAAAGTAAAAAAAAAAACCCACAAGTATTTCCAGTCGAGGTAGGAAAATATGGCAGGTGAAAGCAAGCTTGCTTGGCATACAATCAGAGATTAATGCGAGTACAAAAGTGAGAACTCTTAGGAAATGTTCTCAAGGTTACACCTTCACAAGTATTTCATTTGATTTGGTAAATTTGCCCACAGGACATTTAATAGATTGGCACATTTTCTCCCCTGCGTGCCATACCAGCATTGCTGAAGGAAATTATGCAATGTGAAATTGAGCTGGAGTTGTTTTCATGGGAACTGAATTACTATGGATCACTTGAATTCTCCATCACAGCAAGATGGATTTGTAGTGTCCGCATTTGTTTCGTTTGCAATGCAAATTTTTTTCTGATTTTGTAATGATACTAGTTTGATGAGCATGAAATAATCATGACTTAATACGTTAAACTGGTCTTATTTAGCAAAAACGTTTTTAAGCCCCTTAGATTTATTAGTAAATTAAAAGTATTTGTGTGTGTAAGTCCATAAAGCCATCTATGAGATTGCTATAATGTGTTTTGACTGGAAATCCCAAAGAGAAAGGAAATATTTCCACTTCTCCATCACAAGATAATGTGCACCTAATAATGGATAAGCCCTCAGGGGCGTCCATCCATTCATACCACAATAGCAGGCTTAATTGCATTATTAATTATTTTTCCCCTTACGGGATGGAGTGAAATTATACTTATATGAGCAATTACTTGCATGGTGTAAACCTTTGAACTTGAAAGAGAAGAGCACACTGCGATAACTGATTTGTTTTGTATGCCATGGTCACATCATTATGTTATTGCTGTAAGTGTAACAAAAGGAAGTCTGGAGTGAAATGCTGAGAATGTGGACACAATTCATTTAACTTTAACTTTGTCACTTGATAAGTGTTCATTCCTTTCTCAGGTGATTGACATGTGTAGCACCTGCAGTCTTGAATATTCCCTTGAATAATCCTCCCTTAGTGACAAGCATTGAGCCAAGCAATTAAAATGCATATTAGCTGTACAGTACCTGAAGGAAACGAATGCCCTCAAATCAATTTTAGATGAGGTTAGGAAACATTTTTAAGCTCTGAATTGGTTAAGGTCAGAAGGAAGCATGAGTGCCGGAGGGGTTTTGAACTCTCATTCACTGGTCAGCTTCATGCATGCTTATAGTCATGTGTCATGCAGGTTTCAGAAATTTTGCCTGCGGGCTCAACAAAACTAGGTCACATTTTGCTGTTGCTTGTAAGGGGAATTTTTTCATCCAGTGAAAATGTGTACTCTCATTATGTGTGCACATAAACACTTGCTCTAAGTGGATTATGCTGCCCATTGGGTTGAACAACATTTTATGGCAATGAAACAACCCTGATTACAGGGTTATATTGATAACAGAACACATAATATTGCATTTTATTTATACAGTGTCCTTCCAAACATAAAGACACTTTAAGTTCCATGATATTATCATAAATATAAAACATTAAATAAAAGAATATACCAGTGTAAGAGGGATATAAGGCATAGAAAAAAAAGCAGAACAAAAGAGCACAAAAGACACAGATTAGCAGTCAAGGGAGGAGAAGTACTAGATGTGTCAGTGGGTGAGGTCTGAAACCCCCTTACTGTAGGTGACATGATCATTTAGAAATTACTCATATTACACAGCTGCCTGTGGTTGAGAGATGCACATGTGAAAAGTGACAGATAAAATGAAATTTATGCCAAACGTATTAAAAAAAATCGTACAGCAATAATATATCCATCCATATCCATTCAGTATATCCATTTCTAGCTATATGTATTTCAAATAATAAATATACTAAATATGTTGTAAACAGTGCATATTACAGACAATATATTTTTCAAAGTAATATAAAAGTCATATTTTTCAAAGTAATTATAAATAAATATATTTAATTTAAACCTTCCAATGCCAAAATATATTACAAAATGGTAAATTCAAATACAATTTAATATATATTATATATATATATATATATATATATATATAATATATAATATGAAATATAAATGTATTTAGATGGAAAATGTATAGCCAAAAATACGAAACAGGAAACATAAGTAACTAAAACCAAACAAATATATGTATTTAAACTTTTTTGTGAAAACATTCTGTGGTCATATGTTATAGATGCTTTCTTCCCATTTAAAATTTACCTCTAATTTCTCCTGGTCTAGACGACATCTTCAAAAGTGGCACATATTACCTCACTTTCCCTAAAAAGAATGGATGAATTGTACGACCCCTAAATAGAGTGCTGCAAGGACAAGGATGATGGATTTTTTTTAGGCCAAAACCATAGACTGTATAAAACAATGGACGTAGTGTCTGTGACGTCACCCGTAGGTTTCTGAAGAGCATTTTTGAAGGCCAAAGTGGGCGGAGCTGGTCGCCGCCATTTTGGCAGCACGTCACTCCCAGATAACCGGAATTGGGCAAAGAGGCGGGATGTGGGTGGAGCTGAGGTGCCTGGTTTTATACAGGCCTATTACCTACACATATTTTTGAGGACATGTCAACAATTAAAGCGAATACTTCCAATATAGTCTGTGTTAGTAAATGTTACGCTAATTATGAAATGCAGACTGTTTTATTCAGTCTATGGTTTCAGCCTACTGCTAATCACAGTCTGTCAGATTGAACTTGTTTTGTAAAAGGCGCCTGACAACAAGTGGCTAAATGGGACTACAGAGGTTGTCAGGGACATTAAACATCAGCCAAACAGATAAACTCATCTACTCGCTAGTCACACTCACAGCCTTGTTGTGTTTACAATCATGCTCTTAAGAATCATAAGCTTTTGTTAATAGTCCAAAAGTCACTGGAAAAATCCTATTGGGTTTTTGTTGAGGGAACCAGGGTGATGCTAACCGAGTCATCCTACAAAAATACGTCATTCCTGCCCCACTATAACTATTCTTTTTGTTTTTCATTATCATGCATTTTCCTTTATTTTACAGAGTTATTCCATTAGATGGGGAAGGATATTCCTTTGGACTGCCTTCATTTCCAGCTGTGCTCATTGACTGATTTAAATCCCTGGTTGGATCTGCACTAAACCCATGGTAAGAATTACTCCGTGAAGCAATCAAGTCATTTCACATAATCAGAGAAGTAATCACAGATAATTAACCAATTAAGTTGTTTTGTTTTTAGTTCACATACACAATTTAGCCTCAGCATTCATCACGATCCGTGTCTAAGCGCAGGGTGACTGTGGACAGTCCTAATCCCTGCTGATTTGTTTACTTATCCAGGACATCTACATCTAAGTCAAGCCTGACAAGAGTTTAGATCCAGCTCACAGCTAGCGCATAATAAATTAACCCCTCTGCCTGCTTGTGTATGTGCCAAAAGTGTTCCTTTGGATTAAATTCTTGACAGTCTGTTTTGACGCAACGTCCTTGTCTCACTTCCACAGGCAGAGCCAGACATGGATTAAAGCGCTGACGGCCTGATCAACACCGATTGGTCGACGGAGAAGTGCACTGGCATTACAAATCGCCAAGGATACTGTCATTGAAGCAACCAAGGAGATTTGTTTTATGTTTAACATCCACGTTTTAGGGTCAATGGAGACCTTGTCCCAGAGCTCCAGGCTTGAGTGCCAAATCTGTTTCAACTACTTCAGCCAACGGCGCCTTCCTAAACTCCTGCACTGCCAACATACCTGCTGCTCCGTATGTCTGAGCCATATGAGGCTCAGCCAAAGGGAGATCCGCTGTCCTTGGTGTCGTTGCGTGACACACATCCCCAGCGGCCTTTCGGTCTCGCATCTTCCCGATGACCCGGAAGTACTCTCCATTATCAGTCTTTCTCACTCCTCTGAACACACCCCTATCTTTATACACTTACCCAACAACGGTTGCTACCTACTGCCCGTCCCTATGGACGCAGACGGGGCACTGCTACCTGGACAACCGGCATGCCGGTTTGGCCCTAAAAGCGTTGAGGGAGAAAACGTCTCTGATGGGCGGAGCCTCATGTTGGGAGATGACATGGGTGAGGAGGGGATGGAGGAGGAGGTAAAAACCACAGCATGGACTGGGGTTTGCGCTGTGCTACTTGTGGCGTTTATTTTGATTTTTCTGCTGGGTATCGTATTGCATAACATGTCCTGCGTGTCCAAACGCTTCACTATTATTTCCTGTGGATGAGATGGATAGAACAGAAGAATTGAAATGGGCCTACCAATGTGGCTTGAAATCTCTTATGTGATTTCAAATACGATTGTAACTATATATGGTAGATGGTCAAGGGCAATGTCTATGTAATCTGTGGTATTTCAAATGTTTATGAAAGCTCTGATTCATTCATTCTTGTGGAATTTGTTCAATTAATGTGCAGAAATGTCATTAAAGAATCTAGCAGTGTTGACTCCATGTATTTGCATGTCTTGTATGTAACTGAGGGAATTTCACTTGGTCTCTAATACTAAACCAGAGTTGTGCGTTATTGACAGTCAGTAGGGGTTGTGCATTTTGTAGAGGTTGTGCAACACTAAATTGTAGAAATGAAATAATGTGCATACTATGTTAATAATGTAGCTGCACTGCCTTTGAATAATGTGCATTGCTTTATATGTATCAAATTGAGTCCTCGTTTTAAGGTGAGTTTCATTTGAGGCAGTTTCTTTAAAATACCACATCAAGTGTTTTCAATGGTAACAAACTGTATTACTTTTTTTACTTGTGGGTTTTGAATTTGCTTTTGATTAAATAAGTGAAAAAATCAGTCTCTGATCGATTTGGTTATTAATCATAACAGATCTTGACTTGTGCGCTATTTATGTAATTTAAAAGCTATTAATATGATAACCATTTGACACATGCTGCTTAAAAAGCTGCACAAATACAATAATGTTCAAGTTTGGAGTCTGTAGTAATGATTTTTTGTTAAATCATTTAAAATTGACAGTAAAGACTTTTACAGTGTTACAGAAAAACTTTTTGTTTCCCCCTGTACATCAAAGAATCCTGAAAATCTTCTGAAGGATCATGTGACACTGAAGACTGGAGTAATGGCTGCTGACAAGTCAGCTTTGCCATCACAGGAATAAATTACACATTAAAATAGAAATTATTTAATATACATTTTAATAATATTTCACAATATTACGGTTTTACTGTATTTTTTATCATGATGATCATGAAATGTAGCCTTGGTGAGCATAAGAGACTTCTTTCAGTTTCAAAAACAACAAAATCTTCCTGACCCCAAACTTTTGAACGGTAGTGTTTGTCAAAAATGCTTTTGCAAAAAAATATAAACAATATATAAAATATAAAATGCAAAAAAGAAACTTAAAGGGATAGTTCAGCCAAAAATGAAAATTTGTCATTATTTACTCACCCTCATGTAGTTCCAAACCTGTATGACTTTTTTTCTTCCGAAAATGTAAAAGATATTTTGAGAAATGTCTTAATAGAAGTCAATAGTTTGGTTAACCATCATTCTTCTAAAAATCTTCCTCTTTGTGTTCTGCAGAGATATGCAAATATAACATTTGTACATTGATATCCAAATGTGTGATGAGCTCTGGTCCGGTGTGGCTCACCATTTGCATCAGAAGCTGTCAACTACCCATCACACTTGATTGATGACAGCGTCTTTGCTGTTTTGGGGGAAAGATCATCTATCGTTCCTGGAATAGCATGCATTTCAGTTTCATGCATTTTAACATTCCACATTGTGATGTAATGTGTGGATGAATGCTTTTGCAGTTTATGTGACAAATCACAAATCAAATGATTATAATACAAGACAAATTATTATTAGTGATCAGTTGTTCATCAAGGTCATAGTATACATTTTGCATTCCTTTTTAGACCATCACTTGAATGCTTTTAAATTGTAATCTTATTGGTTAAGTGTGATTATAAATAGGCATGGTATATGGAAAAAATCATTTGATATTAAAGACATCAGCACATTTGAGTGATCCCAAAAACATTAAGAATGACAAGCATACGTCAGTGCTCAACATTGTAATTAACAGGTTTGGCTGATTCAGCTACACTTTTTACTCACAGGTCCATAAAATCAAGCACATAGCCATGCAATCTCCTTACACAAACATTTACATTAGAACAACATTTTATGTACGAGCATTCCACAGCAATTAACATTGTTTGTGTTCTTTATTTTTTTATGTACACATAACACTGTACTTTGAGTGTTATGACCCTGCTACAACAGGGCTTCAAATTCAGCTGAGGGAGTGAAGGTAAATTTGACATCTTTCTCTCTTCTGGCCTTCTCTTTCTCTATATATTTATTTCCTTCTTTTTTTTATTTTTTTTAAAGAAAATCATGCAAATGCAGGAGTGGATTTTTCTTGATCACTGTTGGAGCAAATTAGAGCGCAAAAAATATTTGCTATGATCTCTTACAACCCCATTTCTATGGAAGCCTATTTCTGTCACATAAAAAAAAAAATGCTTTGGTAAATCACAATTCTGACATAAAAAGTCAAAAATTTACAATGACTTTTTATCTCATAATTTCTACTTTTATGTCATAATTATGGTCAGTGCTGGGGAAGTTTTAAAAGTAATGCATTACAATATCGCGTTTCTCCCTAAAAAAGTAACTAATTGTGTAACATTTTAGTTACATTTTATGGAAAGTAATGTGTTAGCTCTGGGCTGCACTTGCTTGCTTTGTTTTTTAAAAACAGCATAAAAAGTTATATTTTTTGCCGATGTAAATGCCCTTTCACACTAAAAGTGAAATGAAGAAAGAAGCCTCAGAATGAAAGAAATGCAAATTCACGCCTGTACTGTAGAGGGCGCAGCTCAAACAAACCTGATGAAGAATGGGATGCAGGAGAAGAAAGTTCAACACGCTTACTTTTAGGCCCTGTCCCAAATGGCACCCTAAGCACTCGTGGTCTTCCTATGAGTCCGCACTTTCGTGACGTAATGCCGCTTTGACTGGCCCTGTCCCAAATGGCGCACTTCATGCGGACTTTCGGTCTCGTGGACTTGAATTGCGCGTGCTCGCTGAGTCTACGAGTCCGTAGGCCGTCCCATTCAGCATTTTACCGCTCTGAAGGCCCTGTCCCAAATGGCGCACTTCAAGCGGACTTTCGGTCTCGTGGACTTGAATTGCGCGTGCTCGCTGAGTCTACGAGTCCGTAGGCTGTCCCATTCAGCATTTTACCGCTCTGAAGTGTGCTCAGCAGCGCCCCCTTTGTACCCTTGAAGCGGTCTTCCACGAAGCCCGCATAGAAGCAGGCTCCACGCACTTTAACTACCCAGGAATCCTTGCGAAAGGCCAATCAGACAACAGATGGGAGGAGATTTCACTCACGGATAATTGTTGACATGGCTGAGAAGAAAATATTACGGTTTTTACAAGCGGGAAGGAAGTCGACCGGAAGTTGAAGCCGGCCGCGTGCCACCATCTTGTAGCAGAACTTCACCTGCTGTTAGCATCCCATTGACTCCCATTCATTTTGGCGTCACTTTGACAGCGAATAACTTTACATCTGAGGTGTTTGAAGACTCCATTTGTCCATTATTTATTTCTAAAGAAACACGACAATGTATAAAATGCTCCATTACCTTGTACCTTACGTTATGGCCCCGTAAAAACAGTTTTTGTAAAAGTAGGCTAACGATTGCGTCATAACCACGCGACTCTCTGTCGCACAGTAGAGAGATTACCGTATTGACGGGAGGAGAAGCTCGCGGGCAATCGGGGAGACGTGGAGGCAAAATGACAAAATAATTCATCAGAATACCTAGCAAAAGTTTCTCCTGCTCCTAGCTCATGGACACCTCCTACTCACGATCTCCGTCTCTGCAAGATTCGGAAGGGAATGATTCAGATTTCTCATGCCACAGCCACTAGAAGACAGACGGGTTGCGTACGTCACATCTACGCCGTCAAGCTCAGTTTGAGTCTGCGCGTCAGGAACGGAAGTCCTAAAAAATCGCTGAAAATGGGCTTCACTTGCCTCAATTGAGTTCCAATGAGATGACTCTGTCCATTTCTTATACTGTCTATGGGTTTTTATGACCTAAATGTACATTTTACCAGTTGTTACCTACAGTTTATACAAACATTATTGTCATCGAGCAGTGGTTGATGTCTCAAACATAATAATAGCGCGTTTAATAATACGATCGCATTATGATTCATTAAATAAATAAAACCGAATGGCAGGGCTTTACTGAGTCATATGTAAACATAGTATGAATATTGAAACCTGTAAATTGAAAAAAATATGTTTAAATTATGTTTTAAAACTGTAATCTTAGTTCAAATGGAACATTATGTATTATGTACAACTGTATACATCATTTAAATAAGCATGATATATCTATTGTCTAATGCCCAGGCGATATGTTGCCTTTGGCTTGCTCAGTTGGGGATATTTTGGGGATATTTAATTTAATTTTATCAATCAATAAATTCCTCTTGAAACAAACTTTGTTGTATTATTTTAATTTAATACTGTGAAGCTGCTTTGATACAATCTGTATTGTGAAAAGCGCTATACAAATAAACTTGACTTGACATGCACAATATCAAAATATAGAACTGTAACATTAGGCTGTGTAGTGGACATGGAGATAAGACGTCGGAGCGCAAAAATGTGATTTCTCCTGTCCAACAACAACCAGACCGTTATTTCCGGCATGCCGATCGAGTCTGTCCCAAAAATACCTCTCAATGCGCCCTCGTGGACTCGCGCCAAGGGCCCTATAGGTCTGCACTACATGACGTCACCAAAGTGTGGACTCTGAGGAAGTCCACAAGTCCGGAGTGTGCCATTTGGGACAGGACCGAAGTGTGCTCAGCAGCGCCCCCTTTGTACCCTTGAAGCGGTCTTCCACGAAGCCCGCATAGATGCAGGCTCCACGCACTTTAACTACCCAGGAATCCTTGCGAAAGGCCAATCAGACAACAGATGGGAGGAGATTTCACTCACGGATAATTGTTGACATGGCTGAGAAGAAAATATTACTGTTTTTATGACCTAAATGTACATTTTACCAGTTGTTACCTACAGTTTATACAAACATTATGGTCATCGACCAGTGGTTGATGTCTCAAACATAATAATAGCGTGTTTAATAATACGATCGCATTATGATTCATTAAATAAATAGAACCGAATGGCAGGGCTTTACTGAGTCATATGTAAACATAGTATGAATATTGAAACCTGTAAATTGAAAAAAATATATTTAAATTATGTTTTAAAATTGTAATCATAGTTCAAATGGAACATTATGTATTATTATGTACAACTGTATACATCATTTAAATAAGCATGATTTATCTATTGTCTAATGCCCAGGTGATATGCATAATATCAAAATATAGAACTGTAAAATTAGGCTGTGTAGTGGACATGCAGATAAGACGTCGGAGCGCAAAAATGTGATTTCTCCTGTCCAACAACAACCAGACCGTTATTTCCGGCATGCCGAGCGAGTCTGTCCCAAAAATACCTCTCAATGCGCCCTCGTGGACTCGCGCCAAGGGCCCTATAGGTCTGCACTACATGACGTCACCAAAGTGTGGACTCTGAGGAAGTCCACAAGTCCGGAGTGTGCCATTTGGGACAGGGCCACTGTCGGGAAGAAGTCGAGAAGTCTGCTGCGGAGTCCGCATCAGTCCAGGCTCGGCAAAAGTGCGCATCGAGGGCGCATATCGACCGCAAAGGGGGCGCTCGCGAGCACCCTTCTGAGGCCTAAAATGACAAATAGGACACCCTACGGTCTTAACGGACACGCGGCAGCCATTGTAAGTCCACAAGACCGAAAGTGCATATGATGTGTGCCATTTGGGACAGGGCCTTAGTAGTAAAAATTTAAAAAAAATAATATGATGTTTATTTATTTATTGTCATTTTTGCTTATTAGTATGGTTGAAGTGGATCATCAAAGGTCAGCAGCAAAGACATTGGTTAATAAAGTAAGATTAAATACATTAAGTATATTTGTGTCATTTAATATATTCAATTATTGAAGATTTGCCTAATATTCTGAGATTGCATTTGCCTTTTTTAAATTGATTTTGAATAACACTGAATCAGTTTTCTTTCTCTTTTTTTTCTTTTTTTTTCTTTTGAAAGTGTTCACAGTGCACACAATGCCACTGCACTTACTCGCGTCACGATTTCTCTCAACATGAGGACAGGAGAGGTGTCAGTCAATAAATGGAAAACAAGCGTTACTTAAAAAAGTAACTCAGATATTTTGTTGTATATAAAAGTAATGCATTACTTTACTAGTTACTTGAAAAACGTAATCTGATTACATAACTCAAGTTACTTGTAATGCGTTACCCCCAAAACTGATTATGATTTTTTAATGTCGTGGAAATGGGCTTTCATGCGTATGTCTATTAAAAGATTTCTGCTATAGTTCACTTCCACATTTCAAACCCAGAAATGTGAAAAGGCTACATATAACTTTAACAAAGACTTTGCCTGTACATCCCATGGAAGGGCTTTGTTTTGACTGTAAGCGTCTGCTCAATGAATAAATGTGTAAATGCAGAAGAGTGGAAGCTGTTATTGCAGTAAAATCAGGAACAACACATTATTAATCCCCAGTGCTTTGAAAGTAAATGTTTACCAAGAAAATATGGGTGTGGTGGTGTTGTTCCAGCAACATCCACATACTTTTGGCATATGTTTGGCAGCCACTATATTTAGAGCTCTGCCTAACAATGCCAAAGGAGCACACCTCATTTACCTTGGCCTGCATCTGTCAACATGCTACAGAACTGCACGCATTTGCTGAAATCATGCAAGAGTACTAGGCTGCACTGTACATGATTGATGGTGTTGTCCACATGTCGGTTTCTCCTCTAACTTTAGTAAATCACCTATCCAAAGGGGCCTTTAACAGGCCATTAACACACAACACATTTTGGCAGTCACAGTCACAAGCATGTTGTCATCAGCTTTTGAAATTTATATTAGGAAAATATAGGGATACAAATATTGTCAGAACAAAGAGCTTGGGATAAAAGGGTAAAAAAAAAAAAAAAAAAAAAAAAAATCAGTTCTGACCAATTTTCAGTCTTGAGTGTCATTTCACGAGTTCCTTTGCCCATATAATCTTTAAGCTAATAAGGTTAAGTATATTTGGCTTGCTGTCCGCAGTGGTGGGGCTCGAGGAAGCAGCTTCAGCTTCAGCTTGAGCTTAGATAGACCCCCCAGTGGGACTACTGATGCTTGGATGATGAGTATGGTAGCAAGATGCCTAAATTATGGTGGAGTTGGGGAGGTGGAGGGATGCCAAAACAACTGATGCCAGAGCAAGGTGAGCGGCTGCTTAAATGCCATGGCAGTTAACTGAAATATTAGATGGGTCCACTCCTCCCCAAATTACGTTGTGAACTTCACTTGTGGGCTAGAAGACAAATTAATCCCAGCTAACAGGTTGTGCTGCAGTAATAAAACCAAATTCGATGGAACCTGCATGTTACATAAATGTATTACTAATGGAGCAAGAATAGCAGGTGGTGTACAAATAAATAATGTGTAAAATCACTTTCACATAAATGTCCTTTCGTGTAGGACAGAGCAAAGCATAAAAACCAACAAGCCGCAAATAAATTCGGATGTACAGAGACCAAAATTAATTTCAATATATATTTTATAATGTGTATATTAAATATAAGAATTATATTTAGACGTAATGTCATGAATAAATACGTAACACTTGTACAGTCTTGTATTAGAAGATCCCACCAGCAGGAGGCACTAGTAGACTGCAAAACAATTGAGCTATCTGAAAACAGCAAGTCATTCCAATTTCCCTTCAGAATTCCCTCTATTTGTACAACTTGATTAAGAGCAGGTGCAATTTAGTCACGGTATACTGTGTAAGGGATGCCTCTTGTTGGCATGTTGGTTTAATGAAAATCAGTGAGTGATCATCTATTCCCTTTGGTCAATGTGGCTCCACTATTATGTCTTTCAAATCTCATTTTCAGTTTAGTTCAGATGCTACATCAGTCATAAGCTACAAGATTTGGCAAAAGAGATCAAGTATAGCACCTAGACAAAGGATAAATTATTAATAATGGCTAATAATGTTCAAAGATAAATTAAAAAAGAAAGTAATGTAAATGCTTCTACTCAGGACTGTATGTAATGACAACTGGCATCAGAGGTATGAAGAAAGAAGGCTATAAATAGTGATTTTTCAAAAAAGACGTCTTTTGCAAACTAGAGTTCACAGCCCAGACGAGCAATTTCGTCTAATAGGAAGTCCACATCCTCCCTCTGGGTGGCTGGGTTGGAGAAAACACAACGGAAG
Source organism: Leuciscus leuciscus (assembly GCF_965113295.1). NCBI lineage: Eukaryota > Metazoa > Chordata > Actinopteri > Cypriniformes > Leuciscidae > Leuciscus > Leuciscus leuciscus. Next base: position 27,297,247 of record NC_138730.1, read on the forward strand.
AAATTCACTTTGTCTTCCAGAGGTTGATAGCCAATCATTGTGAATCCTTCCTCCATCATCTTTGCTTTGATTTTTGGAGCCACCTGTGGGAATTCATAATGTCAGCTTGTAAAGCAGATAATGGGATGACTAAATGAAGACTAATGTGTCTTCCTTAATTTACTGGTTAATTAAGAAATGAAAAAGGCTCAATTTTTTTGACCTACCAAGTGAAGTTCTCTGTCTCGCTCAGGACCTGGAGGAATGCTTTGCACTTGTTTTGGGAGATACCAAAAGCAGACATTACTGTGTTCAGGCTGAAATAAAAATACAGAAAATATAAAATCATAAACCGACGTCGAGAATGTGTATGTAACGGCTAGGCAGAAATTCAACTGTTGAAATCACTCAGTAATTTCCATCTTTAAAATTTTGGAAAGTAAACAAACACATGGCACTTACTTTTCCTTTGAAGACAAGCTGAAAATCTGTCCTTCTCTTCAGCTTGTAGTAAAGATACTCTGCATTTTCTAGGCAGTGGTTGACCTGTGCTTCAAAACCCTCGGAGCCCTGTATAAGAAAAGAAAAAATGTGTTTGGATTGTTGTGTGTCAAGGTTTAGAGCAGTTTTTGCCATTTTGTCATATTTAAATCACAGAAAAGAATAATAGAATATGATTATATAAAATACTAAATAACAAATATGTTTTGAATATTTTTTGGTTGTAACTGGGGGACAATTTCTACTTCTCAATTATTTTTATGAACATATGAACTCGAAATGCTGGCCAGTTGAGACAAAGGCGGTATATTCATTGAAATGTAGGACACAGTTCCAGCCTTTCTTCTACTTTTAACATCTATGTCCCCAGGGCCGGCTCTGTAAATCTGGGGGCCCTAAGCAGGATAATTTTGGGGCCCTGCCTTGCAGTGAATAATGGAGTATTGCCACCGCAAACCAGCAACTGTATACAATCTAACCCTTACACATTTCATCTGTACCTCTTTTAACATGATTGCCCACAATTATTTTACTGCTTATTAAAGTACACTCACTGAAACAGTAAAAGTAAAGATTACAGATTTGCCAAATTTCTACATCTACTTTATTACTGTCTGAATGCTTTGTAAATTTTAAAACAGCACTAACTGTTTTTTGTCCACTAGACAGCTTAAAACCTTTAGTATTAAAAATCTTCAATAAAGTTGTTGCATAGGCCTACTACAGGTGATGCTGGAGTCTCTATCTTTGAACTTCTTTTCCCTGTTCCATACTTTAAAAAGAGGGAGAAGTTGGACCAGTAATTTCTTTGCTTCCTTCTAAAGTGATTTAAACATATTCTTCTATATTGATCTATCAAAGAGATAAAAAATTCTGCAAAAGATTTTAGTTTGAGTTGGTATTTATTTTATTTACAAAAACACTACTTCAGCGAACAATCATTAGCCAAATGTGTATATAAAATGTTTAGTATTAAAATATATACATAAATCTAATAAAAGCTCTAGGTAACACTTTTTACATTTTACAGTCATTGTTGCACGTTACATGTAGTTCATACAAAAATAATTCTACAGTAAAAACTGCTTAAAATGTGGATTTCGTTTGAGTAGGCTACCTCTACTTTAATGGGATAATGTCCACTTTAACGCACCCTCTGGTTGCCAAGAAACAGCGCCGCGAATTGTACAGAAAACGCAATAGGCCGCTCTTTGTGCATTGTGTAATGTGCCAAGTTCAAAAATTAATACAAAAAGAATTCTACAGTAAAAACTGCTTAAAATTTGGATTTCGTTAGAGTAGTAGCTCTACTATAATGTGATTTTTTTTCTCCTTTTTTCTGCACCCGTTGGATAGACTCGTTTAATTTTTGCGGTCAAATTTCCAAGTCCAGGGAAGACAACGATTTTACACGGTTGGTTGACTGTTAAAATGCGGCGACACCGGCGAGTACCATCTGTAGTTAGGGGGCCCCCTAGTGGCGGCGGGGCCCTAAGCAGCCGCTTAGTTCGCTTATAGGGAGAGCCGGCTCTGTATGTCCCTATGAGTCTGCGACAGACTAAAGGAGTCTCTCATACTGGTGCGGACCTCAGTACTTCATCTTCGCTTGCCTGATCGGAGCTGCCTTCTGCTGTGTCCCAGAGCCCGGTTAATATGTTGCGTTATTTAATGCATGCTCAGTAAACAATAAGGCTTTGCTTTTATCGGATATATCACAGATAGAGAACTGGACTTACTATTTTGAACCCAAACACGGCACAAACAAAACGATATACTTCTTTTTATCCAGAGGGCTATAGGCTGTTTGATCTCCCCTTACTAGTAGACTCCCCTTAGGAAGAGGTGGGGGAATAATTTTTCATCCTTCAATAATAGAACTTTCTCAGTCTTTGTGGATGGGTGCTCATCCTCCAAATCAGTTATGACTTGTGGTGTTCCCCAAGGATCTATCCTTGCTCACATTTTCTTTTCTTTATATATGCTCCCAGTGGGGTCCATTTTTAATTTCATCGTTATGCTGACGACACTCAAATGTATGTGCCTTTTAAGCAAAATGACAACCAGAGTTTGAGTGCTTTAACAGCTTGTCAGTCAGATATTAAAGCTTGGATGTCCCAAAATGTCTTAAATCTAAATGAGGCAATTGTGCCCTGTCAAAAATGTGGATGTTGTTTTCGATTCTGCTTTGACTTTTTGATAAGCAGGTAAATGCAGTAGTTAAATCAAGGTTTTTTTTGCTAAGGTTAAGAGTTTTTTTCAAGTTTGCTGAGTTTGAGAGAGTTATACATGCTTTCATTTCATCTTATATGAATCGCTTACAAACAGTCCAAAATGCAGCTGCTAGACTTCTGTCTGACACTTGTAAACACCAACATATCACCCCTGTCTTACTCTATTTGCACTGGCTGCCAGTCTGTTTTAGAATGGAGTTATATTTTTTTATCTTTTTTTAAAGGTTTTAAATGGCCTGACACCCTCTTATCTTTCTGACCTTTTGAGTATAAACATTCCAGCTAGATGTTTAAGGTCATCGAATCAGACATTCTCAACGACATTCTCAAAAGCTAGATTGTAGCTTTTGCCATAGCCGGCCCTACACACTAAAAAAAATGGTTCTTCAGCGGTTCTTCAGGGGTTCTTTGCGGTGGTTAAGGTGCTATATAGCACCACTACCATTTAAAGAACCTGTTAAGCCCAGTTTGGTTCTTCAGCGGTTCTTTAGCGGTTCTTTGGGGTGGTTAAGGTGCTATATGGCACCTCTTATGGTTCTACATAGCACCATTTGACAAAGGTAGGTGCTATATGGCACTTAAAGTGGTTCCCCTATGATTACAAGCCAATGAACCACTTTTAGTGCTATTTAGCACCATTTTTGTTTAGAGTGTAAACTGTGGAACAGCCTACTCTCTGAGAAGACTTATAATTCAAATGGCCTTTATTTAAACATCAATTTTGTGTTTGTGTCTAATTGTTTTATGTCTTTTAGTTTTCTTTTAAATTGTTCTTAAAAATATTGTTCAGCACTCCGCGTGTACCACAGTTTACATCGTGCCTTGTGTTGAGTTTAAAGCAACTATCACTACATAGACCAACAAAAAGGCAAATTAAGCTTTTATGTCTGAGTTTGCTAACCAGCTGTCAATGTTGTGTCTTAAATTCAAGAGAATCCTTTTGTTTTTACTTGATTGTTTTTATCTTACAACTCAACAACAACTTCAACTCACAACAAAGGTCATACTTTTTAGACCATGGGGTTCCTAAAATCCAGCCCTGGAGGACCACTGTCCTGCAGAGTTCAGCTCAAAGTATGATCAAATTCACCTACCTGCAATTTTCTAGTAACTCTGAAGACCTTGACTAGCTTGTTCAGGTGTGTTTGATTAGGGTTATAACTAAATTCTGCAGGACAGTGGCCCTCCAGGACAGGATTTAAGGAACCCTGCTTTAGACCTTGTGATCGCAAATGATTCATTTGTGTCTCAGCTGTCCTCTGTTGATATTGGTCTCTCTGACCATCTGGCGATCCTTTTTAATGTGGAATTGCCTCTTCCTAGTACATCATCTTCACACATTGTTCATTTCCGTAAATGGAAATCAATTAATCAGACAGATTTCGTCAGCTCCTCTTGAAGACGAGATTTTACAGTTGAATAATGCTCTTGCCTCTAATTTCCCTAGTTACTCTGGCACGTCTTTCTCAAATTTTCCTCAAATTGACTCCGAGTTGCTGAGTAGGAAGGTATCACGTATGAAAACCAGCACTTACAAGCTTATTTAAATCTTGTTTTAACTATTTGTGCCTGGCTGTTTTCAGCATTATAAATTACTCTTTGCACACTGCTATTGTGCCAGCAGCACTGAAAACTGCTGCTGTAACCCCAGTTCCAAAAAAGCATAATGTTGATTTGGACAGTTTAAACAATTATTGATATATCAAATCTTCCTTTTCTGGCAAAAAAATGTGAACGTGTTGTGGCTTTGCAGCTGCACAAACATCTCACTGCTAATAATCTCTTTGAGGCCCTTGAGTTTGGTTTTCAAAAACTTTATAGTACAGAAACAGCTTTGGTCAAGATCACCAATGATCTGTCAATTGCTTCAGATTCTGGTTCTCTCTCCATTCTTATCCTTCTTGATCTTAGTACCACTTTTGATACTGTCAATCACAACCTTTTACTCAAACGTCTATGGTTTTTCTGAGACTGTTTTAAGCTGGTTTAGATCTTATCTCTATGACCTGCCTATGTTTGTTTTTATGAGTGGTTTCAGATCTGAGATTGGTTCAGTCTATACTGGTGTCCCCCAGGGTTTAATTTTAGGCCTCTTACTTTTTAGCATTTATTTATTTCCACTTGGATTGCTCTTAAGATCACTCAGGCATAATTATCACTTTTACACAGACAATTCTCAAATTTATAATCCATTTTAAGCCTGGTCAAAATGTGGAGGTTTCTTTTCACTTACACTGCATTTCTGAGATAAAAATATGGATGACCCACAATTTTCAGTGTCTTTAATAGTGATAGATTTTCAGTGTCTTGAATAGTGCCATAATAGCTGCCATAAACGTTACCTTTGCCTTCCACATGAGCCACAGTTTAAAGATGTCCACATGCCGTCCACACTGAATGCTTTTGTCCCCGGTGTCATAGGTCACGTCATAGGCCTTGTCAGGTTGGAAGAGATACTCAGCACAGAGTTGATTACACTCCTGCAGGAGGCCCTGAGAACAACACATGACCTTTACATACCCTTGGTTTTCAAAACCTCCTCAAGCATCAAGGACTGTTAGCTGCCTTTGGTGATAATGGATGAGTCCCTGGTTTGTCCTGAGCAGTGAAGCTACCCTCTGTTCTTGACAAGGACTCCAAGAAAAAAGTTACGGAAATTCTTAAGATAAAATATAAATTTATAAGAATGTTCCTAAGGCAACTCTTGAAAAAGTCTTAAGAATTTCACAAATGTTTTCTTTAAAAAATGACAGGCTTTGATGTTATTTGATTGAAAGGCCATTATTGCTGAAGGCTCTCTGACTGAAAAACACCTCAAAGCCTTTTTGCACTTGTCCACATACCATGTACTAGGTAACACTTTAGAATACTGTTCCTTCAGCAATGAATTACTACACATGAACAAATGAGTAACCCACTATTAACATTCTTGTAACTACTATAAACTATCAAGAAACTCTGATTAACAAATTAGTAAGTAATAGCGCTCAGTCGAATATGGTAGTTCACTATTAGCTAATCAGTAACTACTATTTTAACTCACTGAAGACTAAGAACTATATACAGGTTCATAATTCATATTAATAATACATAATGTAATGAATCAAGTGTTACTACATCCTTCTAAAGGAACTACTAATAATTTGGATCAGTATTCTAAAGTGAAAAGTTTGATAACTAAAGGATGTTGACTTTAGTTGTAAGTTTTTGAGGTTTTTGTAAGGTGTTGGATAGTAATGACTCAAGTGTTACTACATCTTTTTTTAAAGGAACTACTAATTATTTGAATCAGTATTCTAAAGTGAAGCTCATTGGAAAACACTAGTAATGACTAAAGTGTTACCAAATCCATCGGAAGGAATTACTATTCAAAATCTTACAAAAATCTCAAAAGCTTACAATGACTTCAGTCAATATTAGGTAGTTATCATGTTTTTCACTTTAGAATACTGATCCAAATAATTAGTAGTTCCTTTAGAAGGATGTAGTAACACTTGTGTCATTACTAGTGGGTTACCGTTACCTTTTATTATAAATTATGCATTATTCATGTTAATTATGAACCTGTATAGTAGTTCTCCGGGATGTATGAAAAAAAATAGTAGTTACTGATTATTTAATATGAACTACCACATTCAACTTGTTAGTTAATAGTATTTACTAGAATGTTAATAGTGTGTTACTCATTTGTTCCTGTGTAGTTATTCATTAATGAAGGAACAGTATTCTAAAGTGTTACCGTAATATGTATGTAGCTTGTGTTATGTTGCAATGCTTAATCTTTGAAACAACCCAATAAATGCATTAAACATCTAAACTTTGGGGATTTAAGACAGTTTGGAGGTATCCTAACTTTAAGACGTTATTCAGCCGCGGCTCGTCTGTATGGGAATATTCATCCAAAACATAGACCTCTATATAAGCTGAATCAATAAAAAATTGTAAATGTGTTCAGCATTCTGCGACAAATATTTATGAGATTTTCCAGAATATTTTAAGTCATAAAGTGAGCAGGATATATAAAAATTTAACGTATGGCTTTGGCAGGCATACAATGATAATAAGCAGGGCAACGGGTGCCAGAGCCCTCCCCAGTTCCACCGTGCCTCACAGTTTACCCTATGTAAATCTGTGGTGAAAAATGGAACTGCAGGTCAGTAAATTGGCATGTTTGTTCTTCATATGTGGACTTGCGTATCAAATTAATGAAAGTATAAATCCTTTAGTTTAAACATAGCCTACTCGTGTGAAAAGCCTTTATATAGTACTGTTGTGTTTGTTTTATGTTGTTTATGAAAAATTACTTTCTTTTTCTCACTGGAATTCCTCCACAACTTGCTACATTAAGGAAATTCTATACGCATGTTGTGTAAAGCTTGTCAATCAACATTTAGTTACCTAAAACTGAAACTGAACCATAAAAAAAACAAAAAAAAACATTTTCATCACTTCAAATAAAAACTTTAACTGAAATAAAAATAACTTAAACTTATTTATTTTATTTCAGTTGAATACCAAGGCAACATTTCTCATTTTAATTTAGTTTAACTTGATGTACTAAAATGACTAAAACAAAAATGTATTTAAAGAATTAATACAAATTATAAAGACATTTAAAAAAATTTTTTTTTTTTTAAATGACCAAAACAAAATTAAAATGAATACAGAAAAAATATAAAAACTGATTCAAAATACTAATAAAAACTATAATAGTATCTCAATGATACAAAAACAACACTGGCGAAAATTATCTTACACTTGCTGTTATATACATTTATGTTATACAGCTTCTTCAGAGCAGTAATGAATATAATATCTCTTTATCTTAGAGGCCTTTATTTATTTATTTATTTATTTATTTATTTATTTAAGCTTAACATCATAGATTAAACTGTCCATCTCAGCTCACCTTTCTCTTCACTAGAATGGCTGAGCATTGCAGTGGGACACCCATCATCTTGTGTGGGTTCCAGGTCACAGAATGGGCTCTGGTTGAAAGCATATGAATAGCATGATGATGTTAGATGTTCCATAAAAAAAAATACATTAATTTAAAGTACATATTTAAAATATAAAATTATTTTTGAAACAGAGGTGAAAGTGGAGGTGGAATCCATTAGACTGAAACTTTTATCAGTTTGATGTACGCTAGAAGCAATCCTGTAATTGCGGGTTCTGACCAACCATCAGTACAAAAGAAAGGAAAGTAAAATGTTTTTAAGCACACGGGGGTTATATGCTTTAATACAGTCTCAGAGTAAATGTCAATGTGCTTTCACCACACTCCTTTTGCAGCTAAAATTGTAGAGAAATTACTTGAATCACCCTGCAGAGCACCAAACGGAATGGCAATGAAGGCAGCACTTTGTGTTGATTAAAATAAAATGAAACAGAGGGATGTTGAAGAAGTGTCCAGAGAATCGACTGCTGACATTTAAGGTAGATGGAGGAGCCCATGCTTGCATTAGCCAATAAGATTTAAAAGCAACTAGAGATTTCAACTCATTGATAAACAGGTAAAGCGTCTACAGGAACCTTACATCCATCAACATTTAGCACATTAGCAGAGGCTTTAAAAAAAAAACTATTTGTGCTGCACTCAAGGTATACATTTTGCCACCAATTTTTCTGGTGAATCAAACCCATGGCCTTGGAGTTTCTAGTGCCACTGAGCAACAGGAACACATTATACAATTAAAATGATTGATTTAGGTTACCTTTCAATTCCTTGCATTTTCACACGATGTTTGTTTGACAGAAGCAAGCCTCCACCCCAGGCAGCCTAAATGAAGTGAGAACATTAAAGCACTGCATCATTTTTAATAAAATGTACTTAATAATAATAATAAAACATTTTACATCCACATGCATCCATAGGCCATGGCGCTCACAAATGTCTGCTATTTCATTCAGAGGGTCAAATGCTCCGTAGACTGTGGTTCCTGCAGTTGCATTGACATAGAATGGGACCAGACCCTACAGACAGCATACAAGGATTTTTAAAGACATATACACAATCATTCAATATTTATGGTATGGCGTAGTGCAGAAGCCAAACGAGTAGATGTGTTGTTCATCTGAATATCAGCACATTTGCATGTAGTTCACAGGTCAGATGCACAGCTATTGGTCAATTTATTATTCAATTTTAGCCTTGAATCTTTTTTTTAAATCAATTTTTCTTTTTTTGTTGTTGATGTGTGCACTGCAGCAATTTAAATTTAGCTATATTTAAATTTTGTCTATAACCAACCTACACGATTTGTTGTTTTGCATGTAAAGCTTGTATTTTAAAGTGGTAGAACAGGCATTTATTTTCAAATTAATCTGTTGGTGATACAACTATCTCATAGTAACCTAGTTACTACTAATTGCAACATGGAGAGATACATTCATATTGTTTCCAAGTCCTCACTGAAGGACTATTAAATATGATACATAGTGATTTTATAAGTTTAGCAGAGAAGAAGGTCAGAATTGTTTAAGCTTAACTTTTTAATGTTAATGTTTGATTTTATATTCTAGCCTATTTGGGGCAAATTTAACATGCTACAAACATATTATTTAACTGGGATAACCACATCTCACATTTCTAAAATGGATGTCACAAGTTGATATCTAGTAGGCTACAACTGTGAAATATTGCATCCTATAAGACATTGATTTGGAGTAATCTGCATGTTAGACAATATAATTATATGTTATATGGATATGTTATGTTATGTGTAAATGGTGGGGACCGAAAACAAACTTGTATATTATTAAATATGTAGCTCAATATCAGCTCATTTGACCAACCTTAGACTTTGCTGCATCAATGCTGGAGTTCAGTTCTGAAGAGATCATCTTCCCCCTGACAGAGAGACACCAGCACGTTTTATTCATCTTACTAAACAGGACACACTGCAAATTATGAACTTATGATTCCGTCCACCAATCTTACCTTTCATCACATCTGATGACTATAACATTTTCAGAGCCGATGCCGAGAACTGCTGCAGACTTCTTGATTGAATAATGACTCTAATAAGGAAAGCGAATGTTAAACATGCACAGGCAAACAGCTAACATGATCTGACCTTTTGGTTTACCATAACAAGACATGAAATATTTGAATTAACGGCAGTCTATCAGGACTTTTAAAACACTGCTGTGACACGTAACGTCTGACCTCCCAATCAGTGGGTCAGGAGGTAATAACTGAAATGTGTTGTGCTATGTGTTTCATTGAGTAAGTGGAACTGTCACAGCACGCCTGCTGAGAGTGGAGGTAACAATAATGAGATCATGTACGTGCGCGGAGGTGAACAGCGCCAGGCGAGGTATCGCAGACATCCCATGGGTCTTCACTGCCGGAAAGAGATGAAACCTAGCCAACAACACACTGTACAGATTGGACATGGTGCCTCCTGCGGAGAAAGCCATTAGCTGTTTAATGAAATACTAATGATTGAATAGTTCCAATTTTCATTTTTCAAAACACAATATTAATGCTTCATGTATTTTTGTGCTTTCAGCTTGTTACCAGGACAAAAGATGCCATCTCCATCTTCCTTTTGCCATCCAATAATTGTATGCATTTTTCTCAGAACTACCTCCTCCATGAGTATAAAAACTGGGGATATTTCATAAGTGAACCTGTAAGCAGAGAAGAACTCAGACTCATACATGCCCTGATGAACTTCTGAAGAAATAGAGAAGAGTGGGAACTGTAACATTTTTGCTTTAAAGTCAGCATGGAAATGGAAATTCACTTTTTAAATACGTTATATCTCAATGAATGTAGTTTTTTTCAAATCAAAATGTCATAAATGCCATGACTTCTCCAATCATTTAGTCCACTTAAAACTCACTCCTTTCTTACAATATACTGCAAGATCACACTTTACTGTCACTTTTGATCAATTGAATGTGTTCTTGCTGAATAAATATTAATTTCTTTAAAAAAACAAAAAAATCTCACTGACCCCAAACTTTTGAACAGTAGTGTATCTCTAAACTGTGTAAATGAATGTCAAATACAAAAATTGCATACCTATACCTAATTTCTAAATTTCAAAGTGTTCCTACATTTATTTTCTCTTTTCATAATTAAAATCTGAATGTTAAAGGAATGAAACTTAATGAATGAGTCTCACATGTTTGTATTTGCTGTGGACGTCAACCATTCTCCTGCAAGACCAATAATGTCAAGTCCGGTTGACAGCTGGTTGAAAAATCTCGGATGGCCTAACAACATTAAAGAACAACATTAACAAAAGCTTCCACTAAACACAACTGTGTTATTTTGCTTGTTCTTACCTGTTTTAACTCCATATTTCAGTGTGTCTCTGCAGTCCACCAATAGCTGCTCCAGGTTATCTGGCTGGTCAGGGAGCTCCAGGCTGAATCCCTCCAGACCTTCCTTAAGCTGGTGAGGATAGTGAAAATCTACAACTTTGGAGCTGCGCTTCAGAGATTTACTAATGTAGGCCAGCAAGATGTTTACCAGCTCCTGCAGGAAGTGCTTGGTTGCTTCCTCTCCCTCTTCAGCAGGGAGCAGATCTGAGCAAACACAAAATGCACGTCATTCTCACAAATGATGATGATTTGTGCTTCAGGTACAATGGAGTTGAAAACAGATGCAGAACATTAACAGGTTGGTCAATCAATGCATGGAGGTTATAATTTATACCAGCAATTTACATTCTACAGAAGCTTGAATCCAGAGCAGTTGCAACACAGTTCTGTGGTTTAATTTGCATTTTACATTTGAAAATGTAAACACATTTAAAAGCGCTCTGATTGGAAATAATTTGAATGCACTCTACTGGATAAAAATATTTACTTTGTTGAAGTAATCGCAGCAGAATTAAAAATGAATCGTTTGAAAGCTCACATTAAATTAATATTTACATTTACCTTTTTTTTTCATGTGGCAAACACTTTTATCCAAAACGGCTTAGAGTGAAAGTTATACATTATATAATTTTGCTCCATTGGAACAATATTTGAATAGATAATTGAATGTCAAATCACACAGAACAAACTGCGCCTGCTTTGAACAAGTTTAAACTTGTTTCAGTTCACATTCTTTACATTTGGTATTAAACTGGAAAGAACAAAATATCCCACAATGCTGGGCTGTATTCCTTTTCAAAAATCGTTTCTAGTACCATTGTTGTAATGCAAGGGGAAGCTCAGACTTTTCACCACCCTTTCATCTGAGTGTTTGGTGTACCTTTGCTGTGGATGCAGCTGAAGTCATGGGATGCGTGCCGACTATCATATTTCAGGGCGTCATCAGCTTTCTCTAAAGAACCTGTATCCTGTTTGCTGTTGTCTAAATGCCGTCTATCAGCTTGTGTGAACTCCATAATGTTTCCTAGAGACCTGCACACACATCAGCACACCATCCCAAACACCCACATTATTATTTTGTATTATTTATTCATGTTGAATTAGTTTTTAGATGTATATTTCAGTTTAAGTTTAAGTAATATTGTTCTTTGTCAATTTGTCATATTATTATTGTTATTTCAAATTTTATATAGCTTTATTTTTTATTTATTTAAATTTTAGTCACTTCAGTTAATCAAATTCAACTTATTTTATTTCAGTAAACTGACAACTTTATTATTTTTTTAAGTTTCAGTTTTCATCTAACATTTAGTTTAACTCAGCTTTAGTACAATAAAGTAACTTTTTTTTTTTTACAATAACAACACTGACACACAAAACATCAGAAATTTCATGATACCACTTCAATGAAAAATCAAAACCGAATTGGTTGGGTAACATCACAGTAAACAACCACTTATTTGAACACCAATCACTGATTATGTTAAGACAAAATACTGCAGATTCAGATTAGAATATGATGAAATTAAAAGCACTGAATGGCATTGTAAGTTAAGTTTGTAAAATATAATAATGAACAATAAGTCAGTGTAGTTTACCTTCTCATTGAGGGATCCGCTGTTGTTGACTGTTAATAGTCTGTGCCAAATGGCTGAAAGTCAAAAAAAGCTCCAGCCTCCACCCCAGGGTTGAAAATCAACTACCTGTTATCTTCAGTAAAAATAGGCGTGGTCCACTGATCTATGTCAGTCTATATAGATCAGTGGTGAGGTCATAGCGCACGGCTTTCTATCCCCGCGTTTCCACTGTCGGGCCAAAAGCAGGCGTGTTAGTGCGTGCCAGGGCCAGTCGCGTTTCCACTTTCATTTCCGGGACTTGATCGAGCCTCGCCGGGGCTTCCTCTGGGCCAACGATCAGGATTTTCTGGCCGGCCGAATTCCTTGATCCAAAGGGGGCTAGCTCGGGCTTGAGGAGTGGTTACGAACAGAGGCAGAGTTTACCTGAGTCAGGAGACGGCAGCACCGGATGATTCTGTTAGCATTAAAGACTTTTAAAATAATTTACCTCAAAACTCACATTCATGTTTGAATGCCTTCTGTTTGTGATCCGATGTGGATTCTGATCACTGTAGAAATATTTATACGTGATGCAAAAGACTATGCACGCTAACCATTAGGCTACCATAGTAAACAGTAAATATGAACGCTAGAAGAAATCAGACAAATCATAATGCCTATCACAATCATGTTTTTATTTTATCTGTCAGTAGCCTATACTCTTCATACCGGACTATCATAAAATAAAGCAACTTTTTTTTTTTCGGCAGCTTTCTCTTTTTCTCTGACTGAAAATATAACTAGCCAACTGGGAGAGAGTGCTAAAGGTCCTCAGGTCGCTTTTGGTCTCAGGTATTTTTAGTGGCATGTTTGTAGAAGTTATCATTCTTTCAAAATGCTGTGCGTGCTTAAACTTTGTTCCGTACAGTAGCCCAAGGCAAGATGCGGCTTATAGAAGAGTAAAGTATGAACCCAATAAAAGCCAGTCTGTGGCGGGCTTCATATAGGGAAAAACAAGGAATGGGCCTAATGAGGGCCAAACCCTTATAAAGTATATAAATGAGAACTGTAGTTCGAATTTAACCAGGACCGGATATGTATCGGGCCCTAAGGCTCAGGGGGTTTGTGCTTACACATCTTGTATTGAAAGAACCCTCACTTGCAAAGCGGGAACTTCCAGGTAATAAAACCTCATAAATGTGGATGGCGAGGCCCAGCCGGCCGGCACACATCTATCTTCAATAGGTATTCCACTTGACCAAGCCCAAGACGAGGCCATACCTCTCGTGGAATGAGCTCTGACGCCTAAGGGGCAATGAAGGCCCTTAGACTCATAAGCCAGCGTGATAGCATCAACTATCCAGCGCGATAATACAGCCTCCTTGCCCCTTTTAAGGAAGCGCACGATGAGGTCGTTTCTTCCTAGTGAGAAGAGCGTGAGATGCTGTTATGGCCGCCACATATACTTTGAGCGTGGAGGGGGTGCGACCCGCATCCAAGAGCTCTTGCAAAAAGGCGAGAACACTTGGTACTTCGCACGAATAGGGGTCCAGGCTCCGTGCTGCGCACCAGCCTGAGAGCACCACTCATTTCTGAGCATAGAGGCGCCTAGTCGAAGGTGCTCTTGGTTCAGTGATGGCTTTTAGCACCCTTTCTGGGAGACACCCAGGTACCCGTTGAGGGGCCATACATGAATGGCCCAAGTCGGGACGGGGATGCCAGATTTTCCTGTTCGCCTGCGTGAGGAGATCTCTCCTCAGCGGTATTGGCCATGGGGCTGTTTCCAGCAGTTGTGCCAACTCGGAGAACCATAACTGGGTCTTCCAGAAAGGGGCTATTAGTAGCACTGCACACTTGCTTTCCCTGATCCGTTCGATGACCTGTGGTAGCATCGTGACCAGAGGAAATGCATATAGCGGACAGCTGGGCTAGTCGTGGGCTAGCGCGTCCTTTCTCTTTGAGAAAAATGTTTGGCAACGAGCGTTGTCTTCTGAGGCGAAGAGGTCGACCTCTGCCTCGCCGAAGATGCTCCATATCAGCTGAACCGTCTGCGGGTGAAGAGACCATACCCCTGGGGGAACATTGTCTCTGGATAGCATATCCGCACCCTGGTTCAGAATACCTGGCACATGCGCTGCCCTCAGCGAGCGCAGGTTGTGCTGAGCCCATGGAATGAGACTTCTGGTCATGGTGTGCAGGTTGTTTGACCTGAGACCGCCCTGGTGATTTATGTAGGACACCACTACCATGTTGTCCGTCCGGACCAGGACGTGGTGGCCTTTTAGATATGGGAGAAAAGCTTTCAGTGATAGAGCAACCACTCTCATCTCTAGACAGTTTATATGTAGGCGCTTCTCCGGACTTGACCATAGGCCAGAGATGGGCCTGCCCTCGTAAAGGGCCCCCCAACCTAGTTTGGAGACGTCTGTCGAGATTACTTTTCTCCTTAAAACCACACCCATACTCATGCCTGACTGATACCAGTCGGCTGCTTTCCAGGGAGCCAGGGCTTTGATACAGCCGTGGTTCGCTCTGATTTGTAAGTGGCCAAATCGCCACGCGTGAGCCGGTACTCAGGGTTTTGAGCCGACGCATGTGCTGTAGTCCAAGCTGGAGTACTGATGATGCCCCCGCTCACAGAGAGGGGCACTGGTCCGCCTCTGTAAACAGGACCGGCGAGGGAGTTTCTCTGGGAGAGGACTGGGCCGGCGTGTGTTAGCTCGCATCCATCTGCTCTGGCATCCTTTGTGAACAGCGCTTCTTTATGCGTGGCTCGAGCAAAGGGAGAGAGGCGAGAAGCGCGGGGTCGTCATCGGCGAAAACAGCCAGTCGAGCCCGTAGGGTGGGGAGATCCATCGAGTCGCACTCAGGGCAATCGCCCTTGGCGAGTGCAGCTTCTGCATGGTCGCGGCCCAGAGAGGAAGTGCAGAGAATGTGATGGTCCCCACCGAAGAGAGGGCCTCGGCATGAGGCGCAGGTGGTGAGGCATTTGAAGCAACGCCTCGGAAATTTAGCTCTCTTAGAAAAAGTGTGATGCGACGGCGAACACACTGGCATTAAAGGATATGGCGCGCCGGATGGCACAGCAGAACAGCGGGCTGCGAAGCAGTAGGCTTGTTCCGCTGAAAACTTGTCGACGGTGGCGAAGGCTTCTATCCAGAGATCAGCGAAGTGGAGTCCTGAAGGAGGGTTCGCTGAAGGAGATAAAATCTGAGTACCTGAGTGCTTATATAGCCATGCCCATTCTGGCGGGCTCTGATGCGCTAGGGTGCAAAGCGGCCTGATTGGTTCGCACGTCTGAGCTGCCTTGCCATAGGTTCATGCAGTTGCCGCAGCACAGCCAATGACTGCGCTAGTCGCTGATCTGTGTATGCTGTGCAGCTGAACTGCGTTTTAAAAAATTGGCTTCAATATTTTCGAGAAAAGGAGTTTTCCCATAGTGTAAGCTCGCCTTACACAAAACGAGCCTTACTCTCGAAAGGGAATGGTCGTTTTTATCATGTTTGTTTTGCGATCACACTGTTTCCAGTGATTTCTTTCTGATTCGTTTTCTGATATAACGTCCATTTGTTGTTGAAATGATGGATTTGTGTGACGTTGTTCCAGAGAGGCGTGTTACGGGCGTGTTTTAGTGAAGCACAGCAGAGCTTCTGGCCCGACAGTGGAAACTCTGTTCTGCAAGGCCAAATTTCTCCCCTTTATGAATCCTGCTGGCTTGTTTCCGACATGCTGTACATGTAATGAAAAAACTAAATCTTTGACCAGTAATATTTCTTTTATATAGAAATTGTCAGAAAGGCTTCTATCTAAAACTCAATTCTCACTGACAAAATTTAGGCCTAACTAAAAAAATAAACCATTTGTGCTGTTTTTTTTAAGGCTCATGTATACCTTCTGAAGGGGGTGGATTGGAATCCACTGCTGCTTCAATGTATATGTAATGAGTGATTATAATCAAGGTAATAATCAATATTTTTCCTTCTAAATATTAAACGAGTTGAATGACTTCTCTGGAGATTTTACTTTGTTATAGAAGTTACCAGTGTGATTACTGAAATGTTCTTTTCATGTATTCTTTAATGTCTGTATTTGATATCTGAATGCAATCACAGTGCTTGCTTATTCAGCCCGGCTTCCAGAAATGAAATAGGGACTTGTTTTGTGTTTGAGAAAGGTCTTCAACGTGTTAAAACATTTAGGGGTCATTGAAGCCAATAGTTAAGAGACCATTTCTTTGTTAAAGCCTTACCCCCGGATTTCCATCCACCGGCGGAACGGCTGCGGATCGGCTCCACTGCGTGTCAGCTCCGTGCTCCGCCGTCCTTCAATACCCACCAGGTCCGGATTTGTTGTGGAACGCTGCGGCCATGACTGACAGCTGAAGTCACGAGGACCCTGCACAAGATCTCGCGAATTCACGTATGATCGCACGATTTAAGTGCTGAACTGCTGCGGAGCTCTCCGGCATCCGGCAAAAATAGAAGCTCTGCGAATCTGCTCGGAACGCAGCCGTTTCTGCAGTCAGTGAAAATACACACATTGAGTTTAATGTAAACCTATTGACTCTGCCGCCGTTCCTGAGCGGATCCGCAGTTGGTGGAAATTAGGGATTACTTTCCAGTTGGACTAAAGTGTAGCTCTCCTTGACAGAAAAAACGCATTATCTTGATGTTTTGAGAGGACTATCCTGTTTATAGTTAGAGCCTGGCCGAATCCAACCCTGGAAAAGCTGTGTGACGGTGTGTGTTAGTCTTTTTGGTTATAGGTTAAGGAACCACTGGCATTATTGGAGATTGACTGAGTTGTTGTTCGGGACATGCTGGCGCCCAGCAACCCAAATCTGCGAACTGGAAGGTCACGACGTGCCTAACTTCAGGGTCCAAGTGTCAGCTGCATAATCGATGGAGAAATGATTAAATCTATCTGTATATGTGTGGAAAATTGCTATGTTTATCTATTTCTTAGCCAATCAGAAACTGCAACCTGAAGCAATGACGTAGCTTAGACCTTGGTGAAGGGTATAATTGCTGTGATCTTTGTAACTGTAAGCGGGGTGGCCTACAAACTCCTGTGTGAGTCTTGAAGCTGACTTCTGCTGATGAAAATGCAAACTATCTTCAGTAAATCTTTTATTTAATTTATTATAATTCTGACTCCGGGTCTTCATTCATCATATCTGGTTCTGGTTATTTGACTGTAAAACCCCTTACACTTCAGTTCAATTCAATTTATTTATAAAGCAACATTAAATGAAATGAACTGAAGTGTATACCTTTTAAAACGTATCACAGTATTGAGGGAACATGTAAAACCTCTTCAGATTTGTTTTGTCTTTGACTCATATCTCTTATTAAAATTTGTCTATACGGTATGTCTAAAATTTTTTATTATTTTCTTTTTATGTCTAAAAAGACAGGAAGTTAGCCTTTCAGCAAGAGCAGGCCAGCAGAGCTCGGTCTTTCAAATGGTGTGTAAATAGCTTAGGCAAAGTGAATAGAGGCAATAGCAATATATGAAGGCTTGTTTTTATTTTCATGGCTTTTAATTAAGCTCACCATGTTGCTTCCATCAGTCTCGTCGGCTAAATCTATGTTTAGTCCTTGAACATTACCTTGCCTGGAACAGATGCAGCCATGGTAACTTCATTGAATTAAATAGTCCCTTTGCACATTAATCTGTATATGAAGATTTCATGTATTGGTAAAACGCTGGCTAATGGACAGCTGTTTTTTTAGAGAGTGAACAAAGTATTTTTTGTGAAATTGCTTCATTTTGATCACTTATTAGGGCCTATATCCAAATACGAGGTTATTGCCATTTTTGTTGTGTGATGCTCGTGATGATAGATAGATGCTTATCGGCCTCACCCGAATATTTAGATGAATTAGGGTCAAAGAGTGCCAGTTTGTCCTGCACCTCGTGCCAAAACACGTCATTATGGGAAGCCAAACACACAGCTGCGTTCCAGTCCACTTTCACGCACTTGCGAACTTCCCTAAGCACTTCCCCTTGGGGGAATCCCTGCTGCCATTTTGAAGTGCGTTCCACTTTGTGAAGTGGATGAGGGAAGTTTATATGGACAGACCCTTGACCTGTCACTGCTTATTATTTGTGCAATGAGGGACGCTACAGTGACACCTCGATGTTGCTTCAGCCATTGTTGTTTCGACCGGAAGTCGCTTTACACAACAAACGCTGAACCGGATGTGCATTCTAACTTCCGTGAAAAAGGTGCAGCATAGTGCTTTCACACATGCTGCGTTTGCAGTGAGCAACTGATCCGCGGCTGTACCACAAACACATAAGGCTTGTTTGAGATGCGCCTAGCCTCGCCTGAAATGTATGCGAGAGTAGGCGGCTGCAGTGAGGGGAGGAGTGAAAAAAGTGCAGGCAAGACGGACAGTTCTCTCTTCTCACAGTGGATCTTGCACCTGTGAGATCAAAGATGGATATCGCGGGATTCAGGGGATTCACGCTCATGCACAATGTTGCTAATAAACTGGATGTAATTTAAGTTCTGTTGCTTTTATAGGAAAATAATTATAATGAACAAGACACCCATTTAATAACATACCAAAGACGTGTTTATCAATCATCCATCCATCCATCTTCTTCCGCTTATCGCGGGGGCAGCAGTCTAAGCAGGGATGCCCAGACTTCCCTCTCCCTAGAATGAGACATTTGACATTTTTAATAGTTCTGACATAACAGAGAGGCCATCATAATAATTGACTGTTAAAATACTATGTGTTAGATTGTGTCATGTACTGTAGGCTATAGTCTATATGAAGTGATTTCAAAGACACAGCTCAGTGTAGGCAATAGTATGAAAACAAATAATAATAATATAAGTCGGTCAAGTACAAGACTTAGGCTGGTCCTGGTCGGCTGCAGAATTTGTCACTGCAGGATGCTGAGCAGGCCTTCTTCTCTGGTCTGGATTATAATCACAGGTAAGAGTAGAGAATGTAATTTTATACACAATGTCCAATTTATCCCTTTTTAAGTGTTAACATTATTTCTGTTAACCCTGCAGTGATTATGTTCTCCATTTACTATTTCAGTGACGTGGAAGAATTTAATAGTGATAGAGAAACAATTGAGAAAAGAGGGGAGAACATCCAATTGGTAGGTAGTGCTTCTGCATACTTCACAATCTGGGCTATAAATATTTAAAGGTCAGGAAAAGTCATGTCAATAACATGTCATTTCTATTCATATTTCTTGCATCTCTCTTTATTATTATTTTTTCTCAGTTCAGAGGGGCTTTATTGACTTGAAAGTTTTAAGAAACTTTTGTTCCCATCAATTTATTCCCCCCCCCCCCCCCCCCCAATTATGTGTGTATTGTATATATTGTGTGTGTGCTCTGTGGTCACTCAGATCTTTTAAATATGAAATTTAAAATTTTAAAGTTGAACAGGTTCAACTAAATGTTCCTTATTTCATTTACTTCTCTCTCTGCCTTTCTCTCTCTTAGGAGTCAGTGAAGACGTTGTTGGTGAAGTTCTTTCTATGTGGTTCACATCATGAACAAATTCGTTTTTGTGTGTGTTCAACTGTTATTAGGCTATATTATTTGATAAAATATACACAATCTTAAATCTACCCCCAAAGTAACCCTTGTGTCTTCCCTCTGTACTTTAAAATGTGTGGTTGATCTAGTGACTGAAAAGGCTATACCGTGATTCCTTGTTTATTTTACTTGATTATATTTTTACTTGAGTTATTATATTATGCTAATTAGTCACAATAATGACTCAACATTCAGCTCTTAGCAACCAGGTTAAATTGCAAGAAAGAAAGTAGCATTTGTGTGTAATAAACCTTTAAAATAAAATAGAATTGGGTGGAAATACTGGCTTGGTTGCACTTTTTTCAGTCCTCCAAAACTAAAACAAGAAATGCGGTCCTATAACTGCGGTCCCGAAATTGCGGCCTCCGGGATGACAGACAAATAATATTGATCTCACCAGCGCAGCGCTGACCAATTACAATAGCGCAGCGCAAACCAAACACTTACCCAAACGTAGCCTACTCTAAAGAAAAGGAGAGTGAAACCATAAAAAATGGTTTTAGTTCCAATTTCCAGATATCACATCACTGCTGAACAACTATCACAGTTGAGGACAGCTAGTAGGCCTATGTCATGCATTGGTTTGTTGACCCTCTCTCGAAGGCGAGCTGTGTTTGGACTAGTCGACAATTATGATGTCATTCCCAACATTCAGCTGGATGACATAATTGGAGACATCACTGGAATAGCTTTAAATGTTGGTGAAAGACTTGTACAAGGTAGGCTGCACATTATTTAACAATCAATCATTTTCTAATTAACTAAACAATATTTGAAATAACCGGTTTTCAATTATATTTTTATAAATGATATTCCAGAAATGTATTTTACAGGGAGCTTAGAGTTTAAAGGCATCGGGTTAGAGAGAGGATCCGTCTTATGGACCCAACTTTGATTTGCAGAAGACGTCTCATAAGAAGAAGAGTGTACAATGTGAGAGGATCAAATCATTTATGGGATGTAAACTGGACAATGCAATATTGTAACTGATTCTGACAAATCAATAGTAAGAAAATATATTTTTTTAATTGTTCCTATTGCAGTGCGTCCCAGTATTTGTCTCAATTTAATTTCTCAACATCACTGACAGATTACCGAAATGATTTGTTGTTAATAATAAAAGTTGCCTAAACATTATGTTGTTTACAGTTATACAAGTAGTAGATTGAACTGCTAATTATAGGAGGGGAAATAATTACCTGCAATTATTACCTTAAAGAGCTATTTCTACACGTTACATATGCTTCAGTTTCTTCAATTGTCTAATTAAACCTTTTTCTTTCTCCTTGAGGCATATTGACTCTAACCACAAACTGATTGCATGGAGATTTGTTCTTCACAGCAGCATGGGTGGATTCAGCAGAACAGTTATTTATTTGAGATGTGCCACAAACAATCATTCCAACACAGTACTGTACATTTTTACTGTAAAACAGTTTTTCTCAATTTGGTTTGCCTTTAAGAGTATGGGGAGACATGAGGTCTGGAAAATGTATATGTTGCACAGTATGATAGAAAGAAGAGGCACAGACCGAGGAAGTTTCATTGTGGTAAGAAGTGTGCATAACCAAAATATTGAAAATTGTACAAAATATTTACTGTTTTATGGATTCATTTTAATCGTAAAAAAGGTTCAAAATGTGGTATCTAATGAATTTTGAAAATTCCATTTTAAAATTAAAGTTTGTAACTGAAATTTTGTGTTGTGTGTGTAAATTCTCATTATGTGTAGTGTGATGGTAGATATTAAAAACAAACAAGTAGTGCTGTATTCCATAGTTTCTATAATTGTTTTCATAATGGCTGTATTCCATAATTCTCATTATGTGTAGTGTGATGATGGATAGTTAAAAAACAAATAAGATATGAAGGTTATCAGTATCTGCAACACTAACTCTAAAAGTGCTTTCTGGAATTGAGATGGCCCGTGCGTCATTATCATATTCACCTACAATGTCAATGCCGTAGTCTTCTATGTCAGATGCATTAAGGACAAGGTTTGGCTCAATATAATCATACCTCATATCAGGAAACAAACTGCCTACTTCAGGTCTGACTTGTTTCCATGAGTCAAAATGCTCTTTCTCTTATTTGGTCTGAGTCCAAAAGGCACAGGAATGCAGCAATGGTGAGCGGTGACTTTTTTAACTTGTATGCTGGGTGACACGTTGTGTCAAAAATTGCATGTTGGATGGGTTTATAATAGTTTTAGCTGCTCAGTTGCTTACTCTTATGATACATGGCAACACAGCTAAAAGTTTCCTAATATATTTGACCATTTATTGAAAGTAGCCTACATTTACCTGTTGATGCCTTCACAAGCACCCGTAAAAGCTGTTGTGTTGAGTTGAAGTGCGTTCGCAAAATATGCTGTATTTGTGTCATTTTTATTCAGAATTAAAAATAAATACAATACAATAAATATAAGAAGCCTATTATAAGTAGAATATCATTAGAATAAATGTAGCCTAAGTATAATATAAATAAATTATTAAAAAAAAATTAGTTGAAATAATGCAAATTGATGACTAAATGTTACGGATCTATGAGGGAGGACTCAAAATGCAGAAATGAGTGATCAGGGGTTTATTTGAAAGACAGCAGACAAGAAAGGATATTGTGAGGGAAAGGAGGTGAACAGTCCAAACAGTAGGCAGGGATGAGGCACAAAGACAAGGCAGGCTGAGAGAGCAACTGCTGAATCCAACCCAGGATGACAGTAGGAGGGAGGGTAGATACAGAATGGCAGCAAGAGACTGGAGGAGAACAGTAAGTGCCAGGCAGGATCAAACAGTACAAGGGGATCGACTCTCAGGGCACGAACAATTACTGCACCGGACTTGCTGTTTGGCTGATGACGTAAGCGGCCAGGGAAGCTCAGCTTGAAGGACAAACTAGGGAAGACAAAAGACACAGCAAGCACAAGACACGACAAGGTGAAACAAAAGTAAGCTCTGACTAGAAACTACAGTAGACTGTCAAACAAACAATGTAGCACACAGAAAGTACATAACGAACTGGCAAAACATGAGGGCAAGAGAACACATATAAAGGCAGCTGAGAACAAGAGGAACAGGTGAACACACTCAGGTAAACGAGGACTCAAGAAAGGGAGCCGAGAACATGAGGAACAGGTGACAACGTTGTTGGCAACGTCAGACAAATGAGGACTCAACTAGACAAGAGGGCGTGTTAGTGGGAAACAAGGAGGCAGGAACAGAGGAGCACATGGCCAACAAAAACAAGGACAGAGCCATATGTTCAAGCACAACACAAAGAGACATGAAACAAAGACAACACAGACAAAGCTGCCAGGGCAGAACTCTGACATGAAATGCTTAGACTTTGATTAACAGCCTCGGATAGTTACAGGTCTGCTTACAGTTTTCGTTATAAATAAATTTCCCAATGGAGAAAATAAAATACTATGAAAATAGTTTCAGTTATGACTTTTTCCCCCCACTTGGTTTAGTCTAGTTAGTCTTGTATCAAACACAATATGATTTTCGTTGATCGAAATCTGGCAGCAGCAGCACATTTTTCATCATGGGCGAAAAGTGGTTCAAACTTAATGTTATCAAGCGGCAAGAATACTTTTTTGCGCAAAACAACAACTAAAATAATGACTTTATTCAACAATTTCTTCTTCTCCATGTAAGTCTCCTATGTTGATCACGTTGTAAACACAGTGCAGCGCTTCCAGGTTCTACGTCAGAACGCCGGCTCAGTATCAGCTGGCTCCTGCGTCAGCACCACACACGTGTATAAACAGCAGCGGAGACTGACATGGAAGAGAAGAAATAGTTGAATAAAGTTGTTATTTTAGGGTTTTTTTGCACACAAAAAAGTATTCTTGTCGTTTCATAACATTAAGGTTGAATTACTGTAGTCACATGGACTATTTTAACGATGTCTTTACTACCTTTCTGGGCCTTGAAAATGGCCATGACGTTGCTATCTATGGGGGTGGGGTGGCATCAGCACCAGTCATGTAATTCAAAAGATCCTCAAACGCCAGAGAGGTCTCTTCTGTTAAATACATTAAACAACATCAACCCACGGTTTCAAATACAAGGTTTAAGCCTATAGTCCTGGACGACTATAATGCACGTTTGAGCTGTTTTAACTGAAAGCAACTTGCACTGCACATACCAGTAATGTTTTTTTAAAAAGCATGTTTATAAAATCTTCTTAAATGTCCTAATTGAACTAAGGCCTAATCCTGGCTTAATCTAAAGGCTGATTTATACTTCTGTGTCGCACCTATGCCGTTGTAGGCTACATGTCGGTTTTTATTTATACATTACTTCTGCGTCGTTGTCCATGTTGACATGCAAATTGCACAAGCAGAGGGAGCATGTTAAACCCGAGGCACGGGTTCTAGCAGACCAATCACAGCTTGCAGTTCGCACTGAATTGACGTGTTGTTACATTTTTGGAGAGGTGCATGTCAGGGTACGCCGTAGGTTGTGTTCTACACACATCCTACGACATAGCTATGCCGTGAGTTTGACGCAGAAGTATAAATTGGGTTAAAGCCCAGTCTGTGAAACCAGGCCCAAGTGAAACAACAACTTAGCTCATAAACCAACATTATAAATCAAAATACATTAATTAAATTACAACCTAGCCTGAATGCTGTGGAGTAAACATTCCTAAGCAAAGATGGTGTCCTCTAAAATCAAAAACTTATTGACAGTGGCTTCTGTGTGTTAGTGAACAGAGGCTTGAATGCCATCCAGTTGTTTTCCACTGTCTGCCAAATGGATCCACATGAATTCATTCCTGCCTTAAACTATAAAATCATGCTAGCAGGCCTGGGGTCACAAACAAACAAACAAAACAAATCTGTTTATATAAAATTGTTTTAGGTTTGATAACTACATTACAGTTTCATATTGACTTAAAGGTGGGGTATGTGATGCTCTTTTTTGTCCATTTGTTCAAAATCACTTTAAATCCTATTCCTAACCCACTTACAGCCACTGAGTTAGAAGCACTGAAATGAAAATTAAGCAATTTAATCATCTGTGGAACGGGAAGGACTCGAAAAACTCCAGCCAATCATTTCCAAGACCACCTAGAATCATTGGACAGTAAGTGCGTCAATCAAACGGTCGTACCATCCCCCCATCCCCCTCCATGTTCTTCGAATGGGTGGAGTCAGGGCCAGCGTTGGAGGAAAGAAGGTAGGACCATTTGAGTTGTGTATTTTCAAAATCTGCCGGCCGTTTTGCAAATCCCATACCCCACCTTTAAGATATGTAGGCTAGATAAATGATAAATGAAGTGTTTAATGACCACGCTGTAATTACTCTGAGCATTTCAGGAAGGCCAGCATTGTAGATCAGGTCAGGTTCAGGTCATACTTAGATGGGAGAGGTTATTATGTGAGTATAGGAGACCATAAGTCTGAGTGGACATCCATGACATGCGGAGTCCCTCAAGGCTCAATTCTTGCGCCACTCCTGTTCAACCTGTATATGCTCCCAATGAGCCAAATAATGAGAAAGAACCAAATTGCTTACCACAGCTATGCAGACGACACACAGCTGTACTTAGCCCTATCGCCTAACGATTACAGCCCCATTGACTCCCTGTGCCGATGCATTGATGAAGTCAACAATTGGATGTGCCAAAACTTTCTTCAGTTAAACAAAGACAAAACTGAAGTCATTACGTTTGGAAACAAAGATGAAGTTCTCAAGGTGAACGCATACCTTCACTCTAGGGGTCAAACAACTAAAAATCAAGTCAGGAATCTTGGTGTGACACTAGAGTCAGAGCTTAGTTTCAGTAGTCATGTCAAAGCAATAACTAAATCAGCATACTATCATCTAAAAAATATTGCAAGAATTAGATGCTTTGTTTCCAGACAAGACTTAGAGAAACTTGTGCATGCTTTCATCACCAGCAGGGTGGATTATTGTAATGGACTCCTCACTGGCCTTCCCAAAAAGACCATAAGACAGTTGCAGCTCATACAGAACGCTGCCGCCAGGATTCTGAGCAGAACCAGGAAATATGAACATATCACACCAGTCCTCAGGTCTTTACACTGGCTCCCAGTTAGATTTAGGATTGATTTTAAAGTATTATTACTGGTATATAAATCATTCAATGGCCTAGGACCTCAATACATTGCAGATATGCTCACTGAATATAAACCCAACAGATCTCTCAGATCATTAGGATCATATCAGCTAGAAATACCAAGGGTTCACTCTAAGCATGGCGAGTCCGCTTTTAGCTATTATGCCAGCCGCAGCTGGAACCAGCTTCCAGAAGAGATCAGATGTGCTCCTACAGTAGTCACATTCAAATTCAGACTCAAAACACTTCTGTTTAGCTATGCATTTACTGAATGAGCACTGTGCCGCTGTTCGTCC
The DNA here is from genome assembly GCF_965113295.1 of Leuciscus leuciscus. Classification (NCBI taxonomy): domain Eukaryota; kingdom Metazoa; phylum Chordata; class Actinopteri; order Cypriniformes; family Leuciscidae; genus Leuciscus; species Leuciscus leuciscus. The sequence continues at coordinate 27,323,819 of NC_138730.1, forward strand.
GACTGTTTGTTTTGCTTTCAAAAGTAAGCTCAATGATCAAACAATAGGCAAGGTGACAGAGAGGGTTTTAATTATGGTCAGCAGGGCATTTAGCCCGAAACTGTAAATGCCCACTCAGAAGGTGTAAAAGAAAGTGATAATGTGAAAGTGACTTGTATTAATGTGGGTTTGAAAGTAGAACAGTATTTAAATGACGACAACCGATATAGACGATAAAGTTTTCGTCTGAGAAAGAATGTGAACGCAGTGCTAAAGAAAGTGAAAAGAACGTGCGAGTAAATGAGGGAGAAAAGAAAGTTAAAGGATAGTTGATAGATGGAAGTCGTAAGAAGATTGAAGGTTAAAAGAAGGTTGAAAGATTTAAGTCTTAAGGGAATCCTTTTGAAGGAAAGATCTATAATAATATTCTTTTTTTTCTTTTTTTCTTTTTTTTCTAAGTACTGTATTTTATTTTATTTTTCTAAACTGTTTTAATTATTCTTATTTCTTTTTATTATTTTAATTTCTTCTATGTAAAGCACTTTGAATTGCCATTGTGTATGAAATGTGCTATATAAATAAACTTGCCTTGCCTTGCCTAGATCCAGGGTACCCCACATTCTGCAATCTAGTCACAAAGAAAGGCATCTCCACACTGAAGGTCTCCCACACTTTTGCACTGTTGGATCTAAAAAGACCAGTTTTAGACAATATTAGATTAGCATTTAATTGCTCATCAAGTTAAATATAGAGGTGATAATAGGCTACCTGTTGCAACTTTAACGACACTTCATTATCTGGCAGGTCTTGAAAAATCAAACCAACTGCCCTTCTCATCCACATCAACAAATATAAAGCTGAATGAAGAGCTTTAATGCCTGGGCTGGGACTCCATGAACCAGTGACCAAGCAATGAGTTTTCCACACGTGTAAAACCGGTTCTGTTCCAAGTCTGAAAGGCAAAATAATGATTTGAATTTCCTTCAAACATTCCAAGTGCTGACTGTACCTCGATCATTAAGAGTCTGATGAAAGGAAAATTGTATTTGTTAAGAAGCAGTAAATAAAAATTATGTAAATTTTAAACTTAAAATAGTCTATCAATTGTTACTTCAGATTATGACTTCAAATAAAGTTAGAATTAGGTTAAAATGTATGTACCAAGTAAAAATGTTAGGGCACAAACTGCAGTACACAAAATAAGTACATTTATTTTAGTTTGAGCATTTCTGCCTTTTAAAAAGGGAATTCAATATTTCTTGATCTTTGAGATAAAAGTCCATTGTTCAAAAGTTCAAAAAACGTACTGTAACTTTCAGAACACAAAACTTCCTCCCTTGTCTCCCAAGCTGATACTCTGTAGTATCATAACTCACAATATCAAGAAACAAACTGCCTACTTCAGGTCTGACTTGTTTCCATGAGTCAGAATGACTCTTACATAAAAAACTCTTACTTGGTCACTCTGCGCCCAAAAGACACAAGAATGCAGCAATGGTGAGCGGTGACTTTTAAGGCTGGGGTGGCAGAGGTCACAGTACTGGCTGTCACAGCAACTATTTTTTAGTTCATCGTCATCATCAGTAATCTGAAATAAAACTGGGTATATATGCTGCCTAATACCAAAGTTAGTTTAAATGTAGACAGTTGCAATTGTGCGCTATTGTATAATAACATACCTCATCATCAGCTGATTGTGTGCCACCACAGGACTGGACATGCATGTATAAGACTTGCAGTGGCATTGCTGTTTTACATGTCCGACACTCCACCTTTGGCATCTTCGCAAACTTCTCTGCAGAGAATGGAAGAGGATCAAGACATAACTCATCTTGAAGAGGGACCATGTAGAGTGCTGTTCTTCCAGTGGTTTTTGCCATTTTTATAAGGCTGCCAGTATAGCCCTCTGAGTCTGGAGGGACAACAATAAGCATCCTTCTTCCTATAAACTTGTTAAAACAGAGTATGAGTCTGAGCAAATGACTGTTCTTAATGGCTGACTTTCCTCCACCCAATGAAGAGCTATCAGAAGGGTTATTTCTGCTGAGTAAACTGATAAATGGTTAGGCTACTTGTCCTTTTAGGAATTCTAATTTTAAAATGGGGAATGCATACTAAAGCTGCTGTATGTCCTGAATCAGGGTCTGTCCATCCATCTGTAAATATTTCAATTTCCTGACTATAATTTGTATCCATGTATATTTGTACAACCTTATTCTGAATATATCCCTTTTGTTATTAATTTCTACTATTAAGGTCAACCATAGGCATTGGAATGGAGGTATTGTTGGAATTGTCACTGTATAGGACTTAAAGAGGCTACATGCGATTTTCTGAAATTTAAACTCGCGACTGACACCTGTGGCCAAAAAACGGAACTGCTCTTCCTTTCTGCTCGCTCTCGTACGTGCACACTTCACAAGTCATCCGCTGCAAAGAAGTCAACATTATGTTTACAGAGGTAAGAACAGTCAAATACATATATTGTTTGAGAAACTAAGTTTGTTTGCTGACTAGCGGTGGTGGCAGAGTGATCTGAAATGTTTAACATGAACGCGCTTGACGTCACATCCGCAGACAGCGCGCGAAAAATCCGACCCGACAGAAAATAGGAAAAATAGGATACAGGCTTATAGGTGCACCCACTGTGAGCTGACAAGGTGTCAGTATGCTCATCAGGAGATGTTTGAGTCATAAATGGTCAAATAAAAAGGCTATTGTTACGTTTATTTTGGGGAAAAAGTTGCATGTAGCCTCTTTAAATCTATTCTTGTCAGTCTTATATCATCAGCCTCTTTTTGTACCGTCCATCCAAAACTTGTATTATTTGATTTACAGTATGTTCCCAACACTCCATCAGTATCTTTTTAGCTTTAGAATGGCTGATTCTGAGGTTTTAAATGCACCACAACATACTAGCAAGGCTTGTGCTTGAATAATGTCTATCTTTTTCAATAACGTTGCTGAAGCAGATCTATACACTACCCATAATCTATTGTTGATCTTATCAACACACAATAATGAATGATGTCTTGCACCCCATTCCACCCCTGCTAAACATCTTAATATAAATAAAGCGCTTTGGGTGTACAGTAGTACATATGAAAGCGCTATATAAATGCCTCATTCATTCATTAATATGTTTATTCCTTTCTTGCATTTATCAATTATCTTTTGTATCTGTACCGCAGACGTCAGTTTTGTATCCATCCATACTCCTAAATTCTTATATTTGAGACTTGCTTAAATACCTTTTTATATAGTTGTATTCTGATTATGGGAGTTACTTTCTTTTGTGAAAAACAGATGACTTTTATTTTTGACACTGACAGTTGTGACGATCCAAGGGGCTGTGGTACTTTATTCTGTCCAGCAGGTGTCTCTGGGAAACACTTGTGTGTCTTCAGGTTAAATGCTGTGACCCAGGTGTGGAGAATTGACTGTGATTAACCATGCTGCTTATAAGATGCTGGCTTTCTCACCCTCTGGAGTCAAAAGCTTGGGGTTTGGTCACTGTGGTTCTCATGTAGGCTTTCTCACCCTCTCCAGTCCATGGCTTGATGTTGTTGGTTTTTGCATCTTTATATTTGACTTTTTGTTTGATGTAGTTATGTCTGTTTTCTTGATTAAATACTTTGATTACGTGTTTGGCCTCCCCATTCATGTTGCTACTCCTTGGGGGTCGTAACATAAATGGGGAGGCCAAACACGTAATCAAATTTGAAACAAATCCATTTCCTTGCCCATCTTTCCACTTCAACTGCCATCTGCATGCTTTTCCCTACATATGAAACATTCCGTCCTTTCATCCATAATGTTCTGTCATCAGCATACAGCGATCTTCCTATTCCCGTTCCAATTTGAGAGAATATATCAATAGTTATTATGTTGAAAAGTATTGGGCTGCATACACTCCCTTGATGTGTTCTATTTTCTATTAAATTTCATTTTGAATAAGAAGAAACTACTCTTGTATAATTCAGTCAGACAAAAAAACTCATTATCCAATTGTACATTCTGCCCTTAATGCCCAATCTGTCTAATTTAAATATAAAAGCTTCTATCCATAGCATGTCGTATGCCTTTTTGATGTAAAAAAAAACAAACAAAAAAAAACTCCCACTATTACCTTTTTATTTATTTGTGAATTTTTTATATCATCTTCCAAACAAAGAACTGCATCCAGAGTGTTTCGCCCTTTCCAAAAAAAAAACAAAAAAACACTTTGATAATGAGATATTAGTCCTTTACTCTGGAGTACCCCCAACACTGCACGTTTTCTTTGTCTCCCTAATCAAACACACCTGATTCAACTCATCAGCTCATTATCACATGGGTTGATGAGTTGAATCAGGTGTGTTTGATTAGGGAGACAAAGAAAACGTGCAGTGTTGGGGGTACTCCAGGACAGGTTTGGGAACCACTGCGTCTAGCACATGAGTAAGCATATTCATGACCATACGTTCCATTAATTTACATAAATTTGATGTTAGAGCAATGGGCTGATAGTTGGATGCTTGTGAGTGATCCTGCCCTGGCTTAGCAACTGGAACAATAATTCCATGCTTCCAAGATGGAAGTTTACCTTACTCCCATATTAAAAAAGGGACAAAATAACATTTAGTGATGCGTCTGATAAATTCTTAATCTCATCTTTTCCTGGTGATGTCTGTCTAACTCCAGCAAGAGCCCTTTTAAATTCATATAATGTAAACTTCACATCCAACGTACAACCAGAGGAACCTCTTTGTGTTTTAATATGAGGATTTTATTTTATTAAAGATTCTCTGCATCATCTCATTTCATCAGAAATATTGCTTTTACTGTGCACTTTAAAAAAGGTTTGTGCTAACACCTCTGCTTTTTCAGTATCCGTTATTATTGGTCTTTATTCGCTTATTAGAAATGGTATTTTGTTATATTTTTGTATCCCTTCCATCTGCCTAATCATACTCCGTATTTCATTGACTTCTATTTTTTCTCCAATATTATTACAGAATTTTCTCCAGTAATCTCTTTTACATGCTCCGATAACTTTCCTTACAACTGCTTGGGCTCTCTTATAATTAATTGGTCATCAAAAGATATAGACCTTCTGACCCTCCTAAGCATTCTGTTCCTAATTCGGATGACATCACTGCATTTGTCTGTCCACCAAGGTACTGCTTTCTTTTCTTTCATTCCTTCCTTTTTTCCAATAACAACTTTTGCTAGATTATATACTATTTGAACTAATTGTTCAGTATATTCCTCTCATATGTTTCGTACATTTCTAGCATTCTTATTTCACACATCTCTTTGAATTTCTCCCAGTTTTAAACCTCCATCTAAGAATTTTTTTTTAACCTATTTGCTCCACTTCTAATCCTATTTTACAACAATGGGGAAGCGGTCACTTCCTATAGTACTGTGGTTTTAACACTTGCCATGTACATTTCCTTGCCAAGTCTTCTGATTCTAACATTAAATCTATTTCAGAATGTGACCACGGGTTACATCAATCATTTTCCATCTTTCAGGCACACTAAACTGCTCCACTCCAGCATATATTCTATAATATTCCCATTATGATCATTATTTACCCTACCCCACATTGTGCTGTGTTAAAGTACTGTATCCACACCACACTAATCTACCACAGTTCCTCAAACTGTCTCCAATGTTCCTCTATTCAACCTGTTGCATGGATTTTAATAATTCATTATTTTTATATTTTGTGTTCCAGTCCAGACTTTTATTACCACTGATTCATGCAAATTTTCACTTCTATTTCCCTAAATCTTATTCATTGTCTTATAAAAGTTGCTGCCCCACCTCCAATTCCATATCTCTGTGTATGACGTTATTCCTGTAATATAAATTTCAATTGTGGCTTTAACCAATATTCTTGTACACACAACAATGGGTTTACTATTTAGTTCATCAATGTACTTTTTAAAATCTTGCCCATTGGCTAATAAACTTCTTGCATTCCATTGTATAATTGTCAACAGCATTAAGATCCACCATGTTTGTAGTTTGCACTTTGATCATTTCACTTATCTCATCTATTGTAATTATAAGTCTTTTTAGACTGCCCTAATCATGATTTTTATCCTTTCCGTTCTACTCTCTGTTTGGGCTGAATAGTTTATTACCATAAATGCAATAAATTTGACTTTGTCAAATGTGACAAAGTCAATGGGTATCATATGTGGGTATCATAATGATCAAATTTTTTTTATTTTTTGCACCCCGCGGCTGTCGTAGAACGACGCTGCAGTACGTGTAAAGGCTGCATCGTCGCGTGTGTGAGAAATTACTGTCAGAGAAGCGCTAATTTTCAAAACTTTCACAAAAATTTGCGGAGCACCATGTCGCAGAACAGACTATCTTTTTCATTGAGAATATGCACAAAGCTGTGAATTAAACACCAAGGACATCAGGAATGAATTTCCCGAAAGAAATGCCCGGAGAATGCAACTACAATGAGTGAGTAGTTTTGTGCTTTCACATTTGCAGCTATGCCAAGATCGTTTGGCATGAAGCAATTTATAATTGACATTGGCTGAGCTTTGGCTATTTTAAACATTTTTTGGGGCCGTTCTGGTTGTGAAAAGTTGTTGGGTGTGTTTTTTTTTTAATGGTATTGTTTGGTATGACATTTTTTGATGCGCTGCAGTGAACGTCTGCAGGGTTAGGGTGGGCCCGTACATTTTTTTTTGCATATGGGCCTGGGACTGACTTGCTACACAACTGTCAATAGGTACTCCTGAAATTACCCCTCGTATCCACTTTTTTTTTTCTCCCACTACAGAGCAGACGATTTATTTACCCATCAAGGATTTTAATCCTATTGCTGAAAAAAAAAACTTCCATAATCAGTCAGAGATAAGCCTATATCCTACCTTTTCAATGCAGTTAACCAGGCAAAAGGGAGGAGGAGGATACAGAACAGGAAATGATGTTGGCTTATGATGACATCACAACAATTAAAAGGGGGAAATAACTCACAATTCAATCAGGCAGCTATATCAGGTATAAGTAAATGAGCACTTTTGTGTGAATTATACATAATACATACATTTAACAATATCATTTATATACCTGTTACACCTAGTCCAATGACACAAGCGCGAAAACCGTGTAATCACAACTCTGCAGAGAGTGTGGCAGTGAGGCGAGATCCCATTGGCTCTTGATCCACCACTGGAATGTCCTCATGTGGAGCAAGCATAACTGAATGAGACCAATCAGTCTCAATGCTGCCATGAGACCAATCTGTCTGCGGCATAAACCTGCGTGGACTTGACGTCCTGTTCTGATCTGGCTCAGACAGATTTGTCGTGACTTAACACGTGCCGGAGACCGACGTGCCTGCATCGTGGAAGAATCCAAGTCCACGGCTCCACGCCTAGAAAATACATTCTAGACGCGTAATCCTAGACTCCTCAATTTTCCAGTACCAAGTCTCGATGAGCTCCTGTTGAACCCTGTGATTGAGCTAAAATCAGTCCAGGTAATTAAAAATCCAGACACCCTTGGGCCACAAAGGGGCCAGAGTCGTGTCCATACACTCGCTTGAGGAGCCATAGCCCGTTCGAATGGAAGAACGCAGTATTGGTAAGCTTTGTTCCTAAAGCAAACCTGAGGAACTTCCTGTGTCTCTTGATGATCTGGTTGTGGAAGTACGCATCCTTAGACCGATGGTCACGAACCAATCTCTGGTTCAACGTCAGCATCTTGAATCTGCTTACTCCGAGCGCAAGATTTAGTAAGTCCAAAATCATTGGACAGCATTTCTTGCCTAAACATCAAGATCTCCCAGAGAGCATCATCGTGGAAAAAAACAAGACATTGCCAACCGCAAATACAACAACAAAACACCTCAATCGCTTACGATACATTCTTGTCTACAGCTGCTCCGGCGTCGAAACAATGTTGGACTGTGTACAGCTCACTCAGGGATGAAACGTCTGCTTACTCTGTAACCAAAGCTTAGTTGGCCTAGCACCAAAATAGTTTGTGATTAAGAAAATTATCAGCCATAGTAATAGCTTTTCATTAGAAAAATTGGCAGCCATGTTTCTCACTGACACGCCCCCAACTTGTAAACTCAAAGCTTAAAGAAAATCCTTCTCGCATTTACGACTTTGGGGTGGCGTTCATGTGTCTTGAACTCGTAAATACGATCTTTCCGACATGACTTGAACGCACAATCTAATATGAAGATGCGGAATGCAAGAGCCTTATGCAAACAGGTTGAGTGCTGCGTTCGTCCATTCAATGACACTGAAACTGCAAATATGCCCGTGGCTTAATGAACAGTGTGAAACAGGATCATATGAATTCCTAGGATTAATTGTTAACCCCGGGTAAATTATGAACAATAATATGAAACATAAAGCAAGATAACCCAGGAATACATTTACCCGTGTTATAGAAATGACCCAGGGTTAACTAAGTGTGAAAAGCCTTAGTGGCAATCAGGTACAGTATACTGTACGACGGGACAGCTGTCTGTTTAGTATGGTTGCGTTCACACAGCAGTTGTGAAAATGGGTTGTGAGTCGGGTTTACAGGTGTGAGTTGTGAACGTAACTGAATTATATACTGAAAACAGGGCTAAGAACTGTATTCTAATGCTACTGTCTGAATGTGGCCTATGCGCTGCTGGCATTAGATTCAGGAACCCTGGATATATGCAATCTGGCTCCAGAATGCTCAAAAATGTAAGAGCTGGCCTGCGGTTTAGCCTTCTGTAATACTGTCTAATGTAGTCATAAAAAGGCTGCACCACACTTCTATTCCTTTTCTTAGGTCTAATGGTTACACTTCAGTGCAGGGGGTCGGTTTATTGAAAATCATTCCTCCAGTGCACAGTTCAAGTTGAAGAGCAGTTTGTTTTCTCAAGCAGGCATTCAGTAATCACATCCCAGCAGGCCTTGCAGTCTGGTATGCTTGTGTAGTAGTGTGGGATTTTTCCTTCGCGTTGGTTACCCTCATATGGGAATGTGTATATGGCATAATTAGGGCCTGTGTATTTAAATGCGTAGACAGGAGGCACTAGAACATAGGCTTTGTCATGCCCGCCACTCTTCCGGTCTCCAGTGTCACTATAGTTGAGGTAGGTGGTGGAGGAGTTTATGTGTGGTTTTGTGTGTTTTAAAGTGTCTATAGGATCATGGTTGCTGTAGCCATTCCGGTTATGTATCCTGGGAGTTGCGTCGAGCGCTCACTGAAAGCTTTTAGTGGAACATTCGTGATTGCATGCTAACACCTTGATATGCGTGATTTTCATAGGTCTCCCGCGTATCACGTGGTGGTTAACTGCAGGTCGCGCTGCTGTTTTTCTTAACTTGGGTTATTTTTCCTATTTTGAAAATATATTATGATTGTTTTCATTTGGTTAATTTTGTATTGAAGTTTGGTTTGATTAGAGTAACTTGGGCCGTAAGGTCCGAGTGGTGCGTCCATCTACCAGCTTGTAGTGCGCTCATCTAACAGTCACTCCCATTGAGTAATCTGAGGGTTTGCCAGCGAGGTAGGACGTGTTATTCATGTACCAACTGACTCTGTCAAACATTATATTTTTGTTTCTTATGTGTATGATTTGGTTATTTTGTATTTGTACCGGACCCACTAAATTTCTACTTTTTCTCTAGTTTGAGCCAAGGCTGAGTGCGCTGAGGGGGAGGTACCTGGGTGAAGGACATTGCTGTGAGTTTGGAGCACCAGGGCTTGAGCAACTCTTCCTATTGTTTGCTGTGCACGCATATGTGGTTGAGAGCACAATTTCTTCCAGCTAGTTTGCCACCCCTAAGGTAAGCTCTCAGTTTCTTTCTTTTTGGTAAAGTAACAATTTTTGTTGTATAGTATTTTCTTTCATTTTTGAGGTTGGTTTGTCTTGATTTGGCCTCTGCATTTCAGATGTCTGGAGAAATGGTCTTTTAATGTTGTGATTTTTAATTTTATTGTTATAATACACTTGCTAGTGATTTATTTCATGATTAAGATGATTCTAGTTTATCTTTTTTCTTTTTGAATAAAACTATTTATTTGATAAATTGGACAACACGTCTCTGTCTTTTCATTGCACCACCGAATCTGTGTTTCTTGTATTTCCTTGGGTGCAAATCCCAGGGTGGCGTAGTCAGTGTTATCTGGGTTTAATTATACAGAAAATACCGCTCTGGTTACAATCGCTTGAGCACAGCACAGTGAAAATTTAATAGGCTATTCCATACATATGCAAACCTTTATGGTTTTAAAGTTTCAATCTCAAATTGGGCAAGTGGACATGAGGATTAATTAGCTATTTACATAAGTTAGGATCTACTGACTTTCTTGTTAAATTTGTTTATGGCAGATATATGGATAATCAGGTTAAAAATTAACTTTTCGAACAGTCTAATATGGCTTTGCCATATGTTATGCACCATGGTTTTAATGAAGTATTAAGTCACTTAAGCAAACACAGACATTTGAAAACGGTGTTTTGCTATTTAAACTATTTACATGAATTTGTTTGACTGGCTCATTTCATGGGAAATCACTTTAGGAAAGGAGTTTTTCTAACCACCCGTTACATATCTTGAATCCTATGTGGTGCCTAAGTCATAGGTTTAAGAATTCTTAATATGTTTTTATAGCATACAACATTTTTTACTTATTCTTGATAACTCTGTTTGCTTTTGTTGGATGATTTTTACTCACAAAAACTTCTCATTCAATTAGTTTATTAAAGGGTTTTGTTTTAGATTAAATACATGACAAAGTATTTAATTAAATGCTGATAAGAAAACCTGACTGAACCTGAGAGCATTTTAATAAGCTGAGATATTTTGTGCAGTTTTTTAGGAGAGCTGTTTCATACACAAGTGCACAATTAGACAATTCTATTACATACCTGATCAAAGCATTAACAAATATCATGTTTAATTAATTATGTTTTACTTAATTAACATTTATGAGTTAAGCTTTGCCAATTTGTGATATCACAGCCAGCCATCTGTGATCCAAACTGTCCCTAGACTCTTGCAATTGATAACTTGAGGCCGATCACATTTTTATGTTGATTAGAAAGTGTATGGTAATCATTAGCTTATAAAAACATTATATCGTTTTTATGCTTGGTTTTAATAATAATTTTGTTCATGCAGCTAATGGTTCTATTGTTGTAAATGAGAAAATGTCTAAAAGATTTGGGATCTTTAGTTGTTGCGTGCAGGACAGGCAAAGAAGAGAAAATGGAGAGGTGGATCCAGATTGCAGCCATACTCATTTTATAAAACAAAAAGAAGATCATCCAAAAACAGAAAGACATGATAAATAACAGGAGCAAAATTATGCAACAGCATAGACAATACAGGATAATAGGCTAACAGAAACTGAGGGCTTAAATATACATAAGTCTCAATCACCTCCCTTCAGTAGTCAGGACAATGATCAGGGAGTCTGGCATTTTAAAGCCCACCTGTGGTGAAAATCAAGTTTTTAATGCTATATGTATGTAATGGTCTTGTCTCCAGAGCGTTATTTTCATCCTGGCCAGTAGGGGTAACTCTCCTTGAGCTCTCCATATCATGCTCACTCCAGAATTGTGGATGGCGCTTGTATCATGAACACTTGACTCTCCACTCCTGAAGGAGGCGCCATTACCCCTAACCATGTTTTAAATCCTTCTCATCAGTCCTGATTTCCCAAACCTGTGTTTGACTCTTTATAAGTCTCTTTGTTCCCTGCTACTGTGTTCAGTCTTGAGCCATTTATCCAGTGTATACTGCTGCCTGTCTTTGAGTTGAATGAATATGAATTGAGTGACTTGTTGAATATTTTGGACCCTCGTGTCTGTTTTTGTTTTCACTGTTTTATGGAAGCTCGGCACTACTAGTTTATTTGTATCTTTTATTTCTCTAGTAAAGATTACTTTTATTTTTTGAAGACTCAAGTCTACTGGCTCTTTTGATCTTCTGCTGTTGGGTTTAAGTATTAGGGAATTAGCTCAGTGAGTAACCACTCACACTTAAAGCACCAGAGATCCAGGTTCAATCCCCACCAAGGGCAACTTCTTACAATGTATATGTGGTGTTTTTAATGTGCTTTAAGACAAATCATGTGCAAATTCATGTCAACACCATTGCTGAGTATTTTCTCTTTAAAAATGCAGTGAAAAAAAGACAGTCTCAAAAACGCAGTTTGAAATCGCTGATGTTTCTGACGTCACAAACTACCTTGTAACCAATCACGTCAACGTGCCGGCTGACTTTAGCATAACTAATGCATAACTAGCATAACTTTAAAGTCCGCGTGAACAGGAAGTTGAAAAACGACTTTTCTCCAGTGCGGTGACGTATTTCCCAGTGAAAAGGAATATTGAAGCAGGGGAGTCTCGAGAGATGCCAGGTTATCCCCGTATATATTTTTTGTTGATATGAAAAATCGGGATAGATTTAGCAATATAGTGGGTGTATGATGTATATTACAATGGTATGATGAACTATATGCCTGTCTCCACTGACGTTCAATCATTTTTTTTCTCAATTCATGGTTCATGAAACATTAACAACACACTATTAGCTGTTTGATAACATAGTCCAGCAAAAGGCTAATCATATTAATTACCGTTATGTGTCCGACGTTGTAAAGAGCTACACCATTGTGCAATATACACCATTTACCTCAGTAAGTTTGCCGAGTGAATCTGTGAGCTGGCATGAGTGGAGGCGGGGCTAATTAGCATATTCATGGATCAGCATATACTAAATGACGGAAATGTTGTAGAGTTACATAAAACGTTTAAATATGTAATTTGGTGATCAAAGATAAGATTTAAGGCAGTGGTTCTTCTCAACCTCTCCTGCAGGGACCCCCTGACAGGCCATTTATCTGTTTTAACCCTGAAATGGCACACCTGATTAAATTAATTAAAGGCTTAATGAGTAGTTGACTAATTGATTAATTGACTAATTCCTACTCTTCCTACTCTAATAACTACTCATTAATTGAATCAGGTGTGCCATTCCAGGGTTAAAACAGAAACATGGCCTGTTAGGGGGTCCCTGCAGGAGAGGTTGAGAACCACTGTTTTAAGGGATACAATTATTGACTGCAAGGGGGACTTTAATGGCTTTCTCAATCGCAAAATCCTACCAGTGCACTGAATGTTTGCTCCCTAAAAGGTCCCACAATGTATAGGGATCATGCTCACTATGTGTGCGTCCCAATCAGCTCCCTAGCTTGTGAATCAGTATCGTGTACACAAATCCAGGCATTGGTAATAAGGACCCTGGCTCACAACATTTTAGGACAGATGACTACATACAAGATGTCACCTCTGGTATTAATCAACAACAGGCAGGACATAGGCTATATCTTTTTGATATTATTTGTTATGCTGTGTAAACATATTGTTCTGTTACATATCCTTACAACATTTAAGCCGAATATTAATTATACATTTTAATTAGATGTGTTCACTACCTGTTGTGATGGATTTTTTAATTAATCAACTTTAATTAATCAACTAACATTTGTTTTTCTTGCAGGAACAACATTCATATGCTTTTAAATGTTTCCAAACTCTTTGGGGAAAAATTGTGACTTTGATTGTGTGTGTGTGTGTATAAATAACAAATAGGGGAAGTGAAACTAGACAGATGACTAGTTCTCAAACCTTATGATAAGTAATCACAAAAACAGAGTTTGCTTGTGCCAGTGACAGAGGGAAAAGGTTGGGGCTTTTGAACCAATTGAACCAATCATATTGAAGGTGACATGTTAGTCACTATAATCTTATATGTTGTCTCGATTCTATAAAAACTGTTGTATCCGTGTTTTCTGGTGGGATTCTCAATGGAATTTGTCTGAGATCCTCCGGCCTTGCTTCTTGGGAGAGATTCCCTGAGAACTGCACGATGCAGAACAAAAACGACGCTTTCACCGTCTTCATGTAAACAACAAAAACGTTTTTTTTTTTTTTTAAATGGTGCACATGCATTGTGAGGTGTTTCTTAACAAAGTGACATCTCCATCTACTGTCCTGGCATGCATATAATACAGCCCTTTTAGTCATTTTCGCTGATCTGTCTGTTTTTAGTACATCGTTGTTGTGTAAACATACCCTCATACCCCCAGTGTTTTCTAGTTCTTGGTCCGATCTCTGTATTTAGTTTTTGTGTTTTCTCCGTTTATCTCCTGATTTTACCTTGTGGATCTATAATAAAGACTATTTGTTTGATTCTATATGGTCACACGCTCGTTACAGCCGCCATTACGTGACAGATTGAGGGTCTTTCAGTTATTTTGAGATGTAATTTTCTTCCTGAAAAAACATTACCAGTCAAACTGCCAATTTTTACCAACAAGCACTACTGTCATGGAAAAGTTGCTTCCATCAGAGTTTATCTTTAAATAAAATGTTGCTCTGAAACAACTGTCATATTACGACAATGAATAAATCCTTGTCTCTGTGTAGCTGGTTTGCCAAGGATATAAACATGGTATGCACTTATTGGGTAAAAATTGAAATATTATTTCTCATTAAGACAGTAAAGTGCAGACACAAAAAATATATGAGTGGAAGACATGACCCAGATCAGAGGGTCACCACAGGTCACCAACCACGCAACAACAGAATTTATGTTTTTGTACAGAGCTGATGGTAGATTGCTTTTTGATTGTTTATTATCTCCAGTAACAATAAGACAATTATTCCTATCTCTAAGCCTACAACTTCTCGTATAAAGGGAACGTTTTTTTTAAATGTTAAAATTCCTGTGAAAAAAAAGTCTTGGTTAAGTCCTCATCATCATAGTTTAGATTGATGTGTATGGTTTAAAGGGATATAAATAAACCTAATTTAAGTTTTTTTAATCACCTAATTGTGCTGGATTTAAGATTAAAAGGATAGATGACTTTAATGAGCAGTGACAGAACGGAACCAGGAAGAGAAGATCAATCCATGCAATTTTAGCCCAAATCAATCATCACATCTGCCTGGATTTAAAGTGGAGCTGAACGAATCTTCAAACCTTCATGATTCAAAAATAGGTACTATTAGTGTGGATACAAAGATTTTTTTTTTTAGCAATGGGTCTGAAATTATTTATGTTTCCACTATAGCTGTGATATAGTGTCAACGAATTAAAGGGCATAGTAAACTAACTGACATACACCTGACAATGCCACAGTTGTGGCATAAGTTCCACAACAACACGCAATTTTGCCATACAGTTTATTTTACTTTTTTGTTGTTGTTGTAAAGATTTATCAAAAGTTATTTTACTTCTTTACCAATGACACAAAAGTGAGAGTGAAGACCTTGAGATGGAACATGAGTCTTGATATTTGAAGAAATAAAAAATTAAAATATTGAAAAAAAAGGCAAATCTTTTTTTTTTTTTTTATAATTACCAAACAAGCTGTAATTTTTTCACATAACGCAAAAAATTTTAAAATATGATTTAATGTTGTTATAAATTGTGTGAATTTGGGATACTTAAATGCAAGCTCTAAAATTTGCCTTATAACAATTTAAAAAAAAATATTATGTCCCACAGAATGATATAACAAATAGGTGTGCACTCTTGTGTGCTTTTTGATACATAAAATTTCATAAAAAAATACATACATACTTTTTTATACATACATAAAAAAGGTCCTACTCTACTGTACATCCTGAGATATTCTGATGTCAAGAACATGGGTATGTTCTGTGTGAGTGGGTGGTCTATAAGTAAAATAAATAGTGTGGAGAATCTCTATTGGACACAACCTCTAATTGAGATGTGACATGTGGCAAGTGTGAGGCTAACAGGATATGGTTTCTGCAAACGGTACATACACAGGATATGTGTTTAGGTGTGAAGAATAGTTATATTTTGATGTCTGAAAAACTTGAATAACATTTGAAAAATGCTGCCAGAATGTATTTGTATAAGGTCGTGTTTTTTCGCAAAAGGTCGCAAAAATTTCAAAGAACAGGCATACAAATGGTTGACTTTTGTTCTACTAACTCTCATCTTTATAGAAACATATGTTGTTTCAAAATTTTCAATTGGAATCAGAATTTATGTGACAATTTGTTGTATTAGTGCGTACAATCGTCATATGGTGTGACATGAAAATAATTGTATATAAACTGAAAATGGATTATACCTTTCTTAAGTTACTCACTTTATCAAAGTCATTTATCATAACTAAACTGTGATCCATTATAGTTTTGTGAAAATTAATTAAATTTGTGTATTATTTTCTAAAACATTGCTCAATGTGAGACCTATGCCGTCGGTCTTTCAACATATTTTCTATTTATTGTGACAAACCATTTTTTTTGTTTTATTCAAGTTCTCACTTTGAGAAACAAGTGCCGGACAGTCACACCATATGAGTTTTGTTATGTTTGGTTGAAAATTCTGAAAAAATGAGTGATGAACTGTTTTATTGTTGAATATGTTCACATAAAGCATAATGTTCTGCACAATATTGAGAAGGTTTTTGGCAAATATATTTTGTATTCATACATGTTTGACACTGAAGACAGCAAAACTGCCTTGTCACGTCACCCACCCAAAATCAGATCACGTGCGTAAGATCAGATTAATAAATTAAAATGTGTTTGAATATCTTATTAATATTTTGCATAATCATAAGTGTTTTATATTTTAATACAACCACTTCTATTCTCTCAGTCAGAAGCTCTTATATCAGATCTTTCAGCCTATAGTATCTTATAGCAGAGCTGGCAAACTTTTAGGACCCACTAAACAGGTAATCAGTTTCAAAACATAAGTTAAGTGTGTATTTGATGGATTCGGTGAGTTCATTTAAGGATCTGACAGAAGAATATGTCAGACTAAAACTCTTGAAATTGTGAGTCTTTTTAAGGTATTCATAAATTTACCGACTCATAAACAGACATTTGTTTGTGAAGCGGATTGCACAAGTTGCAATTCAACTCAGTAAGTTGGATGTTGATTCAGTAGGCCACTTTGAAGGATTCGGTGAGGTTTTTCAGTGAAAGATATGTCAGAAACCAGTAACTTCTTGTTTTTGAGCAATTCATTAAATAGACTCAAATGGTTGCACTGTTTGTTTGTTTTTGCATGCAGCCCGTGAGGAGAAAACACTGTTATATTTTTCATATTTCACTTATTTTTGATAAAAAAATTCCACATATTTGAAAGGCTAATTAAAATACTGCATGTACTGATCCTGTAGCTTTTCATTTTTTTATTTTTTTTTAAACACAAAACAGAATAAACTCTTTAAATGTTTGGGTCATTTCAGAATGTCATATATTATTCCGGCACTCTTTTCCGATATTTTTATTTGACTCTTTTTCATTTGAAAAGCAGTGACGCCTCATCTTGTGTGACTTTCAAAGAAGAGATCATTTCAGTTTAACTTAATTAAACTGAATACTTTCAACAGGTTGCTCTACATAAGCTCTTATGTACAATCGCCTGTTGAAGGTTTGGATGGTTGTTTATAAGATGAGATTAAGTTGAGTTTTCATTTTCTTTTCAATTTCACTGGCACCCCCCATTGGTTGAACTTGTCAGTCTGGTTTTGATGACCAAACAGACAGAGATGCATTTCCGCAAAATGTTGTAAGCCTGGTGATGCTGATATTTTGTACAATCTACTTAGGCTCACTGCCCACAGAGTTTTGACCATGTCTATACTTTTAATAGATATTCTGCATAATAAAGTATTTCACTCTTATTATGATATTTTTTTAGCCTTTTTAGGAAGTAAATGTGCTCATGTGTTGTGGTGGAGGTATTGAAGTCTAAAAAATATGGATCCCTGCAGGTGATTTCTGTGGCTTCCAGAAGTTCACAATGCTCTATATTGTTGCTCTGTGCTAAGGGTCAGGTTGTACTCAATTTACCATTGTATGATGTTCTGGACATATTTCTTGAGTGCTGACCCTGTATGCTTTTATAATGGAGCTGGGACAGGTTAATAGTTTGTAGAAGATTGAAGAGAGAGTAATTGGGTGCTCAGTATGAAACGCTAGTTAGAATGGAGGAGCTCTAGTTGCCTAATCTATAGCCTGAGGTGTGAGATAGGATAATAGGATGTTAAAGGCAAAGTTGTAGCCACTAATAAGAATTCTGATGTAACTGTCTTCGTTCCAAGTGTGGAGCACGTGGCATCATCTTTTGTTTATGTGATGCAGAGCTGTAGCTTGACATTCTGGGAACTCTGACTGTATGCTTTCTGTTACACTTAAGCAAAATAAGAATTTGACCAGGTGAAGATAGTGCATGTTATATTGCATATATGGTAATCCCACCATTTATTATAAAAGAAAAATATTTCTTGGTATTTTTTTCATTAAAGCTGTCTTATCATCATTAATCCTTGATGTTTGGAATTCAACAGAGACAAGGAGCCGCTTGTGGTGTTCAGTCAGTCAATCACAACTTTTTATTAGCTGCCCTGAGCATGGATTGAACAACTTTTATGAAATAAGTCAGACAATTTAAGCAACTCGCAACAACCTGCACCGGGACCCGAATATTACATCCCTGCCTGGGACCATCTCATAAAGGAGACTATAGCTTAAAAATGTTGATACAACTAGCATTATACATTACTATTTCTGGGCCATGGCCTAAGTGGCAGGTAAATAGATTGGGTTTTTAATGGAATCATGATGCTTAATTGTACTAATTTGTGTGCTTATTGTACATTAGCTACAGTAGTTTAAGGAAAGAGTATAATCAGATAGTTTAAGTACTCGGTAAGAAGCACCTTTACAGTTTATGTTCACTTTGGTCAATAAATAGTCACATTTCGTGTGTTTTCCCCCCTTAAAGGGATACTCCACTTTAAAATGAAAATTCTGTCATCATATACTCACCCTCATGTTGTTTCAAACCTGTATGAATTTCTTTCTTCTGCTGAACAGAAAGGAAGATATTTAGAAGAATGTCAGTAACCAGACAGTTTCTGGTACCATTGACTTCCATAGTATATATTTTTTTCCTACTATGGAAGTCAATGGTACCAGAAACTGTCTGGTTACTGACATTCTTCTAAATATCTTCCTTTCTGTTCAGCAGAAGAACGAAATTCATACAGGTTTGAAACAACATGAGGGTGAGTATATGATGACAGAATTTTCATTTTAAAGTGGAGTATCCCTTTAATTTCATTAGCACTTTCCACAGTTGCCAGTGACTTGATTGCTATGTTTTAACAGTTGGTTAAGGTGAGTGCTTTTATTATTTTATACTCAAGCAAACAGCAGCTCTGATGATGAAAAAGCGCACACTAATCATGTACAAATATGTAAAATCTACAAATGTAATAAATTAACGATAATAAATCCTTAACAACTGTGATAATACCCAACCGGGTTAGAATAAAGGTCTGTGTTAGTTACTTTTCATATACCACAACCATTATACCTCCAGTGAGAACCTGTCAAGGAACTGATCAAAGTATATGCCTTACAACAGTAAAATACATGAATGGACTTTTCTGACCAATACAAGGTTTAGTATATGACAAAAAACCAACCAAGTGCTGTGCATTCAAGTGATTCTGAAACTATACCAACCATAACTAATGGGGTTTGGAATGAGGCTCAGTCCTACAGTAAGTGGGCTGCTGACCAACCAGATAATTTCAGCTGGGTAGAGGGAGAGAGAATTGTGCTGGTGCGTTATTCAATGGTAAGACCTTTTCCCCTACTATTTCCTTTTGTGAAACAATGTCACTTGTGGCTCTGCAAAAGCACCACAATTTGTGTGGACAATGCATTGAGGCAGACATCCTTTTTGACGCTCCCTTTCCATTCATCTGCATCATGAAGGACTACAAATAAAATCAAAAACGTCTCATCTCTTCACTTTGTGATTATAATGAAGTATCATTGTAACGAGGTTCGTTAATAAGGGAAGAAGGAGAATGGAACCAGTGAATTTTTAACATAAAACGTTCACAAGTTCACACTTACAAATGATTAGATAGAGTAAAAGAGTATGTGTATTTGGTGTGCTGTCCGAGGGAGGGCTCCGAGCTCGGAATGTGGCCCAAACCCAGAGAACTCCCCGTATTTCTAGTCAGGATAGTAACCAGGCAAGTGTGAGGAGACAGGGTGGTGGAAGGATGCAGAAAAAACTGTTGAGGACCGTAGGTGAGTCAGCTACATATTTATAGGCCTCCTCTCATGCTGATTGGGTAGATCATTTGAATGTGCTCCTCCCGAACTTTGTTAATAAAACAACATTTAATACAAAAATGAACAAACACCAAAATGAAAAATTAAAGAGGCAGCCTCTCACAGATGACCGCTGCACAAACATGAACAAAATGCAAAATAAAGTACAGGCCTGATCCGTTTATCCTTCTGGAGCTCCTCTGTAAGGCTCAAGACCGGTGTGGTGCGCAGTGCAGTGTCACGTTACGCTAAATAGAACCCAAGCGCAGACAGTAACTTTCACAAAACACGGTTTATTTACAACTAGAAACAAAGACCCACGATGGGGCAAACAAACAATAACTAGACAATAAACCGGAACTGGAACTTTCACAGACAGACCACAATACTCACAGAACTGAATGTTAACAAGACGAACCAGCACTGAGGAACAAACACCGGGAGCTTACATAGAACACATAATTACAAGGTACAGGTGACACTGATGACATCAATACTAACGAGGGAACAAGGAACGTAAGGACACATGATCACAATCACAGGTGACACTAATACAACATTAACAACATGGAAACGAAACAAAACACAAGACAATGCAAACACATAGTCAAAACAACCAACCATGTGTTTGCACACAAAACAAGAGACAAATACATGACATGCAGGTGATGCTCATTAGTACTTGTGCCACTAGCCTCGCTCCGTTCCCACGACTCTCGGCCCCGCCTTGCTTGCCACAATCATATTAACTCTTTCCCCACCATTGATGAAATTTTCCGTCATTTATGACACAATGCAACCAAAATGGAACGTCCCCCTAAAGTTATACAACGAACCTTGAACTGCAGCACTTTCATAACAAAAAGAGTACGGTTTAGGAACATCCGTAATGTTTTGTAAAGGTTCGGGATTTTCGTCACCTTTAGAGAACTTTTAGGGAACGTTGCGCAAGATCGCAAGAACATCCCCTCCTGGGATATTTATTTAATATTTGGCAGGTTATTTAATATATTTATTACACGGCTCTCTGGAATAGTTTTTTTTTGTCAATCTTGCCATCCAGTTGTCAGAAATTTCCTAATATTCAACGTCATCCATGGCGATGTTCCTTATTGAAACTGGCACTATACTTTCATGTCTCCTATATCACACCAGGGACTACCACTATCTTGTAGATATGTTATATTTAAAGGCAACATGGAATGGAAGTTGCGATAGTCTTTTCTTTCCTATTGTGATGTATATGCATGTGAAACGTCTTCTCGAACAAGACGTATAATAAATACTTCAATATTCCATAAAAAATTAAGAATGGTCAATTTTGATTTCATTGTGACTAATATTTTGTAGATTTCTCTAAGTTATATTATCAAAATAAAAATAAGAAATAGAGCGGTTTATATTAGTGATGAGAAGTTATTAATTAATTTTAATTCATTTACAGACGCTCTCGTTCGACAAATTAACTATTTTTTATTTGTCATTTTGTTTTTTTGAATTTTAACATTTTATAATTTCAACAGCCAAAATCTCTGTAACGTCACATACACAATCTTTGACCATATTACAAAATAGGAAATCATTACAATGCAGGCAAAGATAAATTATGAGAAACGCAAAATAATTAGTTAACCTCTTTCTTTCGTTCATTTGTCACACAGTGAACATATCTTGGTAACACTTTACAATAAGGTTCATTAGTTAACATTAGTTAACTACATTAGTTAACATGAACAAAGAATGAACAGTACTTCTACAGCATTAATTAATCTTAGTTAATATTAATTTTAACATCAAAGGTTGTATTTGTTAACATTAATGCACTGTGAACTAACATGAACAAACAATAAACAGCTGGATTTTTATTAACTTAGATTAACAAAGATTAATAAATACTGTAACAAATTTATTGCTCATTGTTAGTTCATGTTAGTTAATACATTAACTAATGTTAACTAATGAAACCTTATTGTAAAGTGTTACCCATATCTTTACATCCCTTTACCTAACCTATTCCTAACTTCGGCATCAATATTGTGATGATTTTTTAAGCCTCTGCCCTCAACTACAAAAAAGGTTTCTGACTATGATTTGATTATGTTCATAAAGTCAGTGCTGGACACTGTCCCACTGATAATCTACCACCAGACTACTTTCACTGGATTCCTTGTTCATTCATCCACTCTGGCCATAAAACATTCTAGCTTCAAAAAAGTAGTAAGATATAATACATTTCCTATCAATAATGATTGTTTTTTAAAATGTTACAAAATATGATGTTAGGTTTTGAGAGTCATTTGCAATATAGTTTGCACACAGATCGCAGAGAATATGATGTTCATTTTAATGTCAACAAAATCCACTCATAGCCTCAGGACGTTTTTAATAACAGCTCATTTGTCTTTGTCTTTTAATCTGACATCCAGACATTTTTATTTCTTTTCAACACTAAGCAGCATGTTATCTGCAGATGACTCAAGAGTGTGGTCACAAGCATGGATGGTAGATTGAAATTACCTTTGGCATTGGCATCACAGAGGCATGTCTTCATGGCATGTAGCTGTGACAATGTGGGAATGTTTTGTCTTCTGAAATTGACCTACCAGAAATAAGCGAGTGCCACCAGAACATCAACAGCCTCCCAGTGAGGTTGAACCCATTACCCTGTACCATCCAACAGGCAGAGATGCCATCACCACCAGAGTATTTTACTTGGCATTCAATGAAAGCATTAGTAAATCAAATAGTCTTTATTCCTCGTCACATAGTCCTATATGTTACAATATTGAATTTGTTTTCAGGTTTCTTCCTTTATGACAAACCAGCTTCAGGGTCCTCTTTTATCTTTTAAGAAAACCTGTTTTTGCCTCAAGAAATAATAAATACTTTTTTTTATTACAATTATTAATTACAAATCTGAATCAGTGTTTAGTAGCAGTGTCGATGCCTCAAGAGAAAGCTATTTTGTACTGGCATGCTTGTGAACATTATTCTCTATTTATGCTGGTTTTATTTGTGAAATACTTCTTACATTCACAAGTAAACAATTGCTATAGAGCATTCCTCTTTTTCTTTAAAACAAAACATTCTATGTGCCGGTTTGTTCAAGGACAGGACATACTGCATACATGGAGCTGTGGATATTAAAACTCTCAAGGCTTGCTGAAAATAATCTGCAAGAAGGTGTAGCCACACTCATAACTTAAATGTGGTGGCCACTTTGTAGAACAACCGAAATGAAAACGGTATGGCCTATACGTAAACATCATAACATGTAAGAAACCGTTTTGTAATAATAATAATAATAATAATAATATAATAAATAAAAAAAGTTGGGACATTTAGCAAAATGCAATAAAATCAAGAATCTGTGATTTGGTAATTCTTTCAGTCCTTTATTTAACTACAAAACTACAAAAAAATTATTTCCATTTTTTTCACTGACCATCTTAATTGTATAAACCAATTTTGATATTTATGGCTGCAACACTCTTCAAAAGAGTTGGGACAGAGGCTAAATAAAAGTGATATAAAAATCAAGCGTAGCGTTAGTTCTGGCAGGTCACATTAGTCAAGCTCGCATCAGCTGACTATCAGCTGATCCTCTACCTATAGGAATACGACGCCTATCACCGTATACATATATGGGTGGGTGACGTGACATGGCAGTTTGCTGTCTTCAGTGTCAAACATGTATGAATACAAAATATATTTGCCAAAAATTATTGCTGTAGGGTGTAGGCTTCCCCTGCCAAACTACACTAGTTTTAGCAATAGTTCCGCGATTATACAACATGCTTGTTGTATTAGTAGTTGCTGCTGCTAGGGGTGTAAGCTTCCCCCAATAGATCCCGTACAATGATTAAATTGGCTACAGCAACACGCTTGTTGCAATGCGTCTTGCTTGCTCCAGTGTGGGGAGATGTTAAAAATCAAATAACAAAAACAAATTGTTTTCTTGTTTTCTACAGAAGTAAACTACATCCAAGTATAACAAGGTCATGATGTCATTTACAGTCGTCACTCAACGAAACTGGAACTGGACTGCGGATATACAACAAGCAGCAGCTGATACATTTTTGATATCACAATTTTCACTTTTTCATTTCAGGTGGTATGTCATTCATTGCAATATGCATGTTTACTGCTAAGCATTTCGGGTATTGACAACATGCTTGTTGCTATGGCTTATGTGGGTATTGGCAACATACTCGTTTAGGTCATCCAGGTAAGGGCAACATACTTGTTGCTTAAGGCTTTCCGGTATTGTTGGTAGCATGCTGTTGCTCAAGCTTTTCAGGTATTGGCAACATGCTTGTTGCCCTGGCTCACTCACGTAACTATAAAGCATCCAGATTGCGCTGTCAGTTGGTTTTGGGGGGATATTGGCATATGGTTGTGTTTTGGGGGGTTATTGCTGCTCTCCCTGCTCTTATCCATGCTAGGCTGCATGGATGCGCAGGGAGTTCTCGCCCAGAACGGAACCACACCGCCAATCCAAATTGTATGCTAATTGTCAATCATATTTGACGGTAGTGGTCCTGACAGAAATCAAGCGTAGCGTTAGTTCTGGCAGGTCACGTTAGTCAAGCTCGCATCAGCTGACTATCAGCTGATCCACATCTACCTATAGGAATACGACGCCTATCACCGTATACATATATAAGCTCCTTCAGTATTATCAGCTGCTATCGCGTTTCTCAGGAGCTAATTACCCTCCTCCATCCCCAGCTTCTCCTCTCGTCAGTCAGGATTTGGCATTCTGATTCCCTTCGAATCAGAATAAATTCTCGAATTATGTCGTACTTTAAAATCTTGAATTAATGATATCTGCAATACATTCATGTTGGTTCTGTTCTGTTTACCCCAAGGGGGGTTATTGCTGCTCTCCCTGCTCTTATCCATGCTAGGCTGCATGGATGCGCAGGGAGTTCTCGCCCAGAACGGAACCATACCGCCAATCCAAATTGTATGCTAATTGTCAATCATATTTGACGGTAGTGGTCCTGACAGAATTACATTTTTGCCTAAAAAGCTAGTGTCCAAAACCAGTCATAGATTCATCAAAGATATATGTTAGTCATTTCTGGTTTAAATTAAGATCCCTTCCATTTAATATTCACGTATCCTTCTCCATTCCCAAGTCAGTGACCCAGTGATGCAAAATTAGTAAAAGTTGACTACATTTATTTAATTTATATGTAATGTGCAAATAATTTTGAGGCATACATTTGTGGTTACTTGTCCCTGTAATATAGATGAGACACTCTTGACCCAGAGAGAAGAGGAAGATTCAAAATTAATTTGATTTTACATTTTGCTCATTTTGCCCCTCCTTGAACTGCCACCTCCCCTCCTTGAACTGCCACCTTACCGTGGTGGAGGGGTTTGAGTACCCGAACGATCCTAGTTGCTATGTTGTCCAGGGCTATATGCCCTTGGTAGGGTCTCCCAAGGCAAACAGGTCCAAGGTGATGGGTCAGACTAAGAGCGGTTCATAAACCCTTTATGCTAGAAGTAAAAACGAGGACCGTGACGTCGCCCGGCATGGCGTAGCCTCGATAACCTGATCCCTGGACACGGAAACTAGCTTTAGGGACGTGGAACGTCACCTCGCTGGCGGGTAAGGAGCCTGAGATTGTGCATGAGGTTGAGAGGTACTGACTAGAGATAGTCGGGATCACCTCCACGCACGGCTTGGGCTCTGGAACCGCACTCCTTGAGAGAGGATGGACTCTCTACCACTCTGGAGTTGCCCATGGTGAGAGGCGGTGGGCTGGTGTGGGTTTGCTTATACCCCCCATCTCAGCCGCCATGTGTTGGAGTTCACCCAAACCGTCCGGTGCCTCAGGGGAGGGAAGCAGTGCCTTATCAACACTGTTTACAGTGGAGGTGGGCAGCTGTTGACCACAACTGGGGATGTCATTACATGAGCTTAAAATTATAAGGTTCTATCTCCACTTTTGGTCGAAATTGAGTTTTTGACATAATCTGATCCATTAGGTGTTTATTAATGCCTGTGTGGTGTTATTTTTGTAAAAAAAATATTTTGTTAGTAGTTATTAAAGGGGTGGTAAAACACGATTTCACTTTTCTAACTTTAGTTAGTGTGTAATGTTGCTGTTTGAGCATAAACAACATCTGCAAAGTTACAACTTTCAAAGTTTAAAGCAAAGGGAGATATTTGCTTTTAAAGAAATCAATTTCTAAGAACTACAAAAAACGGCCAGTAGGGACTACACAACATTCCTGCGGGCTTGCTGACATCACTAAGCCCAATATTTACATAAACCCCTCCTCCGATGAAGGATTCGCACAACGGCTAGTCCTGAAAGATGGAGCAGTTCAAACTTTAAAAACAGAAACTGTTTACGGGCCACAACCTGTAAGTATGATTTATTTTTCGTCGTTGTGTTTTCCTGTAATAGTTCGTATTGTTAATTGTACGTTGTAGCAAGGAAGTAAACGAAGGACAACGCTGTTTGGCTCCACAAACCAGTTTGTTAAATGCTAACGTTAATTCATACTTATCCGACAAACATATCACCAGCGCAACGAACTTGGAATGTTCGTGGTTGTTGTCGTTTATGTGATCAATGTAAATTATTCTTTGATTATAGCTTTTATGTATTGTTTATCTACATGCTTGTTTATCTACAGGCATGCTAAACATGGTTTTGTGTTTGATTTGGCTACTGTTGTAAAGCCAATGTTTAGTGTTCGTATTGGATTAATAGTTCAGGCGACAGATATTTAGCTACAATCGTTCTAAATATACAAAAGTAACAGTGTCATATAGCGATCTGCAGTCTTAAAAACATACCTTTCTGAAACGTCCTTTAACAGCCGTTCTTGAACAGGTTCTGCTCGATCCTCTCCACTAACATTCTCTGGGTCTGATTCGGGCTCAAACTGGTATGGCAATATTTACGCCGTTGTTTACTGAAGCACAAACTACCGGTAAAGATAAGGGGGCGTGACGTTTCCGAACAACGTGCACTTGGAGGTTAGCGAATCACAACACACTGGGCCAGCTAACCAATCTGAGCCCATTGCGTATTTTGAAGGGGGGGGCTTCATAGAACGCGGAAATCATCCGACCGTTTTTACAAGGAGGGACAGAGCAGTGTAGAATAATGGTTAAATATGTGAAAAATAATGCAAATTTTTAAAAACGAAGCATGAACACATGTTACAGTGCACCCCACAAACACAATCAAGCCTTCGAAAAAAGGCGTTTTACCACCCCTTTAATAAAATAAAAAGGTTCCATCTCTCCATTGCCAGCTGGGATGTAAAAAACTTTGATGCTCAATATCTCAGAACTACCCTAAACAGAGATAGAACCTTATAATTCTAAGCTCATGATTGGACAGTGGAAGGAACACTTCGAGGATCTCCTCAATCCCACTGTGTCTTCCATTGAGGAAGCAGAGGCTGAGGGTTCGGAGGGGGACTCGTCCATCACCCAAGCTGAAGTCACCAAGGTAGTCAAGAAGCTCCTCGGTAGCAAGGCACCGGGGGTGGATGAGATCCGCCCTGAGTATCTCAAATCTCTGGATGTTGTGGGGCTGTCTTGGCTGACACACCTCTGCAACATTGCATGGCGGTCGTCGGTCCTCTTTTTAAGAAGGGGGACCGGAGGGTGTGTTCCAACTACAGGGGGATCACACTTCTCAGCCTCCCTGGGAAAGTCTACGTCCGGGTACTGGAGAGGAGAATTCGGCCGATAGTAGAACCTCGGATTCAGGAGGAACAGTGCGGTTTTCGTCCCGGTCGTGGAACACTGGACCAGCTCTATACCCTCTCCAGGGTGCTGGAGGATTCATGGGAGTTTGCCCAACCAATCCACATGTGCTTTGTGGATTTGGAGAAGGCATTTGACTTTGTCCCTCGTGGCATCCTGTGGAGGGTACTCTGTGAGTATGGGGTCCGGGGCCCTTTGCCAAAGGCTGTCCGGTCCCTGTACGACCGGAGTAGGAGCTTGGTTCGCATTGCCGGCAGTAAGTCCGACTTGCTCCCGGTGCATGTTGGATTCCGGCAGGGCTGCCCTTTGTCACCGGTTCTGTTCATAATTTTTATGGACCGAATTTCTAGGTGCAGCCAGGGGCCGGAGGGTATCAGGTTTGGGGACCACACGATTTCGTCTCTGCTTTTTGCAGATGATGTTGTCGTGCTGGCCCCATCAGACCAGGACCTTCAGCATGCACTGGGACGGTTTGCAGCCGAGTGTGAAGCGGCTGGGATGAGAATCAGCACCTCCAAATCTGAGGCCATGGTTCTCAGGTTGGCGGAGAGTTCCTGCCTCAAGTGGAGGAGTTCAAGTATCTTGGGGTCTTGTTCACGAGTGAGGGAAGGATGGAACAGGAGATTGACAGAAGGATCGGTGCAGCACCTGCAGTAATGCGGTCGATGTACCGGTCTGTCATGGTGAAGAAGGAGCTGAGCTGTAAGGCGAAGCTCTCGATTTACCGGTCAATCTACGTTCTTACTCTCACCTATGGTCATGAGCATAGGTCATGACCGAAAGGACACGATCCCGGATACAGGTGGCCGAAATGAGCTTTCTCCGCAGGGTGGCTGGGCGATCCCTTAGAGATGGGGTGAGGAGCTTGGTCATTTGGGAGGAGCTCAGAGTAGAGCCGCTGCTCCTCCACATCGAGAGGGGCCAGCTGAGGTGGCTCAGGCATCTGTTCCGGATGCCTCCTGGACACCTTCCCGGGAAAGTGTTCCGGGCGCATCCTACTGGGAGGAGACCCCAGGGAAGACCTAGGACACGCTGGAGGGATTATGTCTCCCGGCTGGCCTGGGAACACCTTGGTGTTCCCCCCGGAAGAGCTGGAGGAAGTGTCTGGGGAGAGGGAAGTCTGGGCATCTCTGCTTAGACTGCTGCCCCCGCGACCCGGCCCCGGATAAGTGGAAGAAGATGATTATGATGATGATGATTTTTGCACATACAATTGTAAATGTGCCATTATCATTTCGCTACTTTGCATTAGCGCTTAACCATGCACTACTTATTTACTACATCAAATGCATTTGAAAGAAAATAGTTCATTTAGCCTTAATGAGTTTTGATTAAACATATAATTAGGATTTTTTTTCTTTATATTAATATAGGCTCAATATTTTTTTTGCTAACACTTTAGTTTAGGGTCCAATTCTCACTATTAACTACTTGCTTATTAGTATGCATATTACTTTGATATCAGCTGTTTATTAGTACTTGCATCCCTTAATCCTACCCCATACCCAAACTTAACAACTACCTAACTAACTACTGTATTAATAAGCAGTAATTAGGAGTTTATTGAGGCCCTAATCTAAAGTGTGACCAATTTTTTTTTTTATATTAATAGGCTCGATTAAAAGTGTGGATATTTTATTCATTCACTTTAGGATCATTACTTAGGCAATAGGCTATACAGATTATTTTGTTATTGGTTCTGTGTAATGTAATGAACTGTTATCTCAGCAAATTCCGTTCAGTTTGTTCTATTCCTGTTTCTCTTTTTTGCTCATTGAAAAACTGTTTGTATTTCCTCTTCACGAAGCAGGATTAGCTGTTGTTTGTGCAGTATTCGTAGTGTCTTTTCCCATGTAGTGATCACAGAAAGGGTCAATCCCTTTAATCAGGCTCTTCTGACTGTAATTGATTTTCTACGTTTGGACATAAAACTGAATGATCAAAAGGCTAAAGAGAGAGGAGTCAGCTCTGATTCATGAGCCTCATTAAGCATCCGTAAAATGCAAATGAGGTGATTTGTTAGATGCTGTCAAACCTGTAAATAAAACTACAGGCAATATTGCATATTATACAACAGTTAGTTCTGGTCCTATAGAATTTGATTGGTTGAGCAGTGTATATTCAGTTCTGACAGCACTGCGAACCAGCCACTCATTCAATTTGTTCAGCAACAACATTACTTAATTCAGAATCGAAACAAGTGACTGTCTTAAAGGGTTCGTTTACCCAAAAATGAAATTTCTGTCATAAATTACTCATAAAAGTAAAATAAAAGGAAAAAAAAATCTGTCATAAAAGACCTTCATCTTCGGAACACAAACTAAGGTATTTTTGATGAAATCCAAGAGCTTTTTGACCCCACATAGGCAGCAACGTCATTGCAACTTTCAAGGTCCAGAAGGGTAGTAAAGACATTGTTAAAATAGTCCATGTGAATACAGTGGTTCAACCTTAAAGTTATGAAGTAACGAGAATACTTTTTGTGCACAAAAAAACAAACAAAAATAAAGACTTTATTCAGGTTTTGCAGGTTTGGAATGACATGAGGGTGAGTAATTATTGACAGAAACTTCTTTTTTGCATGGGTGAACTAACCCTTTAATGAGTGAATAATTAAATCATTCAAATAGCCTAACCGATACATTCAAAACACTGATTCATTCAGAAACGAATCAAGTGACTGCCTTTATGAGTGACTCTGAATCATTTATTTAACCAATTCATTCAAAACATTGATTAATTCAGTAACGAAATACCACTGTGTGTTACTTGGAGACGAGTAACACTGCTTTGCTGTTTGTAACTAGATTTAAAGAGAGCTTTTGATACAGTAAATCATGAGATTTTAATTAATAAGTTATCAAATTATAATTTCTCACCAGAGGTAATTAAATGGATAAGATCATACCTTGTTGATAGAAAACAGTGTGTCCGGGTAAGCAATAAGACTTCACAAATAGTTGTTAATTCTGGTGTACCCCAAGGTGCAATCTTGGGACCGTTGTTGTTCAGTTTGTACATTAATGACCTGCCGGACGTTTGTGCATCTACTGTTAACTGTCAGATGTATGCTGATGATACGGTTATATACAGTATGTGCATGCTAAAAGCAAAAAGCAAGCTGCAGAACAATTATCAGCTGCAATGTTCAATGTCTCTAATTGGTTAAATTCATGTTTTACATCTTAATGTTAAACTGTATTCATGTTCTTATCAAAGTCTGCAAATAGAGATCCAGATTCAGATGTCATAGTATCAGGAATAAAATTATCAGTAGTCCATGAGTACAAGTATTTAGGCATAATAATAGATTCACAACTTGCATTTAAAAAAACAAGTAAAAAATTTGGGAATAAAATTTAATTTAATCTGGTCAATTTTAGACACATTATAAATAATTTAACCTCTGAAGCTTCAAAGTTTTATATTATTGCCATGATCTTTTCACATATGAATTATTGCCTTACCAGTTGGACACACAGACAGGGGGCGACTACATTACAATCAAAAGAAAGACTCTATAAGCAGGCTTTGAAAATATTGGATAAAATGTCTAATTTATATCATCATTGTAAAATTTTAACTAAACATGATTTTTTAAATAGGGAAAATATTATTAAATTTGCGAAAATTTTACTTGTGTATAAAATTTTGCATGGTATGGCCCCATCTCCACTTAATGAGTTTATTAGACAAAATCATAGGCCTAACTCATCTACTAGAGCCACTAGCCTACTAGAGGGGATTGTATAATACCACATAGAAGGAGTGCTTGGTCAGTCAGATTTTTCTTATAGAGCTGCACATGCTGGAATATACCCACAAAATTAAGAGATATGACATCTTTTACTTCTTTTTCTGCATCCATAAAACAGTGCTTATTGGATAATCAATCATATTTTCATAATTTGGAGTAGTGGCTTGTTTTTGTCTCCTTACATTTAAAGTCATTCTGTATTTGTATTAATATGCTTTGATTATGGTCATGTTTGTTGGAATGTGTTTTTATATGGTTTTTATATGTTTTGTGGACTTGTGGATTTTACCATCAACCTGCCAGGGACTACAGATGAAAAATAGCCTGTATGGCTAAATCTGGCACATTTACACAATGGACTTGAGTGTTCATGTTAATTAATGTGCATTGTCCCTTTTAAAATAAATAAATTCAAATTCAAATGCTTAAACACAAACATGCTCACAAGGTAAACTGAATGCTTGTTACTTGAGTCACTTCATTATTTAAACGACATGCCACCAAAATGCTCTTAGAAAACAACCTCTTTAGAGTATTTTATCTGTTAGATAGAGGCAACACCATTCATACTTGCCTTCACTCATCATTGCTGATTGGTGGAGAAAGCTAGGGGAGGGGCCTACACTCAGCAAGCCAGACCGTGGCTGTGGGAGCAAGAGTATCTCACTCGCCTGCCTGCCAAGTGCCCGGAGCACTCTGGAGGCTGAATGCCTCACTTTGAATACTGCATATTGCATGTGTGCACTTCAACAGAGTCAGTGTTTACAGATTCAGTCAGATATTGCTGTCGCTGTCTAATTCTCTGTCTGCATGTTTTTATCACTATTTTTTATCTTGTGCTCTTATGTAGGAGGCTCTTGCAGCCCTTTGTTGGATGTTTTTGCTGCTTTAGAGGAAGAGTTATCACAGAGGGGAGGTGACGGATGCTTGTTCACTATCTGCTTGCTTTCTTTTGGTCAAACCACTGACCACAGATATTCAGGGAAATGAACACCTCACATCATCATGGACTGCATCATTCATACCGGAATCACAGCCAGGGAGCTCTGCCGGTGGGAAAGCCTGGTCAGGGCGAGAGAGGATCAGCCTCAGGATGCTATGAGCAGCTGCTCATCTCCACAGAGGTCTTCCTCGCGCTCGGGCTCGTCAGTCTCCTGGAGAACATTCTGGTGATTGCGGCTATTGTCAAGAACAAGAACCTTCATTCTCCCATGTATTTCTTTATCTGCAGTTTAGCCGTAGCAGACTTGTTGGTCAGTGTCTCCAATGCTTCAGAAACGGTCGTGATAGCGCTCATCACTGGGGGCAACCTGACCAACCGCGAAAGCATTATCAAAAACATGGACAACATTTTTGACTCAATGATCTGCAGCTCGCTGTTAGCCTCCATTTGGAGTTTGTTGGCCATCGCGGTGGACCGTTACATCACGATCTTCTACGCCTTGCGCTACCACAACATCATGACCCAGCGGCGGGCGGGCACCATCATAACCTGCATCTGGACCTTCTGCACGGTCTCCGGCGTGCTCTTCATCGTGTACTCGGAGAGCACCACCGTTCTCATCTGCCTTATCAGCATGTTCTTCACCATGTTGGCGCTCATGGCCTCGCTCTACGTCCACATGTTTCTTCTAGCCCGGCTGCACATGAAGCGCATTGCTGCTCTCCCTGGCAATGGCCCTATCTGGCAGGCAGCAAATATGAAGGGGGCCATCACCATCACTATCCTGCTGGGGGTATTCGTAGTGTGCTGGGCTCCGTTTTTCTTGCACCTCATCCTCATGATCTCCTGCCCCCGGAACCCCTATTGCGTCTGCTTCATGTCTCACTTCAACATGTATCTGATCCTCATTATGTGTAACTCAGTCATAGACCCTCTCATCTATGCCTTCAGGAGCCAAGAGATGAGGAAGACCTTCAAGGAAATCTGCTGCTGCTGGTATGGACTAACCTCTCTGTGTGCATAAGGTTTTCTGTTTGACGTTAAGATACTGATTGTGAGACGTTGGCTTACAAGATAGCACAAGACAACAAGTGGATGATGCTGAGAATGTAGGAGATCTAATTACACTGCATAGCTGTGCACATTTATTTGATGCCCAGAGAAAGCTGATACTATGGCTGTGCTGAACATAAAAAAGAAACCTCATCGAGATGAGCTAATTTTAATGACTCAAGGATTCGGTTCAAATATTTGTAATTAATTTACATATTGTTTTGGTGTTTATATATATATATATATATATATATATATATATATATACCAGACTTGTTCATTTTATCTGCTGAATAAGACATCAAAAGTGCCAATATTTAAAGCATTATGAAATTTATGCTGTGTGTTGTGATTCAGTGACTCAAGCACATGCACAATGTGCTTGGCAACTGTGATTATGTTCTGTTAGCAGGTTGGTCCTTTATTATCCAGCCCAAGGACCATTGCAGCTTGATACATGTGTTTCAGACTGCATTTATTTTTATATTTTGTAAGTTAAGATCATTATTTTTTTTTGCAACGCCATCTGATTGTGCAATTAAAAAAAACATAAAAATGAGCAATTATGCCTCATCAATTTTCTTGTGGATTTCACTCATATTACACTGTCTTGGTTTACATTTTCTTTTCTTTCCTCTGTGTCAGTGTCATGGAGCTCAAAAGGTAAATCTCCATATCATCTAGTAGATGATTGCCTACAGGGTCTTAGAAGCTATTTATTTTGTTAGTCTTTTTTAAAGGTTAACCTATTGTGCTGCATAGTCTCTCATCTCGTGCAACTGCATATGTTTGCACATTCACATGCTCTCATTTATAGCCATGTTTTTCCTCTCTTTCAATAATATTACTTGACCTTTAAAAGCCAAATCCACTGAATGTACGTAAAAAAATATTATGATTATTTCTCTCAGCATGCTGAGGTCTATACTAGCCTACCTGGATAAAGCCATCATTTGGCATTCCTGTTAGCATAGGCGGAGGGTAAACCAACTCTAGGGTAAGGCTAGATGCGATTCCTCCTTATAAACACATTTAAATAGAATCTCATGAAATAGTTACGTGTTGCCTATCAACAACCTACACATCACAGCATAAACGCTCTTGTTATTAAAGTGGTTATGTTCGCAAACCACTATGATTTGTACATGCAAGCATATGAGTGTGAGTGCAAGCATAAGGATTTGAGTGTGCAGATCTAAGCACTGAACGAAAACTTTTTTCGGCATTTTGAGTGGTACGGGGTTCCAACTTAAACACATCTGATTGGCCATTGCATTCAAGAAATCATCAGAAATGTTTGTGATTGGCTTCAGAGTTTAGCTCGCGCACTGAATACAACATCCAGTGTTTCAGCGATTACTAATCTTAACATCTCTGATTGGCCATTGCATTCATAAACTCAACAGAGTCGTGTGTGTGATTGGTTATAGTGCGCAACACTGTAAAACGCTAGAAAATAATGATACAACATGAGCAGATCTAAACTGAATGCCCCAATCGACACTTTTAATACAAAGGACTTTGGCTTGATGTCATGGTGCAAAGGACCCTAGGTTGAAATTACTCCGAACCATCCCTTTAACTTTATTACTAGATTTAGTTTAAAGGACAAGTTCGGTATTTTACACTTAAATCCCTGTTTAGAGATCGTATCTGATGAAATAGAACGGTTAAGATTAAAATTTGGACACATGCTGCTGTCCAGAGAATTTTAGGTTTATTTCGCTTCCCCCCACCACCCCCACAATGGTTGTCTATATGCACTGGAAGATTCCGTCCTAAAAACACATTAAACTTTCGTTTACAAAGACGTGAAACTCACCGAGTGGTCAGGGGGTGTTCACTGATATGTTCCATCAAAAACCGCTGAAAAAGATGCATTCCAACAGGTTTTATCGTAGTTTTTGTCCAGCTCCATTGACTTAATAGGACGTGCTGTGAGACCGTAGCACCTTTACGATATTACTCCGCCGCTTCTTCTTCTGCTTCTTCTGTGTATTCAATGAAATGCCCGTGGTTTGCTTGCAATTGGCAAAGGTGCATTATCGCCACCAACTGGGCTGGAGTGTCTATTATTCAAGCTCTCAACGGAAGAATCACGGGTGTGACGCGTTTGGCAAAATAGGTCCACAAAAGCGAAATAAACCTAAAATTCTCGGGACAGGAGCATGTGTCCAAATTTTAATCTTAACCGTTCTATTTCATCAGATACGATCTGTAAACAGGGCTTTAAGTGTAAAATACCGAACTTGTCCTTTAAATGTGCTGTTGCATTTTTGGCCAAAGCCCCCGTTAATTTACACACACGCTCCGCCTAATGGCTCAGCTGGTGCCTGACCCTCTGTAAATACACAATTTCAATTCTGTCGTCTTTGACCATGGACACTTTTTCCTAATTGCATGTGGTTTTGAGCCAACCTAGGCTGTCTGGCGAATCTCTCTGGAGCCATATTGAAGATGACATGACAAAACCAATTAGCTAATGGCACTACAAGCTGGTGACACCAACCCTTCACTAGTTGTGACATGTCATAATATGTATATATATTTGGAAAATTAGGAAAACAGCCTGACAGTCTGATGGAAACCTATATATCCTATTGTAACAAAGTTCTTTTTTCAGTCTTCACTGGAAATTAAATGCTTCTCACCCCTGCAACACATCTATTCATGTAGATTGGTGTTCAGTTTGTATTGGCCACACATTAGCATGTGCAATCAATCAATTAAAATGTACTTTTTTTAAAATAAATGTAATAAGATATAGCAATGTCTATAGTGCTCATTATCTTTGTTTTTTATGTTACACAACTCATAAAAGTTATTTAGAGACTATATCCTTGACTGTTGCTCCATTACATTTGGTAAAAACAGATTCATCATCAGATCACCTCTGAGTAATACTGATCAGTTTGTGTGTGACACAAAGCCCTTCTTTGAGCTTCCTTTCTCCTGATAGTGATTACAATCCATTTACATGTATAAGTCTCATTAAATTTCAAGATTGAGTGTATCAGATTGCTGCTTCATAAGTGCCTTAACAATCATCTCTTTGGTCGCAGTTCACATTTTCATCACTGAATAAAACACCTTCTCTGAACACGTGACATGATAAATGCTTCTGCAACGCACACGGTAGATTTACACAGCATGAAATGCTTTCTAGGTCTGCATGAAAAGATATCTTAAAAATAAAAATGCAAATGTAAAATGGAGACAATTTTATCCTGTACAGGGAAGGAGATGCACAAGGGGTTTATCTGTATTTCTCCTATTTGGTCACTGGAATTGATTGCCTATAATTGAGCATGGTCATTCACATATTAGCTCTGCATTGGCCATGTCTCAGTAAATGAGGCTTCCTCAGAAATACCTGAAATTATTTGTGAAAGGCTCCTTTTATTAGCAATTTAAGCTTGACTTTAGAAGTATAATTTTAGTCATTTATTTGGTAAAGAAAGAAGGGGAAGATACAGCAATGAGCCTTAGAGCATCATGATTGGTCTTGACAATAAAGCCTGCCCTGCACTGACCCTTTGTTAATTTGTTCTTATAGCTCTTATGATGAAGATGTTATTCATTTTGTTAAATGACAGCGAGCACTTTTGATATAGGCTAAATATATTCTTCATGCTTTCAATAAATGTACATTAATCAGAAGAACTTAACTGTTTAAGCTATAGTCTTGTCAGTGAATTTGTGCATTGTTTTGGTGGAGTGTCTAAACTCTTTTATTCATTTTATTCTCAGCGGGGCAGATAATGAAGGCTAAGTGACTGTAAATAATTGGTAATTAAAAGAATGTTTACTGTTCTGTTAAATTATTGGAAGGTGCTTTAATTTAAAGTGACCATAATGGAGAATAATGTTCCTTCTAAGTATAAGCTGGACCTTGTTCAAACACGAGCTAACTATTTTCATACAAAAGTGAGGACTGTCAATATAGGAAAAGAAAGCTAAGGTAAAAGTAAATGTCTAAAGTAAATGTACAACGTATGTGTGCTTTGTTACATTGGGATATCTGTTAAGTTCAAATCAGGGCTCTGAACCGGCTCAAAGAACAAAAACAAAAACAAACGAAATTTTAACAGGAGAATTAACAAAAACGAAATCAAGTTTAAACGTTCTGAACAGAAATGCTTATTTGAAATTAGCATCGGCTAGTAACGTTATTTTATCTTTTTGTTTAAGATTTTAATTTTGCAGTCAACCAATCATGAATTCAAATATAATACGGCCTATGGAAATATAACACAAATATTGGCACATCCAACGTGAGTGAAATGTCAGTTGTCACGTCTGTCATCCTAGTCGCAAAGGTGCTGGCATTAGCTAATATGTTGATATGTGGCAGGTGTATTTTTGAAAGCCGCGACAATTGCAGGTTTGTGTAGAACCACCACTATTCAGGATTTTTATTTATTTTTTATATGACTCGCTTTTGAGGCAGTAAGTGCATCGTATCAAGTTTGATCAACTTACAGGTTAAAAAGGTTATTGTAGCTATGTGGGTGCTCAGTTTTTCCTGTCGTTTAAATGTAGGCCAAAATGTTGTGTAATAAAAGATGAAGTGCTTTGCATGGCTGGCTATGACTTACACACACACTGTGTTTTGAATAAAAAAAATGCTGTATTTATTCAAAGAACCAGTTTTTTTATTTACCCTTGCTTGCATTGCAAACAAGCAGAGACAGTGTCCAAAATGCACGGTTGAGGCGGGTGGAGCTACTGAATGAGGTTTTGCTGACAGTTTGAGGATCCAGTCGAGTTACGAGCTTTCTCACCATCATGAACAGCGCTGTGGCAGCAGTTATTCAGCTTCCTGGGCTCTTCCATCTCTCAGGACCTGAAGTGGGACAATCACATTGACTCCATTGTGAAAAAGGCCCAGCAGAGGTTGTACTTCCTTCACTAGCTGAGGAAGTTCAACTTGCCACAGGCACTGCTGATGTAGTTCTACTCAGCCGTCATTGAGTCTGTCCTCTGCACTTCAATAACTGTCTAGTTTGGCTCAGCTACAAAATCAGACATCAGAAGACTACAGAGGACGGTTCAGACTGCTAAGAGGATTTTTAGTGCTCCAATAACATCCAGAGTGAGAAAAAGGGCTAAGAAAATCACCCTGGATCCCTCACTGGATTTGAACACTGTGCAAAGATCAATATCACTTATATTTATTTGACAATACCCTACTTCTTCTTATTCCATTATTTGTATATAGCACACCTGTACATACAAATTTCTCTTTTTTATTTAAATATATGTGACCTTGGATCACAAAACCAGTCTTATGTTGCACGGGTATATTTGTGGCAATAGCCAACAAAACATTGTATGGGTCAAAATAATAGATTTTTCTTTTATGCCAAAAATCATTAGGATATTAAGTAAAGATCATGTTCCATGAAGATATTTTGTAAATTTCCCACCTTAAATATATAAAACATTTATTTTTGTGAATGGATGCAGCACTATCGCCAATAGAAATGGACAACTTTAAAGGCGATTTTCTCAATATTTTGATTTTTCTGTACCCTCAGATTCCAGATTTTCAAATAGTTGTATCTCGGCCAAATATTGTCCTATCCTAACAAACATTGCACCTACATGTCTACTAACTCTCATTAGAGTATTAGTAGAGTATGAGTAGACTAGTAGGGTTAGGGTTAGACTAAGTTGACATGTAGTTGCAAAGTTACTTATAGTCAGTACAGTGTCAGTGGAGGACCATCAAAAAAAAGAGTTTGCAGATATTAAGCAGATATTCCACTAATCCTCTAGTGAGAGTTAGTTGACATGTAGCTGCAAAGTTACTCATAGTTAACTGAATGTTCTAAAGGGACCATCCAAATAAAGTGTTACCTATATTTTTTATACTATCTGTGTACTGTTGTTGTCTCTTTGTACTGGAAGCTTTTTCGGATGTCACCAAAACAAAATTGTGTGTGCTAACACATAATAAAGCTTTTTCTGATTATGAGTTTGTGATTTGTGAGGCTTTTTGTCTATTTTAAAGCAAATGGCACTGCAAAACCAAAATAAATGCATGCGCTTTTATGCTCAAAGAACCAAACCAGCTCAATAAATGGAGTCACTAAGAGCTATCTGAATACCTGACAAGATACTCCATTAAATTCTGCTGAGTATAGAGCATACATCTCCTTAATGGATTGATTTTTACATACATTTGATGAATGTGGACTTCTGTGATAACAGCATCATCCATCTGGGCTCAGCTGAGCTGTTCAGCATGATGACATGCAACCACTGAGCCAACTGACACCATCACTCCATATGCTGATGACTGCGCTGTGACAGAATAACTAATATTGGTAAAGGCAGATGTGTGTATCAGTTTATTGTTTTATTTAGTTCAATTTATGAATGAAAAAAACAACTTTTTTTACTATATATTATATAAGATTGATCAATGTTTAATCATTTTGACCTAAAGTATTTTCGTTTTAGTATAGACAAAGGGAACCCAAAATATTAATATCAGATATTATATATCATAAATATATTTAATTAATATTTTGCCTGTTAGCCTTTCTGAGTCCTGAAGCAGTGAGTTTGCAGGACATTTTTGTTGTGCATTTTATGTTAATTGTTTCTTGTGTGGACTTTTATGTTTAGTTTGTTTCCGTTTCCCGTTTTTAGTTTTGTAGTCTTTTTGTAGTTCTTTTGGTTTCCCTTGATTGTTTGCACCTGTGCCTTGTTATTAGTTTGTAAGTTGTTTCTCATATTATTGTTGCTTGTATTCCTACCCTTCATGTTTCCTGTTTTTTAATCGAAATACCTGCACTTAGTTCCTCGTCTGCCTGCCTTCCTTGCCTCCTTACAATAATAAATAGGCCAAAGTAATGCAAAACATTCAACATGCTCTTTACAACATTAGCATAATGTGGAATATTATAATATTAGCTTTGGAAGGAAACTCCAATTGAAATTAATATTTAAGAGACATTCCGAAGGTGAATGAAAGAAAAATGGCAAAAAATTATTTAATTATTTTTCTAAACAAAATGAACCATGAAAGTGAGAACCAATTTCAATTACCCCTGCAAGATAACTAGGCTAATGCCGTAAGATGATATTCACAATCACGGTGAGCCGCTGAGGAAAGTCTATTTCTGCCTTACATTATTACTTTGTAGGAAAAGGGAATGGCTGTGAATAAAATGTATCCATTAGGGAGTTTAAACGCTGTGGGAATGGTGTTCTCTGAGATGCCTGCCTGCATCTCATCGCAGTGATATTTAGTACAGATGAGAACATTCAAATACTGGCACAACACCCCCTTAGACATAATGTCTGACACACCTCTGAGATGGAGTTTCCAAATGACATTTAGTCTCATGTAGCCTATATACAATTGCTTTACATCGCACATTTTAAATGACTTGGATTTTGATTGACAACCATCATCAGGGCCCTTAAGCCGGGACACACTTAACAACTGTAAGGCCGATTATGAATGTAATTTGATACTTACAGTACAACTGATCATGCCCAAACGTGCTGAGTCGCGTTCAGTCGGTGTTCACAGTTGGTGTTTAAAGGGTTACTTCACCGGTTTTTCATATTAAACTATGTTATTCCCTTAACTAAAACGAGTTGATACATACCTCTCTCGTCTCAGTGCGTGCACTAAATCGCTGTCTTGCGGCGAAACTTTGTTAGCACTTAGCTTAGTCCAGTTCATTCAATATGGGCCAAGCAGAGAAGCTACCAAACACCTCCACGTTTTCCCTATTTAAATACAGTTACTCGCGTAGTGTAACTCGACCTAGGACGGTGACACAAAACAAAACATTGCGCTTTTCTAAGCGTGTAAAATGGATAACTATATTGTATGGCGGAATACCATAGCAAGTGCTTGGAAGCACTTCGACTTCGGCGCAGTAATATCTTCACTCGTGAAAAATCCTCTCACCGGCCCCCGCTCCCTCTAGTGAAGATATTACTGCGCCGAAGTCGAAGTGCTTCCAAGCACTTGCTATGGTATTCCGCCATACAATATAGTTATCCATTTTACACGCTTAGAAAAGCGCAACGTTTTGTTTTGTGTCACCGTCCTAGGTCGAGTTACACTAAGCGAGTAACTGTATTTAAATAGGGAAAACGTGGAGATGTTTGGTAGCTTCTCTGCTTGGCCCATATTGAATGAACTGGACTAAGCTAAGTGCTAACAAAGTTTCGCCGCAAGACAGAGCGATTTAGTGCACGCACTGAGACGAGAGAGGTATGTATCAACTCGTTTTAGTTAAGGGAATAACATAGTTTAATATGAAAAAACGGTGAAGTATCCCTTTAAAATTTGCTGCAGTCGTGGAAACAGTCTGTATGTTCAATTCAGTGTTTCAGCAAGTCGTTAAGTGTGTCCCCGGCATTAAACAACGTTAAGAGATTTGATTCCCAATTTCTCAGGGAATAGGTTATAGCCTACACATTCATAAAATGGACTTTAAGCAACTTTATGTTGCTTTGGATAAAAGTGTATGCCAAATGAATACTTATAAATGTTCCAGGCTGGCTGGAGTGTAAATTAATACTGATCAAACCTGCTCTCCATACATTGCATGAATAAAATATTGTAGTATGTTTTCCATCATGTCATTTAGCTGATAATTATGCTTACATGCACTCTCTGAAAGCTTGAAATAGCCTTGATTATTAATGACACGTTATAATCTTTCTGATTACCAACCCAGCACTTGTAAACATTTGAAATTGATCGAACAAATCATGCAGTGCCATTAATCACGGACCACAGCTGTCATTGTGAATGAGATTTTTCCCGGGGCCTGGATGGGGGGAGGGGCCACTATGGGAGGCTCATCCATAAAACATGTCCCAGACTATCACTGTGTGGTTTGAAAAAAGTATTATCTGTAATAAAATTTGGACATACAGTACTACGTCAATCACTGTCATTTGACATGCAGTCATTTGCGTCAATTCACAAATCCTCTCGTGGCCTCATGGGATAGTAAACTGTCCATTGAATGCACACTTCAGAATATCGGCGGAAGTATTAATCCGGATACTTTTTGCCTACTGTTTTTCAAATACTATGTGTATTGGACTACATTGTTGGTGTACTTTTTTCCCTACTATATAGTAGGGAAGTATTCGATTTCGGACGCAGCATATGTGAATTTTATTGTTGGCTCTGCCTCAGGTAAAAATATTTGATAATTGTTTGCAATTGATGTCACACAAATTTTTTATTATTATTATTATTCAAATAGATAAAAAAATACATTTAGTGACAATGAAAATGACTTGAATACCACTTCTATGATGAACATATTTTCAATTTCTGAATTAAAAGTCTGATCATTTTTAAGATGCTTACATTTAAAAATGCCTAGGTGCTGTATAAAAGTTCAAACAAGAAAAAAAAGTCAAGTTAAAAAGCTGATTTTTTTTGGCAAAAATCATCATCTTAAAAAAAAAGAGAGAAGAAGCAATATCATTTTAAAATATTATAAATACTTGAAAACTATTTGACCTCCAAATCAATGTCAGTGTGGCATAACATGCAGGAAGCCACTTTAATATATCATGTCACAGGAAAACCATAAACGAGAGAGGACTGATGAGTCAAGGTCACTGAGTTTTCAAATATAATCACATACGGTATAGTATTTATTCTTTTCAATGAAAAAGCACATTCTATACAGATTAAAGTAAACAGGAACATGATGTTATGATACATGTAAAAAACAAACTACCTTGAAAAAAAAAATTTGATATATATGTATATATATATATATATATATATTAATATATCATATTTTCAAATATAATATATATCAAAAACAAGTTGTGTATACTCCTGTGCACTCAAAGTGCAAAGATCATACTTTATTTAAAACATTATTATTTTTATTGATTTAAAAATGTATGAAACTACCAGGAACACAAAGAATTTCAAGAATTTGGCACTTGTGTTTTGGACTATTGTTGAAGTAGTTCTCCTTTTCATCATCTTGGACATCCTTATTTATCACAGAGTTCCTTTACAGGAGACATGCGGTTTTATTAATACATTTTTGACAGAAACAAATGACTGTGAATCATTTGCATATTCTTACTGGCCGGTTTTCATTTGCATATTCTTACTGGCCGGTTTGCCATTAGGCTGACCTCTTAGATTAGTATTCTGAATATAAATAAAATATTTATATAATTATTAGGGCTGGGAATCGATTAAAAAAAATTAACTAATTAATTGCACAATTTCTGTAATTAATTGCAATTAATTGCGCTTCCCCCAAGCTTGTAATCATCAATATTTAAACTTAGAATCACCTAAACAACACAGGAAAAAAAGGGAACAGAAAATAGCCCTATATTAAAATATTAAACATCAATATGTGACCTTGACCAAATTGACTACGCCACCCCCACTTATGGGATGGGGGACCCTAACAATGATGACTTTAACACAGGCAGTTCAAATGAATGAACCAGAAGTCAGAGTGCAAAAAGTTGATGCTTTATTAAAATGACAGATACAATCCTTCACAGATATGGTGGTTGAAATAACCTGATTGGTAGCACTGTTGTTCAGAAAATGTTTCACAAACTTACGAGAATAAAACAAACCAAAACCTCAAAAGAACCAAAAACAGATACCACAACAACCCCACTCAATTTAAGAAAACATCAAACAAAGAAAACAAAACAAATGAAAACAATGCACCAAACTATCAGAATTAAAGTACTTAAGAAAAATGATAAATTAAAGAAAACAAATGATGAATCTAACCTTTGAATTAATTAAGCTGGACAATTATAATGCAAATTAAATTATATAACAGAAGACAATGAGAGATATGGCACTCAAAATAAACAAATCAAACTGAAATCATAAACTGGAAAATTATAATGCAAATTAAATTATATAACAGAAG
This sequence comes from Leuciscus leuciscus, assembly GCF_965113295.1. NCBI lineage: Eukaryota > Metazoa > Chordata > Actinopteri > Cypriniformes > Leuciscidae > Leuciscus > Leuciscus leuciscus. Next base: position 27,368,381 of record NC_138730.1, read on the forward strand.
ACAATGAGAGATATGGCACTCAAAATAAACAAATCAAACTGAAATCATAAACTGGAAAACACACCACATGGGAGGAAACAAAAATCAAAACCCAATAAAAATCAAAACCAATCAAACCATATATCAAACACACAAACCAATAAAGCCTCCCATACAGTGGTACACCAGTAAATAAGACAGAAAGATTTCAAAAAAATGAATACCATAAAACGCTACAACGATGACATGATTATCCAATTAACGAAAGAAAACAAAATAAATCAAAATTTCAGTGGGAAAAGAAACGATGACCACCGCCCAAAGAAGGTTTCGAAACCTGTAATTAAAACCAATTCACATTTTATTACACATAAAAATCAACATATTCTACCTTAAAACAAACGTGTAAAATACTCACGTAGGCCTACTCAATACACTATAGTTCACTTGGTTGGCTGAGACATAAGAGTCTCAATAAGCGGCAAGAGTGAGTTGTAACGCAGTCTATTCCTTACAAACGTCCGTCAATGCTGGCACTCGTAACTCAGCCGAGTATAGACACCAATGATCCTAAAAATACACATTCTAGGTCTTTAGCACCACCCTTTACATAAATCATTAATAAACTTAACCATGCACTCACGTCGAGCGTTCTCAGATCAACAAGTCATCGGCACAGGAATGATCCTAAAAATACATTCACAGGTAGCCAAGCCCAGACGCAGGGTGACACGCACACTGCATTCTCCGATCAACAGGTCTTCAGCGCAGGAATAATCCTAAGACACATTTGCAGGCACATTATACTAACTTATCTCCTATTAAGATCAACTCATAAAAAAAACTTGTTTACTCACATTGAATTCAAGTACAGCATTAACACACAAGCAGTTCTTCCAACGCGCCAGTAAAAGGAGAGACCACGCACACTCGTGCATTAAGCGGAGAATGAGAACAAACGCTCTTTCATTGACACCCGCGAGACTTTAAATGCGGCCGACCCAATCACCCCACCTGCCCACTTAAAGGCATAGCATACTCATTCTGGTTACATCCACCCCCTCTTTCAAAAGTCGCCGTCCCGGTGACAGCGCTTATCCCCATCATACCCATCCTAGTCCCAAGGTCTAAAAGGGACATATAGGCAACTTACGGAGGCTGAACTTTGGGGGGCTTGATCTTCCAAGGGTTGTACCGGCCTTGGCAGATTAAATGGATTTGTATGCTGGCCAGCCCTCGTTCTAACCGACCGACGTAAACCAAGTTCTGCCCGCCCCGGCTCAGGTTCCCGTTCTAAATGATCGTAAAGTCCAGGAACTGGCTCTAGGGAGTCTGGAGAATCAAGTACCTGTTCCACTGGACACTGGAAATCTGGGGGATCAATGACTTGTTCAGTTAAACACCTGCCCAACTCCCGCTCACCCACATCTTGCCCAACTACTGCTGGACCTCCCTCCTGGGCTACACGTAGAACCGTAGTCTCCTCCTCTGACATTTCATCCTCCTCAGCTAATTGCCTCCAATGACCATGCTCCGGCGACAGCAATCCTGCTGGGGGACAATTTGCCTCAACCTCACATTCATCCAAGGGTACATACCCATCAGGAAGCTCTCGCAATTCCGAGCGGTGGACATTCTTCACGTACCCCACGGTGTCTTGCGGTCTTACCTTATACACAGTGCCCACCCCATCCAAACACTCTACTACCTCATACACCTTCGCGCCCCACACATCCTGAATCTTATGCCGGCCTGGGAAATGATTCTTACAAAGAACCCGAGTACCAACTGGCAAAAGAGGCACAGATTCTGGATGGTGACGTGCTCGCTGGGCTGCTGCCACCCCCAGCTGCTGCCTAGCCTTAACGTACACAGAGGCCAAATGGTCCCGATGACTCGCCACCCAGTCTTGGACAGTCACTGGTGTACTCCCGTCCTCTATCCCTAAAAGGGCATCCACGGGAAGCTTTGGCTTCAGGCCAAACATAAGCTCGTAGGGAGAGTAGCCGGTGGATTGATGGGCGCAGGTATTGTAGGCAAAAAGTAACTGTGGTAAAGACTGAGGCCATACCCTTTTCTTTTCAATGGGCAAAGTGCGCAATAGATCATGCAAAGTGCGATTAAACCTTTCGCACTGCCCATTTCCCTTCAGGATGATATGCTGTAGTCCTACTCTTCTGGACCCCGTATAGATGACACAGTCGCTTAAGCAATTCTCCCTCAAAATTCCGCCCCTGATCTGAATGAATGCGTTTTGGCACCCCATAAACATAGAACCACCTCTCAGTCAGGATACGGACCACAGTGCTTGCCTTTTGGTCTCGAGTTGGATAAGCTTGGGTAAACTTAGAAAACACGTCAGTAACTACGAGCACATTCTCACATCCATTACTTGCCCGCTCCAAGAGTGTAAAGTCAATCGCGAGAATTTCCAAAGGCTTTGAAGCCATCAAATGTCCCATAGTTGTCCGAACTTTAGGGCGTAAAGCCTTAGCGACCACACAGCGCTCACATTTGATACACCATTGCTCAACATCGTGACGCAGATTGGGCCAGAAACATCTCTCTCTCACCAGAGTGGTTGTCCTCTCTATACCTTGATGCCCGTGATGGTCATGAAGGCCCTCCAACACTTCCTTCCGTAAAACCCCAGGCAACACCACCTGAAGCACTCTAACCTTTCCTGGAGCCAAAAAAACTTCCCTATACAAAACTCCATCTACCTGTCGAACACGTTTCCACTGGCGAACAAGCTCCATTACTTCCCTAGACTCCCTAGCTCTTTCATAACGAGTAGGGACCACTCCTCTTCGCCAATATTTCAAAAATGCAGAAATATGCATGTCTGCCGCCTGAAGAGCTTGCATATCTGCCTTCTCACGAGAGGGCAGAACTGCTATTTCTGAGGCTAAGGTACAGTCCAAAGCAGAGCTTAAACACTGAACTAATGAAAGCTCGTGGGGTACGGTTATACCAGAAGCAATTTCCCTGACCCTTTCAGAAGCTGGATTCACAGGCAGGCGGGAGAGTGCATCCGCATTGCGATTGGCTGTACCAGGACGATATTTCAGCTCAAAATCAAACAACGCCAACTGTGAGGCCCACCGCTGCTCTACGGCAGCCAACTTGGCAGTCTGCAGATAACTCAAAGGATTGTTATCTGTAAACACCACAAACTTGACACCAAGCAAGTATTCCCGAAACTTCTCGGAGACGGCCCACTTAAGGGCCAAGAGCTCCAATTTCATTGAACTGTAGTTTAACATATTTCTTTCTGCAGGGCGCAGACCCCGACTGGCGTAAGCGATAGGCCTCCGCTGCCCCTCCTGTTCTTGAGACAATACGGCACCAAGGCCGACCTGGCTAGCGTCTATCTCTAACACAAATGGCTTAGTGAAATCAGCATAGCCTAAAACTGGGGCCTCTACCAGCGACTTCTTCAAAGCCACAAAGGCATTCTCCACAACTTCGGTCCACCGTCCTTCCAACAGAGTATTAGTACCTGAACCTCGCTTCTTTCCCTTACCTTGGAGCTCCCCTACTAATCGATGTAGAGGTGCTGCTAATTGAGCAAAACCCTCTACAAACCTTCTGTAGTATGATGCAAAACCCAAAAAGGAGCGTAACTCCAAAAGATTACTGGGCCGCTTCCAGTTGGCTACAGCGCTGATCTTCTCTGGGTCAGTAGACACTCCCTGGGAGGAAATTATGTGGCCAAGGTACCTAACCCTTTTTTGGAAAAAATGGCATTTCTGGAACTTCAATTTTAGATTATTTTGTTGAAGACGTCCCAAAACCATCTCCAACCGCTGAAGATGTTGTTCAAAGGAACCAGAAAAGATGACGATGTCATCCAAATATAGCAAAAGTGACTGGAACCGTTGATCACCAAAAATCCTCTCCATAAGCCTCTGGAAAGTACTGGGTGCATTGCACAAACCAAAAGGCATTCGATTGTATTCAAAAAGCCCAAATGGAGTGCAGAAAGCGGTCTTCTCCTTATCCCGTTCAATCACTGGAACTTGGTTGTACCCACTCGCCAAGTCAAGAGTAGAAAACCACTTAGAACCTGTTAGCGCATCAAGCGATTCCTCAATCCTTGGAAGTGGGTAAGCATCTTTCCGTGTTTTTGCATTGAGTTGGCGGTAATCAACACAAAGACGGATACTCCCATCTTTTTTTTGCACAATCACAATAGGTGATGAGTAGGGGCTACAACTAGGCCGAACTACACCCTGTTCAAGCAGCTCACTAATATGAGTTTTAACTTGCTCATACTGAGAGGGAGGCAACCGACGATACCGCTGCCGAACAGGAGCATTGTCTAGCACTGGAATCTCATGTTGGACTAGGTGAGTACACCCCAAGTCACCCTCTTTTTTACTAAACACGGAACTAAAACGGGTCAAAAGGCATTTAGCCTGCTGAGACTGAGCAGTGGATAACGAAGGCCATGACGCCTCATTAAAATCCAAGGATAACCCGCTACCTGCCTCCATGACCTGATTACAACTCACCATGTCCTGACTATTCACACTCTCCTCCAACTCCGGTTCCAGAACTGACTGCAGATTGACCATATACAGCTGGCCTAAAAGAGTTTTTGGCCTAAGCCATTGGTCCTTCTCTCCCAAATTTACTACAGGAACATGAACTACACCCTGCTCTACTGGTAATAAACTCTTTGAGATAAGGATATTCGCAGGTAGTGCCCCTTCCTCACCTATTGGGGGCTCCAAGAATACAGAAGTAATAACACGTGCCATACCTTGACAACCATTTATAGGAACCCATTGAAGGGAACCCGCTGGCACTCGTATAGCCGGTCCTGCCCTTACAACTGCCTTCCCCAAGAACCCAGACTCAGCAGTCAGAGCTAAACTTTGGCACTCCAAAAGGGCCTGCTTCCACTCCTTCCCTGCTTGCTTAACCGTGAGGGAGGAAAATAAACGCTCTTCATATTGGCAGAAAAGCTCTTGATAGCAACAGTTCAAAACATTCATGCCCAAGAGACCTGGGACTGCAAGCTTTTGTTGCCGTATAAGAGGATCTAGTGGATCTCTCATAATTAGTATCCCCATTTTAGGTAGAATTTTACCCAAAACCTCGACTTCCAGCTCCAAGTAGCCACAATAGGGAATGTCCAGCCCATTAGCAGCCTTCAACCGTAACCAGCTACAAGGTTTCAAACATTCCCTGATATGCAATGGAAATGCAGACTCAAAGAAGCTCTCTGTGACCATTGACACCATAGATCCAGGGTCCAGTAAGCAGGGAGTTTTCACACCCCCAAAACAAACTTCCACTATAGGGCACTGCCCAATAAGTTGGACCACATCTTCCTCAAATACCCCTTTAGAGCCAAAAGGACCCCCCTCTGGTGCCAAGCTCCCAACACCAGAGGGTGCTAGTTTCCCGGCTGCACTGGGGTTTCCTGTACAACTGTTTGATCTCGCACCTGAGATGACTGTCCCTGGCCAATTCCTACCCCCTCTCTCACACTCACGTGCATGCCTGCTAAGTCAGATCTGCAAAACCTTGCAATATGACCAGCTTTATTGCAACGCATGCAGATCGGCTTACCATCGGCTTGGAAACGGGCAGAACCCAGCCGGGAGCCAACAGCACCCCCTACAGGATTTGATGGATTTATACTCAAGTGCTTCAAAATAGCATCCAGCTGCGCCTGTTGTTTACGGAGACAATCTTTAAGCTCGCCCAATTCATTAGTGGATTCGGAGGAAAATCGATTTGACCTATACGTCTCCACCACCTGAACGTCTGCAGCGCAAGAATGAGCTCGAGATCTTACACTAGGGGTGTCTCCCTCGTCTGCCCACCGTATAGCCTCAGCACGAACCTCCAGAAATGACATCTCAGCATTTAACCGCACCTGTCGTTTCAGCTCCCTACGAAGGGTATTATCACGCATATGTTCAATAAACTGATCACGTAATGTGTGGTCTGGGTTACAAATACCTGTCAAGTTCTTACGTTTCATTGCCTCCATTAGAGCCATGAGAGCGTGCGAGTATTCACGGAGCGACTCTCCCTCCAGCTGGCGGCGTTGAAAAAACTGCTTCTGCAAACCAACCAAAGACTGAGAACAACCATACATATCAAGCAAGATTGTAAAGATTTTTTCAGGATCATCCCTATCACTAGAAGGGTGAAACTTTACTTCAGCCTTAGCTTCTCCATCTAAAAGATCATAGACGAACAAAGCTTTCTCGGCCACAGGGACTGGACGAACTATCAAAGACCGACGTACTTCTTAAACCCAATCTTCCACCGTCAATAAATCAATAGACCTCCTCCCAGAAAACCTGGGACACTTTCTTTCACGTGGAACACAAACATAACGTTCAGATACCGGAATGTTAGCAGATGGACGGGCACCAACATCACGTCTAGGACTAGCAGATTGAGCCTCACCAACAACCTCCACGGGCCTCCTTACGAGTTCTTGTCGAAGTTGCTGGTTATCTGTCTGCAATTGTTGTACCAATTCAGTCAAGACTTTAAGTTGTTCCTCCATAGTGATCTGTAACATACACACAAAAGCAACCCAGAAAACAACTGACGATGGATGAGGATCACTGCTCGTAACAAAATAATTTTTTTCGGTCTTTTGCAACCACCGTTTCTTTCCCCACCCCACAAAATACACACTTTAAAACAACACAACCATTTGCACTCAGCCTTCTTTAATATATAACCCTGCCGACTACGCCAAGTGTGACCTTGACCAAATTGACTACGCCACCCCCACTTATGGGATGGGGGACCCTAACAATGATGACTTTAACACAGGCAGTTCAAATGAATGAACCAGAAGTCAGAGTGCAAAAAGTTGATGCTTTATTAAAATGACAGATACAATCCTTCACAGATATGGTGGTTGAAATAACCTGATTGGTAGCACTGTTGTTCAGAAAATGTTTCACAAACTTACGAGAATAAAACAAACCAAAACCTCAAAAGAACCAAAAACAGATACCACAACAACCCCACTCAATTTAAGAAAACATCAAACAAAGAAAACAAAACAAATGAAAACAATGCACCAAACTATCAGAATTAAAGTACTTAAGAAAAATGATAAATTAAAGAAAACAAATGATGAATCTAACCTTTGAATTAATTAAGCTGGACAATTATAATGCAAATTAAATTATATAACAGAAGACAATGAGAGATATGGCACTCAAAATAAACAAATCAAACTGAAATCATAAACTGGAAAATTATAATGCAAATTAAATTATATAACAGAAGACAATGAGAGATATGGCACTCAAAATAAACAAATCAAACTGAAATCATAAACTGGAAAACACACCACATGGGAGGAAACAAAAATCAAAACCCAATAAAAATCAAAACCAATCAAACCATATATCAAACACACAAACCAATAAAGCCTCCCATACAGTGGTACACCAGTAAATAAGACAGAAAGATTTCAAAAAAATGAATACCATAAAACGCTACAACGATGACATGATTATCCAATTAACGAAAGAAAACAAAATAAATCAAAATTTCAGTGGGAAAAGAAACGATGACCACCGCCCAAAGAAGGTTTCGAAACCTGTAATTAAAACCAATTCACATTTTATTACACATAAAAATCAACATATTCTACCTTAAAACAAACGTGTAAAATACTCACGTAGGCCTACTCAATACACTATAGTTCACTTGGTTGGCTGAGACATAAGAGTCTCAATAAGCGGCAAGAGTGAGTTGTAACGCAGTCTATTCCTTACAAACGTCCGTCAATGCTGGCACTCGTAACTCAGCCGAGTATAGACACCAATGATCCTAAAAATACACATTCTAGGTCTTTAGCACCACCCTTTACATAAATCATTAATAAACTTAACCATGCACTCACGTCGAGCGTTCTCAGATCAACAAGTCATCGGCACAGGAATGATCCTAAAAATACATTCACAGGTAGCCAAGCCCAGACGCAGGGTGACACGCACACTGCATTCTCCGATCAACAGGTCTTCAACGCAGGAATAATCCTAAGACACATTTGCAGGCACATTATACTAACTTATCTCCTATTAAGATCAACTCATAAAAAAAACTTGTTTACTCACATTGAATTCAAGTACAGCATTAACACACAAGCAGTTCTTCCAACGCGCCAGTAAAAGGAGAGACCACGCACACTCGTGCATTAAGCGGAGAATGAGAACAAACGCTCTTTCATTGACACCCGCGAGACTTTAAATGCGGCCGACCCAATCACCCCACCTGCCCACTTAAAGGCATAGCATACTCATTCTGGTTACAAATATATCAATATATTATTCTTTTTCAATAATCAATCAACATAATCAATTTAACAGATTATTATTATTATTATTATTTTATTAATTATTAAAACAAAATATAGTCCTACAAAGCTATTATTACCAGAGCATGTGATCAGAGCAGGTCATTTTACCATTGTTGCCCAGCATGGCTATACCAGCTCAGCAAATAGAAGTCAACAGAGAAATTTCACGTTACTTGAGTGGACTTTACTTTTCCAGTGCTTAGTACATGATTGAAGCCTTTGGGCCGTTAACGACAGAGCCGCCGACACACACACACACGGAACGGAGAGCTCGCCGCTGCTGGGCCATTAACGACAGAGCGAGCCGACACACACACACACGCACGCGCACGGAGCACAGAGCGCGCCGACCGACCGACCGACCGACCGACCGACCGACCGACCGACCGACCGACCGACCGACCGACCGACCGACCGACCGACCGACCGACCGACCGACCGACCGACCGACCGACCGACCGACCGACCGACCGACCGACCGACCGACCGACCGACCGACCGACCGACCGACCGACCGACCGACCGACCGACCGACCGACCGACCGACCGACCGACCGACCGACCGACCGACCGACCGACCGACCGACCGACCGACCGACCGACCGACCGACCGACCGACCGACCGACCGACCGACCGACCGACCGACCGACCGACCGACCGACCGACCGACCGACCGACCGACCGACCGACCGACCGACCGACCGACCGACCGACCGACCGACCGACCGACCGACCGACCGACCGACCGACCGACCGACAACAATGCACTTCAAATATATACTACAAACCTCTTAAATTAAAAACCCATTTCCCAGCTGGAAGCTAATTTACATTCCTTATTGCATCCATACATCTTAACCTTATTACACATGTACTCGATGCAGACAATACTAATGAGTACACAGCCAATCTCAAAAAAGCCTTTGATAAAGAATGTGCCGCAGCTGTTGTTGTCTTCATGGGGTTTGTGATGTGCTCTCTGATGATATTGATTCATACTCTCTGTGAACATCTAAACAGCCGAAGAGGGACTCTAGAATGTTCAGTACACTGTTCTGGATGGAATCCACTTGTTCTGCTGGGCAATACTCATCCAAACTGGATCTGACAAGAAATTGAAGAAACATTTAAATCTTATTGTATATTACAAGATGGAAATTATATCAGCTGATTACACACACACACACACACACACTATATATATATATATATATATATATATATACACACACACATATATAAATAAACAATAATACATGTACATACACTATTGTTCAAAAGTTTTTGGCCAGTTTTTTTTTTTTTTTTTGTTGAAGAAATAAATACTTTTATTCATCAAGGACATTAAATTGATCAAAATGGACACTAAAAACTTTTATAATAATAAGAATACATTCTTGTTCTTTAGAATTTTCTATTCATTAAAGAATCCTGAAAAAAGTATCATGGCATCCACAAAAATATTAAGCAGCTCAACTGTTTTTAACAATTACAGTGATTTCTGAAGGATCACGTGACACTAAAGACTGGAGTAATTCAGCTTTAGCATACCAGGAATAAATTACATTTTAAAATGTATTAAAATAGAAAACCGTTATTTTAAATCGCAATAATATTTAATTGACAATATTACAGTTTTTAGTGTATTTTGATCAAATAAATGCAGCCTCTGTAAGCATAAGAGTCTGTTTTCAAAAACATTTAAAAATCCTCAGACTTTTGAAGTGTATAATAAATACATATTAAAATATTATAAAATGTTACTAATATATATATTAATATAATTTTAACACAGGTCCTCTTGCATTATGGTTAGGACCATCACTAGTGGCCACTCAAAAAAATAACTAAATAAATAAAAAGAATGGTGCATGTCGGCCATGGTGATGCACCATCAGTCAGAGAACTGGGTATTAAAAGATAATGAAAAATATTCTCATGGACCATGAAGGGTTGAGCTCCCTCTGACTGACAGAGATAAGAGTGTGATTGATGAGTGTAATGTTGAGTCTATTCTCATTAAAAAACACACTAACAGATCACTGAGACACAAGTCTCACATAACACCATCTGTCTCAACTGCACAGATACAAGCATCTGCTTTTGGGGCCAAAGAACATTCATCAAATCATACATTTCAATGCTAATTAATGCAGACTGAAAAGAAAACAAGAAATATGATTTTCTGATGCTTCTCTGAGGGGGAAAAACAAAACCAAATGCTGTTAACCCTAGAGGATGTTACAAATCATTAGTGAAAGATTAAAGGACCCAATGTACTTTTCAAAAGGAGACACAGAACAGACAGCTATGAGCTCTAATGACTAATGTACCGTGATACAGTGACAATGGTGGGCTTGGGCAGAGCTTCCAGGAAGAGCTGCACGGCCGTGATCATTTGCTGGATCTCCTCCTCACTGCTGATGTGGTGAGGGAGCTCAGAGAAATCACAGGTCAAGCCTGCTTGATGCACCTAGATTCAACACCACAGGCATAAATTATATCAGTCTGTGGCGCTGGCAACGTGCCTCAGCACTACAAACCAAATGAAACAAATTTGTTATCATTCATGTTCTATTTGGGACCCTCAACACAGGGTTCCTACACATTTTCCATTTCAAAATGTTTCCAGACTCAAATTTACGAACCTCTGTAGACTTTTTTTTGGACCATATTTAACAAAAACAGTCCATACAACATTTATATTTTTTCCATTGGTTTTCTTGAAGTGATGAACATGAATGCACTTCCATGATCAAAACAAATCTAAAACGCTTTATAGCATCCACATATTCACATCACTTTTATATTGTAAAATGCGGTTTGATGTTGCACGATCACCAGACAGCAAAGTACAGTCGGATTTAGATGATTGTTTGTTCCTTTATTTGTTGCTTGTTTGAGTGGCACATTCGTTCAGTGAAGTTCAAAAGCGACTCGCAGTTTTGCATAATGAAAATGTGTGCCTTGAATTCATTCAGTCGTGTTTGACAATTACTAAACAATCACAAAATTTTTGCCATAAAAACATTCTGCTTGTATGATAAAACTGCGTAGGAACCCTGTCAATAGCTCAAAAACATACTTAACAATTAAATATCAGGCTGATACTTCATTATTTCTCCTCATCACTGCAAAAAATAATTTAATCAGTATTGTGCATCTTATTTTTCATAAAAAATATCGAAACATCTTTGAAACAAGATATATTTACCTAAGATATTTACTTGTTTTAAGAAAGTAAAGTATATCTTGAATTACATTTATTTTTCTTAAGGTTTTATCATAAACTATATATATTATATTTTTCTTGTCATCTAAATTGAAAAGGAGGCTTTATAGATGTTTCACTTGACAATATACCTCAAACATCTTCCATCAAAATATTTTGCACTGTTTATGTTTGGGGTCTCATATGACAGCTTATTATTTTTATTTATTTATTTTTTAACATTGTTCAATTTCAACTTGACCCCAAACAGAAACAACGTGACTAGAATGGATATGAGCCACATTTCTGAAAACTGCATGCATGCTCTACAGTAAAATAGATGGATCTCATCTGCCAACTGGGTTACAATTATGCCAGAGGAACTTTAAAAAAAATATGAAGGTCAAATAAGAGGAAACTAATTCCATTTTTAGACATACATCAGTGTAGTCTCTGAAATCTTAAGAACTATTTGAGATATCTGGAATTACAGACATTTCAAACATGATTAAAACACACACACACACACACACACACACGCACACGCACACGCACACGCACACGCACACGCACACACACACACACTCTTCACCATTTCATAGTCCGGTGACTGTGTCCGATTCTTAAGGCTGTGTACAAGTCTGACTAGAGATTGCATTCTGCAAAGAAAGAAAAGTGGGGGGAAAAATCAATGCACGAGGCTGTCATCTCCTGCTTGATCAAATACACATCGACCATATACCAATCAATCGAGTCCAATGGTGTGCTGATATGGGGCTATAATCAAAAAGCACAGAGCCTGTGGCTCTACATTCTCAATGAGATCAGTAATGCATACCTTGGGTTTGCTGCTAAACGTTCAACAGTTTCCTGGCTGTCATCCTCCACCAGGTCAGCAAATGCAGCCTCAAGGTCTTCGAGCTGGTGTGTGCGTCTCTCTACACAATCTAAAAGCTCCTCCTGAAAACCAACAAATGGAAATGTAAAGACCACCTTGGTAGTACCTGTATTTGCCAGCTTGGAAAATGTGCCTTCTTGTCCTGTATTCGCCATAATACAATGAGGTCCAAAAGCCAGAGACCACATTGAACATAGAGGATAGCATTTATACCAAGAAATAAACCTGCATGAAAAATAAATGTTTAAGATTCTACACTTTCTATGCGACTAATCAAAATTAAGTACATTACTGTTTGGGATCAGTAAGATTTTGGACACTGTTTAAAAAATATTACCAACCCCAAACGTTTGAATGGTAGTGTAGGCTTACTGTACATTTGTGATTGTGACAACATTAAGTAATTTAAGTTTACCTCTGAATCAACTCTCTCATTGTCATTCCGATAATATAATTTGCAATTAAAATAGTTTTAAACTAGAAAAATGCAAAACAGATGCATTTTCCCAAGTATTTGTCAGCATTCAAATGTGATAAGATAATAAGATTTCAACAATTCAAGCACAAATGATTAAAACAATTCTCAATGATTTTGATAAAAGCTGTTGTAACAGCTAATATATACACAATTTTTACCACACATCAGTTGAATTAAACATTAACTTAGAGAGTTCAATCAATCAAACTTTATTTATAAAGCACTTTAAAACAACCGAAGTGGACCAAAGTGCTGGAAAGAAAAATAAATAAAAGACATAAAATACATATGTATAAAGCATATAATACAAATATAACAAATCAAGAGACATAAAACATAGGAAAAATAAGGAGTTGTCAAAACATTATTGTGGTTGCCGCCCGTTTTATAAAAGTAAAAAAAACGAGAGAGATTTAGCTTCACTCCCTGAAGGTGTCTAGGAATTTCTAAAGCCTCACGAGTCACGACTGAACGAATGCCTCATGATTAGTTATGGTACATTTGATTAAGAATCTTCATTACCTCACTTGGATCCTGCTGTGGCCTGCTAAAGCTGTATAACTCTTGAAGAAGATCAAACTCTTCCTGTAAGATGACAACAGTGGAAAAAAGACATTGAATATAGATATAAATAGACATATAAAGATATTGACTCCATATGAGTCGTGAAGAAACCATTTCCATTTAAACTGTGGAATCAATACCTTCCATTTGTCTATAAAGTTTTTTCTATATCAGTGTGTAGGTGTGAGAATGTACGGAAAGTTAAATGTTATCGCTTGAGGAACAACAAAAAAGACTATACAGATTTGTGTGCCTGACTCACTCTACCTGTGTATACATCTCCTTGAAAGGGTTCTTACAGGAGAAAAAATCCAAGTCAATGTCAAGTATGAAAGGGTCAGTTTTCTCTATAACTGCTAAAAGCTTGTCAGTGATGTAGCTGGTTGAGCCCTCATCAGCCTTCATGACCGTGTCAATGACGTCTCCTGATGCTGTGCTGCCATCAAGCGGTTGAGAAGAGGAAGTGCATGGGGTGTCCCTTTTGAACGGCACATCGCCGTCTTCCTTTACAGCTGCTTTGGGTATTTTAGCACCGCTTTGTCCATTTTTATGCTTTCTTTTCTGCAAACTGTTGGCAGGATCCACTCGAATGACATCTAAATGTAATTTTTGGGGGTTTTCCAGCTGATCCAGCGGAACGTAAAGAGCGTCACTCAAAAAGTAATCGTCTCTGCTTGTCACCCTGCAAAGAGAAAGAGATTTCTTATGAATATATTTTTTTTAAACACGATTCTAACAGTACAATTTTTCCTGACAGGGAGGAGGTCTCATTCTTATTAATAGTAAATGAAGGTCTGCTGCCATCTCATGGCTACATGCTGATCTGCTGCACCTGACCTGATGGTGGTCGTGGATGAATCTCTCCCCACACACATGGAGTGCTCCCCTTCTTTGATCTGCTGAGCCCAGTACGGATGCAACCAAGCTACATGGGATACGTGTCCAGCATAGACCATTGGCATAATCCAATTCTCTATGCTCAGCTCACTGCAAGAGCAAACAAAAACATGTCAATCTGTATATTCACTGTTGCAACTAATAATGTGAACACATACCAGTGGGGTTTAGTCTCAACAGCATGAACTGCCTTTTTAAAGTTTCTCTGATTCTAATAGACGGAGGAATATTCATGCTTTTTATTCGTTTGTACAGGCATTTATGGCTGTCTCTTTAACTATGAGCACATTTGGCTTTGTATACACTGACATGAAGCAGAAGTTGCAGTAGTCTTTTCTTCACTATTGTGACATATCCAAGTCCATAACCAGATATCCAGCATCTTAACTAAGAAAAAAATGTAGGGTGGAACTTGATTTTGTCCATTGGAAATGGATTGGATCGTTGTGGTTTGCTATTGCTGTGATCTCATGTGAGTGACAGGTTTGTCCCGCCCTCGCGCCAGTAAACAAGCCATCAGAGAAGAAGAGTCGATGCAAGAGGGAGGGGAAGTTATTTTGATTAAAGATTATGAGGGCAGATGAAATGAAAAAATAAATAAATAAACATAATGATGTGCACAGATAAATAATTTATCATAATAACAACAATATTCCAAAACATAATAAGAATTGTCAATTTTGATTTCATGGTGACTTTGACAAATAAAGCACAACAGCGGACCATTCGGTGTCTACTGATTTGTTAACTTTGTAACAACTCAAATAAAAACCATAAACAAACATTTTCATTACTTGAAATAAAATAAACGTAAAAAATTTGAATTTAATTAATTTCTTCTAGTTCCAAGGCAACATTTCCGATAATAAAAACTATATAGACGTACAAAAAAAAAAAAAAAATATATACAAAAACACACAACACAATACTAAAACTAACTAAAATGAAAATTTCAATGGAAAATACAAAAATAAAAACTAATATTTTTTTTTTATAAAAACTAAAATAACAAAGCTTTGTAATTTCTCTAAAGATCATGACCATTCCCACCACATCTCAAATGACGTACAGCACTATCTGGTTAAAAATACTTTTTAAATGTTTTTGGAATAAAATGGATGACTTCTTTCTCCTGCTAAATCATTATGCTTAGCTAGCATAATACAATCAATTAAATATTTATTTTCATTTTTGAGGGAGGATAATTCGACAAAAGTATAACTTGATTGGAAATGATGAATAACACAAATATATATAAAAATATTTTTTTATATCCTATTTATATATAAAAAAACAAAATCTGTACATAAAATGTATTTTACAAATTAAAAAGTAGCACAAACACATTATGATCTCAGTAAAATGTTTCCAAGATTAATGTAAAATAATTCAATCCGTTTTAATTAAAAACAAAACCCATCTCATCTGATCTATAAAAGCATCCAAAGTTGATGAAAAACCCTTATAAACTCACCTGAGCAGAGTCTCTTTGTCATACACCGTATCAGCAGGCATATTCACAGGGATGAGGAGATCAGGATGTGAGTCCAAATGGACCATTTTAATGTCCTTCATAGGAATATGTTTAGAGCCGATGGCACGATATATGTGTTGTACAACCTAAAGCAGGTGGAAAAATTAACGTTAACTTACATATCAATAACTATTTTTGTCTTTCATAATTGCTTTACACGTTTAGTAGCTGACATATCATTCAAAACCTCCGTCTTATTTTCTTTTATTGTTTATATGCAGTCATTTACAGTAACGTTAGCTGCTAGTTGGAGTTAGACTTAAGTTAAAGCCCCAAATCAGCAAGGACTGAAGTTATGTCCTGTCTACCTCATGATGATCCTCCACAATCCACACGGGTAGTTTAGGATACACGCGTTTCTGCGGAGGAGAGCTCATTTTTCCCCCCAAGAGTGGTTATTAATTCCTGTCTTGTTTTAAACTATAACAGTATTTGTAAGATTAATTAGGGTTATGATATGCCGCTGCAAGTGGT
This sequence comes from Leuciscus leuciscus, assembly GCF_965113295.1. Taxonomy (NCBI): domain Eukaryota; kingdom Metazoa; phylum Chordata; class Actinopteri; order Cypriniformes; family Leuciscidae; genus Leuciscus; species Leuciscus leuciscus. The sequence goes on from NC_138730.1 coordinate 27,384,773, forward strand.
GCACTGTGCGTCCTTGTTTTTCGACCGGGTGGAAACAACTCGAGCAATTTTTGAATTCCTACAACAAGCCAGCCTGAGACAGGTAATATAGCTGAATATATTCAGATAAATGTTTCTGATTTGAATGATGTGGCGGCGATAAAATGGCAAACATCTGTGTTCCACAGAGGAAAGGAAGTAACGCATGTATGGAACAGCATGGGGTTGATACTGTTGTAAATCAGAATATTATCCAGTGGCTACGCAATTTTTTAATTTTGCATTTCATCTGAATATCAACATTTGTGAGATTTAGTCAGTCGAAACAGTTTTGAGGTTTCAAAATTTATCCAATTTTGTGTCTCTGGAAAATAGTGATATATGACATATTATGTTGAATATCAAAGTGTTTTTTGTTTGTGTTAATAATGGATTTGAGGAAACAATGTAAAAGTTAAAGTTATGTTAATAATGAATAATTATTGTAATTAATGAGGTTACTATTCAGTATTTCGATGAATTATATCTACATTTGATTTCAGACATATTTGCTTTCATTAAAACCTATAGGTTAGTTGAGTGAAATCATTAAATTTGCATTCATAGTGTTGCTATTATGACAATCTTCAATTAAAATATGGCCAATTAAATAAGTAAATATTTATATGCCTGTATATAAGTCAAAGAATAATTACTGTGCTTTGTCTGTCATCGGTTATTCAATTATTATTAACTAAATTGTCAATATAAAATTTTAAATGCAATAGTTTATTTAGCCTAGTATTCTACATTAATGACATTAATTACTTAAATATATATATATATATATATATATATATATATATATATATATATATATATATATATATATTAATAAGAATTATATCAATTTATTAATTCTGTAAAAGTTTATGTAGGGGGGCTTCTTACTCCTCTTTTAATATTTTCCATTTTGTGGTATAACAACTAAATTAGCAAACACATTGGCTGATGCATCATCATCCTGTATGCTAAACGTATATCTAAATATGTTTAAACGATTAAAAGTAAAAGTTTAAAAGTAAATCCGCATTGTTATTAAGGGGGGTGTCTTCCCCAATCTTACCCTATACCTTATGGCAGAAAACTGAATCATAAAACCTTTCAAAGAAAAAATCACTTTTCATTTACATCGCAGTAATGGATACTGAGGATAAAATAAAAACAGGGTTTTGTTAAAGAGATTAACCCAAGCATAACTTCACTATTAGAAAAAATTAAGAAGTATTTTATTGGTATACAACAGCTTGTGGCTGGGTACTAATATGTATCATATAAGCTACTATGCACCCTTTTTCTGACAATATATTCAGTCATCCATGTTAATTAAAGTAACCTTTGAGTTGAATGCCTCAGTCAATGTGAATCACTTTTGAGTTATTATATATAATTAGGCTTAGGCATATAGGCTAGTGTACAAATAGAGGAGATTCAGCAGTGCCATTGCTATTATGTGGTTATCCAAATAAAACTATGCCAAGAAAAAAGCATAGATAGGTCTATAGGTCACAAAAACTCAAGTGAAGAAGCATCTATACGGATCTACAGACAGCTCTTGCATTGGTCTGTCAGTTATATATATCAATATTGCATTGGCAAATTTTACTCCAGAAGAGTGAACTGGCTGTCCTTGAGCTGAAGTTTAACATTTATGAAATGTATAGTGCCTTCAGGAAGTATTCAGTTCACTCCCTTGAGTTTTCACATATTGTTCTGGGTATATCTCTCAATTGTATACCCCTGAAGTGTTTTTTCTTCCCTGAATAACACAATCATTCAACATTTAGATTATAAACCCAAAACATGTCACCTTGAGCATGTCAGTCAAGGCAGTCAAATCAAGTCTTCGCAAATCCCACTGTACTGTACAGTTCGCCTTTGAGTGCCTTTGAAGTCATAGCAGCCACAGTCGATTAATGTGAGAAATAACAAAATAATGAAATACAATAATTAATTAACATGGATGTGCTGCATGCGTTGAATAAATTTAACAAAGGGTTGTGGAAAATATAAATATGCAAATGTTTTTGAGTAAAGTATGCCAAGTCAAATTGAGGCCATTCAATGCATGTCTCTTGAATAGAATATGCTAAAGGCACATCATCTTGACTCAGGTTTCATCAGATGCCAGTTTTATTACAAGAGTTTCAGGTTTTGTTTTAGCCTGCTGCGCAACAAAACCCCATCTATGACGTAACAAAACCAGACCTCTCCATCTGAATAGAAAGCACACACATCTTCTATCTATAAACATGGATAAACATGTAGATTAACTTTTAAGGGAACTCAATTTTCTATTAAAAGTTTGCATTTAATAACATCTGACCTTAATTTTGACTATACTGTGAGACTTATATTTATTATAGGAAGGCATAACGTCTTTGTAGGGTTGGGAACCAATTAGGCCATTTCCAAAATAGAAATGGTTTTGGGAGATACATACAAGACAGAAAATTAAATGGAGAAATATAACCAATAGGACAACAACAGTCACAATTACATTGTTTTAACGGACCCATCATTGTCATGGCTTCTAGCAGACTCCAGGCACGTCTTATGCCTTACTCAATGGCTGGTGTCGTAGATTGTCTCCTGGTCACTTGTGTTAATTGCCCTTCATGTACAGTTGCTTATTTTCCATAGGCAGTTTCTTGACTGACAGCCAGACTGATCTCTTGTTTAAGTGTTTTTTGAAAGACAGTGATATGCAATTAAGCAATTAAACATAAGCACATTCAGAATAAACACAGATGTATCTTGTTGCGTAAACACATATAATCCATAAGTAATTTTCAGATTTTCTACATAATTTATGAGTACTATACAAAATTGCTTTTACAGGAGCGAAAGGAATCCAATTTACAAATGCTTTAGCTACAAAACAAGAAGCAATCAATGTGTGAATACATTTAAAGCCAGTAAGTAAATCTTAGACTTAATGGTGATGTCAAGCAGTTTTGCCTCCTCCCATCGGATATGCCTGATTTTTGGGAAGCAGATATTGCAAAACAAAAATTGTTTTTTTAATGGGAAATTGACCAATATCTCTTATTAACAAATGCTTGCAAAGAAAGCATTTGTTTGCTTAAAATCAATATCAAAATCAATGTACCTGGAGGTACTATTTTCTCGAGAAAAAGAAGTACACTTAATTTTATTGAACATACACTTGTAGTGTACTTTAAAACTAAAAAAAAAAAAAAAAAAAAAATAAATGTCCTGTTCTTTGTAGATACCATAATATAAATGAAATAAAAGTCCACGTGTGTATACTTTAAGAGAATAGATTTCTTAACCAGCTGGGCCTCTTCGGTCAGAAATGACAGAAAAATTGTACGTTTTGAAATTATTATTTTTTTGCTTCATCGGAATGGGATGACACTTGGTGACTTTTGTCTTAGCTATGTGAACACACACACACAAAAAATCATGGACATGACTCGGATATGTTTGCATTTTGGCTCCTTCGTTGTCAAAAATGACCCACATAGGAAATGACTGGGAAATACGAAAAATACGAAAACTCAACTTTGGTGGTACAAACTACAAATCAGTCCCCAAATTTTAAAACATGACATGCAAGTTTCAATAGAAATCACATTAAAGTAAACTAAACTATAATAAACTTAAATTATAACACATTTTCATTTCATTGCAATTAACATGCGATCAAGTGCATTCAGTTCACGTTATTATTTTAAAGTAAAATATTCTTTAAAAGTATCATTTTAGTAATATCTTAAAAAAAAGGTGTACTAAATTGTACTTCTTTTTCACAAAGTCTCCAGATTTGTACTGTATATTTTTCTAACAAGTATAGAATTGGTGTTTTCAAACACTAAAGTATGTGAAAGTGTATGCTCCTAATATGTTGATACAGCTTGCTTGCGGATACGGTCATGCTTTAGACTGAATTAATGCAGCACTACACATAATTCTGTAGCATTAACAAGCTTTCTCTCATCACCGAAAGCATATTATTAGGACCCGCACAATATGAGAGATTGTTCTTGTTACTGTAATGAATAAAATTCAATCTCTCATGGCATGAGTGCACTATAAACCACATTGTCAGAAAGTGTTCAGGGACACGCTGTTTCAGTTCTTACTGGCAATTTTACAATTTACCTGTTTTGGAGGAAGTATTTTTAAAATCTAAACTAGGGGCATTGTGTAAGGCTTCAGCAATGATCTAGACTGCATGCTTCCAAACCAAAAAGTCTTGCAGATCATTACTGAAATGCACGTGAGGTGTTGGTCTGAATACATTGCAGTTTGCTCTTGGAATTGGCAGGTACAGCCCAGTAAAGACAGTGAGTAATAAGGCTAATGGATTTTCTTGGTATATTGTTAAAGAGGATGAATGTGTCTTAGGGGAAATATTCTTAGGTGCTTTCCTGCTTTTCTCTCTTTTGGCAATGGAAATGTTGTTTATTGTACCATTTGAGAGCTTTGGAACTAATAATGCCCGGGAATTTAAACGTATGTAGCCTTGTTGACGAGTGATCTTTTATTTCCAGGGAGGGGAATGATAAGGGATGTGTGCTGAAGTAAATTACCAATGCTGCATTGCTTGAGTCTCTTGGCCCTATTGCATCATCACCCCAGAGATAAGTCCAGGGAGGCTTCTTCTGAAATTTCACTCTTAGCAATTTCACTGATGCATTATAGGAAAGCACGGTTATTCGTAAGTGAATACAGGAGGGGGAAGCATGTGTCCCTGTGGTCTGCTGTAGTTACCTGCTCATGTAAAGCCTTTGCAGCTGCATAGGTAGGTTGTTTAGGCTGCGATTTATGCAGTTGGAGAGGTTAAAAATGGTTCAAATGCTTCTCGAAGTTTTTGAATAAACTTGCTCGTTCTTTTCCTGCACTTCTCCTCTGGAAATACTGGAGATTGTTGCTCATACCATTTCTTATGCTGTATTTCGATTTTGCACAGCAGTTTAATGAAATAATTCTCATGGCCTTCACATAATGTTCAAATATGTGCTCACAAAACCTGCCTTAAGTGTATCAAAGACTCAATGTGCACATATTGGTTTATGCTAATTGTTTTTAATGTGGTATATCTTTGCCATCTCCTTGCTGCAAAATACATTTCACAGTTGCTTTACATATTATAACATAGATTTAGACATGCACCGACATAATTACATTTTAATGATATAGTTACATTGGTTATTAAAAAATAATTGACATAAAATTGTGAAATAAGAATATGTCTTGAATTTAGAAGTGCATTTAAAAAGGGAATCAGATTGTATGCAAAAAAATGTATAATCTAATGGGTTCTTGGTGTTTAGACACATACTAATCTGTGCCAGATATCTGCCAAAATATCCCAATTGGTTGACAAACACGTAAAGTCGCTATGTAACAAAAGTAGCAACAGATCTTTTCTTTCATATTGTGATGCACATCCAAAGTCAGTGATTGGATAATGGCAGATTTGTGATTGTAAGAAAGGGGCGGGGTTTAAGTAGACTAAATGACTGAAGAAGTCTGGCATACTCAACTGGAGAAAAGTCTGTAATTTCACCAGAAGGTCGGTGACTCAACAAAAAAAAAAAAGTTATAAATGTTAAATGCACTAAGAACGCAGTAGAAACTCCATAGCAACACCCTGTCAACCAACCAAAACGCCAAAGCATTGTGGCCGTTTTACACAGACGATACCACTGAAATGTTTTGCTTAGAATGTAAAAAATTACATTTTAAATGTAATGTAATGCTGTCCTTGATTTGTTTTTTGATTGCAAATGCTGTAACCTATACTCTAATACTCTCAGTTATTAATGTACGTTTGGTCTCCTCTACCATGTTGGGGAAGTTAGCTTCACTCTCATTGAAATTATTGATGAGCGCTGATGCATAGCCTTGACTCTTTAATTAGACTGTAACCTGTTAGCACTTGTACAACATATATCACATGGTACGGCACCAAACCGACTAATTGGGAGCTGTGAGAAATGCTGTAGGGTTCACATCATTGGAATATATCGACGCACACGTGTTGCTAGATGCAGTGCTCAATCTCCTCCATGATTAATGCAGAGGCCTTTGGCTTTGACCCAATCTAATGATGAAGGCGGTAGGTCTTGCACGCTGGGCCCGCCGCCACTCATCCCTCCCCACGTCCGGGGGCAGCCCGTCTGCTGGCCCTGGGTTCACGTCAGCTGCAGAGGGTTTGTTAGTGGAAAGCTCACTCTGGAGCGGAAGGCGCTGTGGAGAGCTCTTTTATTGAATTATTCCTCGGGTTATATGGCTTTCTCTCAAACTTTTGCCTGGAAGTTCACAGTAGGTGAGGCAGGTGGAGAGAAGAAGGTGGAAACTTTGTGCAGTCAGTCAGTCAGTGCAACTCAGCACCATGATCTGTGCCACTCTGATTTGCCGAGTGAAGCGGTGCAGTGCTGCTCGCTGCTCTTTAGGACACACGGTGCTCAATTCACTTCAGCTGGATTATTAGCTCTGACTCTCTGTCAGGGCTCTGCTGAATAAATAATGATGGGCTGATGGATTTCCATGCTCTCTTCCTGTTCGTTCCAGCTGTCTCTCTTGGCCTCTCCCTTATTCTCTCTTATCTCTCTCTCTTTCTCTATACATTGCATGTGAGCTGGTCCTTGAGGCGTTTTCCATCATCTTGCTGTTTTGTGTTGCCTCGCCAAAGGCTTCAATTTGCGATGTACATTGTGTCGTCTTCTGCTGAAGAATGTATAATATAATGACTTTTCTGGGCGGTCAACCGGTTGGAAGGTGTACTTGGTAATGCTTTTTTTGTTGTTGCCCTATACAGCTTGATTCATTTTAGGCTTAAACTGACACCTAGTGGCATAGATAGCATTATGCAAAAACAAACATTCAGTTACTGATGCTTTTGTAGAAACGTGCTATTCGAAGTGAGTCATTATTGCAAAACAGTGCAATAACAGGGGGTTTATGAGATGATAGTAAGCATATTTCTTTCTCTGTAAAACTAGGGATGCACGACTACAGTGATTATCGCTGATATTATAGATTTTATAATTGATCAGTATTGTTCAATGTTGGATATAATTATGCATTCTCATTTCCTTACCTTCATGTAAAAATCATTTTTAAAAACACTGATAATTTAACCGTTTCAATTTTAAAAATGTAAAAATGAATATACATTTTTCATACATTATAATGTTGTGATGCACTTTTTTGTGTTTTTAATTTACATTGAAGGGTTGCATTTTTTTTATTTTTTTTTAGGAAAAGTTACAGAATTTAAATATTGTCCATTTATCGGTTATCAGTCATAACATGTAAATAATTATCAGCTTATTGTTATTGGTCAGATTTGTAATATTCCTATGTAAAGCCTTTTTAATCATTAAAAAACAAAACAAAAAAAACACTGCACTGCACCGTTTATTTTTCGATCACATTCTGTTCACATTGTCTCGAACAACCCAAATAGCTTTTTAGGTCCTATCCTAAATGTTGTCTGATTTGTAAATCTATTATGAAGTAAGAAACTACAACTGTAACTATTGATTTGCCATCGGAGCAGTGTACTGTTGCTATGGTAACCTCCTCATATGAACATATTAATGTTTTGCGTCTATTTGAAAATATGTGCTAACTTATAATTTAAAGGGATAGTTCACTTTGAAATACATTTTTGGTATGTTTTAGCTTACCTCAAGGGCATCCAAGATGTAGGTGTCTTTTTTTCCGCAGTAGTTTCAATTTTGATATTTTTAGGTCAAACCGTTCTTGTCTGTCAGTCATATAATGCAGGTCTATGGTCACGGTCTCAAAACACAAGCACAGAGTCCAAATTAAAACAATTCCCCGTCGTCCAAACTAAACAATTCCCCATCGTAAGTACACATTGATGGCCTAAGACACGAAACGAGCGGTTTGTGTGAGAAAACGAACAGTATTTATATAGTTTTTACCTCTTATACACAGCCATGTCCGAGTGATCTGATCTGACGTGTGCGCAGACTGGTGCATAGATATATACACACTAGATGTCGCCTTGTCTACGGCAGTTCATTGGAACGAATGTCTTTAAGGCGACATCTAGTGTATATATCTATGCACCAGTCTGCGCACACGTCAGATCAGATCAGGTAAGCTAAAACATACCAAAAATTTATTTCAAAGTGAACTATCCCTTTAACATTTATATTAAATTAAATGTTTGAAAACGCCATTAAAACGTTTTGGCTGGGTTCAAACGTAATCGCAAACTCCCCCCATGCTATATTTTACAATCATTATGAGCATTCTGTTTTCTGTAGGTCTCATCAATCTTACTGTTAATCATAGCACATTTGATTTGTTTTATGAAAGAACGAAATTTTTGTACATTTTAATGGGCTGTTTCTATAGGCTTTGAGTAGTAGACTACATCATGGCCCACTGCACGGGCAAATTGTGCCCTTTTGAAGAGCAGGGAAAATTTATCAATGTCAAGAAGGTCCCAGAATCTTTGCAGGTTTGTTCTATTTTTAGAAACACGGTGAGGTGTTGAAGGAAGAATGTTCCCATTCTTTCTCTCTGTCTATCTCCCATCCCTTCCCCCTTTCTCCTTCCTCCTTTTTTTCATTGCTCGTTCCCTCTTTCACAGCCATGCTCGCTCCCTTCTTTAACTGCTTTTTTTTGCTATTTCTTTTTATGCTATCTCTCCCTCTCTTTTTTATTCTGTGTCTCTCTCGTTCCCTCTCCCTCTGTCTATTTTCTGCTTTACAGCTCTTCCCATATCGCATGAATGCCCCTGTCACATCCGCCACCACTGAGGACACATGCCTCCTGGGGCATCCTGATTGGCTGAAGTTTCAAAGAGTCCAGTGTAGGTGAGTGGGTGGCGGTTTGACTGGAGGGAGTGCGACAGACAGCACCAAGACTGTGCTCAAATGCTGGGGCTCCACAACTGAGTCCAAGAGAATTTTTGAAGTGGGCTTCAACACTTTTTCTCTTCCCGAGACACAGTAATCACAGTGATTCTTGTGAATGTTTCACTATGGTAACCTGCAGTCCTGTCAAATCTGTCTTCCTGCAGCCCATCACCCAAATGCACATAGTATATGGAGGCTAATGCTAGCTAGCTTATTGGATTTGATGTATTTCAGTGCATAATGTACCACTGCTTTAGGAGAAAGAACAGCGCCGAGATTAGCTGGCGCTGTCGGAGATGTGTTGTAGCTGTGAACGCTGCAAGTTTGATTCTAGCTTGCAATATTTTCTGTTTATTTTCCTCTTCTCTCCATCATTTCAAGCCCGTTGTCCTTCATCCCTAATCCATAAGAATAAAAGTGACGGAAAAGCCCAAAACAAAAATAATGCATAAAAATTATAGTCTCAACATAGGCATATTTTTTTATCCACGTTGTGTTTCCGATGCTATAAAGAAGCAGACTTGGCAGTATTATTGTGTGCAGAGTTGTTAAAAAGGAAATCTTATGCCAAGATTAGTGCTTTTCCCTATCTTTCTCTGTATTAGCTTGTACTTACTCAAGTTTCTGCTTAGACAGGGGCAGAGACATCCCAGAGAGCCTGAATAATTCAGCTGTACAACTTTATCATGTGAAGATCTCATACCACTACAAAAGAGGATCTTTTCATATTTTTGTTGAGAGAGATTTGGAAATCCCATAGTCAGCTGCTAGAAGACATGACGGTTTGATATCTATCCTTGCTGAAACCATCTGTTTAGCTGGAAAAATCGAAATGACGATTGGGTTTTTGTCAAAAAAATAGCTCTATTGTTTTGGTTTGATTATGCCACCTATCTGAAATGTGGTGGTGAATGTATAAAATATGTAACTGGCTGATATGACATTGTGATGTATGCTTGATTGTTTAGATATCATAAAATTGTTTTGCGGTATTAGATGTCGCTTTGTCGAGCGGGTGGATGACTTATGGAAAATAAAGGAGGAGTGAGGCTGCCTGCCCAATATTTAATTCCCATTTATTCCTCACAAACACCTCGGACCACCTTGCAGATCAACCTATTGCCTTAATCTATAATGTTTAAACACATAATTGACTAATCTATTGATGGTAATCTCTCAAAAAATGTCAGCTTTGGAGAAAATGGACTGATACCTTTACAGCATCAGTATGCAAAAAAAAAAGTATGTACGGCTAGATTAGTAGTCAGTTTTAATACAAAAATCTGCTTAAAATGAATAAGACGAGGAAAGTAAGAGATGATGAGAAATGTAAGAGTACAGAAATCCAAGTCTTATGAGGGCAGCAATTGTTTTCTTAACTGATTCGTCTGATTTGGCCTTTTCATTTCAAGAACATCTAAATCTCTATTCCTTTGCCCGTTTTCCTCCTTCTCCTGTTCAGGATTTAATAAAGCTGTTATCTTAGATTCTGTGTGTATCCATTGAACTTTGATGGTGGTGGATATCTCAAACTTATTGTATGTCAGTTACAGACTCATAACTTGACAATCGTAAAGTTTGTCTCAGAGTTAAGGGTATCTGAGGGCTGAATTTTACTGCAAGCTTGTAGCCTTTTTTAAAACTCACCATGTTTGCCAAGGCTACATGATTAGTAACACTAATTTGCCAAATGGCTTTGTGGACGATGCACATGATGATTATAGCTGATATATGGCATATCTTATGTTTGGTTTTGTAGCACACATGTAGATCAGAGTGTAGTATATTTGCTATAAAAGCAGACTTTCACTGTCTCACCAGCAGAGGACAGTGTCCATCATATTTTTAATGAGCTCTCCAACAGAGCTTCAAACAGAGGGGGGTTCAACCACACAAGGAGAGAGCATGCTGTGGTCCAACTCAATCCAAATCTCCTCTTATGGTTTCAGAATTTGCCTCTATATCCATGCAGTATGTGTACAGTTCAGTCTCAAGGATATATAGATAGATCTATCTATCTATCTATAGATAGAGGGTGAGTAAATTATGGGAGAATGTTCAATTTGGTGTGAACTATCCCTTGTTAAGATTGGCTAAAGCTGCTAGTCAAGTCAAGTCAAGTCATCATCATTTATATAGCACTTTTAACAATGTAGATTGTTCCAAAGCGGCTTTACATTGATAATAGGAAATTAAAGTAACATAGATTGTTTTGGCTTTATAGCAGCTCTAGAATAAAGTTATTGTCCAGCTAAAGTTAGTTTTGATTGATTCACTTCCGTCGCAACGATCATTAGTTATTAACTTAGGGGCCGCTAACACGGCACCGTTCTAACAGAAAACTCTTAAGTTCTTTCTGCGCAAACTTTAAAAACGCGAACCTGTGAGAACGCTGATGGCGTGCAAATGCGTATTACGAGTTCAGTCTATAGGTATGCACGTTTGAATATATGTGCGCAGGCGTGTAGTGTAGTCCTTCCCTACAAACCAACCCTCAACAAACTACTTGTCTGGCCTTAAAATGTATAATACAGAATTATAGGATATATATACGTATATATATATATATATATATATATATATATATATATATATATATATATATATATATATATATATATATATATAAGATATTTAATCATGGATAACTGATATACTGTTTTTGCATATTTAAATGTGTTATACAATCTTTTGCTCTCAACTAAAAAGGATAGTGATAATTTATGACAAATATGAAACTCTTTAAGCAAACTATTTCTTAAAGAGCCTATAATGACCTTTTCATTTTCTTAAGCTCAAAATGAAAAGCTACATTTTATACTGTATATAATAATGCTTAAATTCACTTAAGCATCACAACATTTATTTGACATTGACAAAAACGATTGATTTTACTGTGTTTTAAACAAAATAGTATTGTTTTTTAAAGTCATCGGTTAATCAGTTATCACATAGAAATGATTATCAACTTAATGCATTGCTCTAGTATAATTAATCAAAACTAAAACATATTAAAACAAAACTAAAATTAAAAATGCTTTTAAAAATGAACACAAAATTTTAAATGCAAAACTGTAATAACCTTGTAAAAGGGAAAGGGAAGCAGTAGTGTTCCCTGAGGTGGCCCATCATTACTCATCACTCGCTCTGACACATTCCTGCAGCCTCAGAGTCTTTAGGCTACGCTTGGCCTTCAGTAGTCTAGAAGTTTATGTGGGCCAGAGAGAAAATGTTTCTGTGTGCATTGGCTAACTGTGTTTATAGCTAGACAGAGGGTGAAACATCTGCTTGTTGAGGCCCAAGCTGAGCTGCGAGAGCACTTTCATCTGTCGGCTGTATGGACCAGATGGAACGTAATGCACATGGGAAAAGGCGCAACCACTGCTTTAACATTCTTTCCACAGAACCCGTTATATATTTATTTATTTATTTATTTGTGTCACATCAGTTTACAAAGGCATCACACCTCTTACTCGACACTCCAATCTGTTCAAGAAGCAGAAGATAAGATCAATCATTCCCGTGCACGCCAGCGGGTGTTAGCACCGCTCTCTTCAAAAAAAACCTTTTCCTTCAGGTTTTGTTGGCCATGGCCCACCATATTTTGTATCATAACAAGTTGGCATTTGGCAGCGATGGCCGTACCCAGCGTGAGAGTGCGTGCCCACCTTTATTCTCATGCTCTTTCAAATTCATCTCCACAGATGGCCTTTCCTCATAGCAGCTACCCATGCTAACAGGACACAGTGGCAGCAATGCACACTTTATCTCTCCACCTTCAGCCTCTATGAATAATAAGCAGAAAAGTCATCCTATGGAGAACTGGCTTGGAATACCTTTCCCGATAGCGGTGGCTTACTGTGGCCCGCGCATCCGTGACCGAGGGAGAGATGTGACGTTCCGATACCTCCCTCCTTCCGCCTCCCTCTTCCCTGACACTTTTGTCATCCTCCCTGACTGCGTGGAACAGTTTTAGTAGCAAGCAGTGTCAACCTGTCTCTCCATCTCTGACCCCCAACCGGGCTTGATAAGCTAATATGATGTTCTGTTGACACCAAAGGGTTTGAGCACAGCCTGCAGGCACAGGTTGATATTGAAATGCTATTCAGGGCCAGCCACAAAGGGTGCCTTTGCCATCTCCTGCCACGCTTGTGACTCATATATAGATACTGTGGATATGCTGCGTACACTCCAAAGGCCCTGGTCTTACTGGTGCCGACGTAATGCGACCTTTAAACTAAGAGCCCCCGGAGAAAGCAGGCTTTATCTGTGCAGATAAGGCTTTCTTCTTGCCCTGCGGGAACGCATCTATCAGGCCAGCGCAGGGAGCGCTGACAACAGGAGCAGCCATCGCTCAGTGGCTAGGCAGTGGCCACATTACCACTCCACAGCGACACTGCGCTCTATCAACGTCCCACTTGGATCACTTAAACAGAGCGCCGGCGTCTCGCTGTGCTTTTACGAATGCTGTTGGGATTTGAAAGAAACCGTCTGGACGATGATGGGATTCAACGGAGCTCGCTCTTCAAAACAACACCTGGTTTTTGAGCATTTTGCATGAGGTACAAAAGCACTGAAAGTGATTATGTTGATTTTCCCCTCAGCTCTGTTTCCCATGGTGATCATTATGACATTACAACACCCATACAATCCAAATTATTGTGCAGAGATTGGAAAATCACTGCCATTATAGGACTCAGGAGAATTGATCATTCCACCGCTGATTTTGAGCACACAAAGAAGATCCGTCAAGCCTTCTCGAAGACTCAAACTGTGACATCATCAGTACCTTCCCTGACTTCATTTGAATTTCAAAGCCTACCAGTGTGAATACACGGAACTATATTCATCAGCTTGTCAAGGCTCGATGGATTTCGTGGTGGGGGGTCACCATCTCCCGATCTCCAATTAAAAAGATTCCCCTCTCACAGACTGAACTGCTGAACTCCTCTGAGAACTTAGCTCGGCTTTGCTGCACTGCAATCTTCACCTAAGACGCCACCACAGCTGATAAGCTCTCAGCTTCATTTCCATCAAACGACGCGAGAGAGAAGTCCATTCTACTGTGCTTTATGTCCCTAATTTCTGTGTGCAGCTGATCTGTGGATTATAGTCTAGCGAAGTCACCCGCCATTGCCGAGCAGATGGTGGGGCTTTGTATGCCATTCTAAGCTCTTCCTATTAAAAGACCAGAATACAGGATTACCACCCTGGTATTGAATATTGTTATGATATTTTATCTTTTTTTTTTTAAGACAGGTCCTCAATCTGTGTGTTATTCATCTGACTAATGGACAAGATTTCAACTTTTACAAACCCAAAGAGCCCCTTACCCAACTGAATTTGCTAACACTTTATAATAACTTTCATTCATAAACTACCATTACTACATTATATAAAGCTTAGAGGATCATAAGTTCAAAATGCTATGAAATTCAACAGTTTTAAAAATGATATCTTCTCCATGGCCCCTCTGGAGTACCTTCAGGGACCCCTGGTAGGAACCCCTGGAGCTAATGCAATAGCCAAAGGGACTTCTGTGATCTTGATAGGTATGTCAAATCAGGTTTTGAGGTTTCGGAAATGAAAGAAATAAGGAAATTAGTTTGAAAGAGTGAATAGCGAGCAAGGTTTTTAATGTGCAGTTCCTGTGTTCTCTTTTAAATTCACTGTCACTAAGTCAGAGCCGATAAGCACCAATGAGGTGGAAACATTCTGAGGAGATGGTGAAGGGAAATATTGAAGCATCACTCATGCTTGCCCTCAGGGACAAAAATACGGGGTATATAAAGAATAGGCAATGCAGATGGACCTGTGACCAATAGGGGAATCCATCAGGAAAGATGTAGAAGTGAAAAAAGTACATAACAAGCAGGGCCTGCATTTTGGTGTGGGATTTTTGTACATGAGGCCATCCTTAAAAATATTTTGGTTTGCAGTAACAGAAAAAAAAAAAAAGGGTCTATATTTTTTTTTTAAGATTCAGTGTAAAAAAAGAAAAAATTTACAATTTTGGTCATGGTGATTATGTAGGTATGAATTTAAACAAATTTGCATATCGTGACGTGCCAAGTTAAAGCGGTGTCGTGAGAAAAAAGAGAGATTTTGAGAAATAATTTATTTTTTATTAAGTAACATTTGAAAAAAACTGTATAAACTGAACACCAAAGAACAATATTAAATATTGAGCAATGGTGACGCATTCATGTAACATGTAAGGGTGGCTCTGCCAATAACGCACCTAAAAGCTGTCACAAAGAACCGGCAAAAGTAATGATTATGAATATGTCAAATATAGCAAGGAGACATTTCAATTGTTTATTAATAAACAAGTGTTTTCTGTGTCAGTGTCGACTGCAAAGATAAAGTTGACGATGCTGCTCGCGATCTTCGCAGTAGTGAACGCGCCAGAGAGAAATGCACATTTCATACGGATTAGCCTACATAAGCAGAGAACAGTCTGTTGTCTTTCGTTTTGAATTGTTTTGTTTAAAAGTACACATTTCAAGCTTTCTATAGATCTATTTCTCAGGTCTGTGAGGCAAGTAGCTTATACGCTGAGTTTCGGTTCATTTATGAGACGAGCTCCAGTTCACGCGCTGGCGCCTCCGTGTCCTGATTATATTGCCTGCTATATTAACTTCTTATTTATTAAATCCAGGCAATGAAACATTGATTAAAATTAAGATACAATTAATACAAAACGAAATTCACTTTAAAGAAAGGCTTTCTACAAAAACAAACTTAATGAAGTGGTCAAAATCATGTCTGCCCACTCCATTTGTCTCCCGATATATTGCGCATCTTATGATCTTACTCATGCTTTTCACTTTTCATATAATCAACATAGATGAATTTTTTATTTTTTTTTATTTTTTATTTAAACATAAATATGAAACTAAATTGTTCCCTTTCAAGAGGTCTCTCTTATTGCGTAAGGCTAGCTTACGCTATGGGAAAACTCCTTTTCTCGAGAATATTGAAGCAAAATCTTTAAAACGCAGTGCAGCTGAACAGCAGACACAGATGAGCGTCAACGCAGTCATTGGCTGTGCTGCGGCAACTGCACGAACCTATGGCGAGGCGGCTCAGACGCGTGAACCAATCAGTGCATTTCCCGCCCTGGCACGTCAGAGCCCGCCAAAATGGGTGCGGCTTTTGCCTATAAATAACCCATTTCTAGCCTAGGAGACACAGATTTTATCTCCTTCAGCGAACTCACCACTTCGCTGACCTCCGGATGAGAAGCCCTCTCGCCGCCGTAGAAAAGCCTTCAGCGGGACAAGCCACCTGCCTTGCAGTTCTGAGGACGCCGGCATCCGTTTTCCTGGATGCCGCCTTCAGCTCGCTGTCCTGCTGTGCCATTCGGCGCGCTATATATCCTTTTCAAAAAGCTAATATAGTGTGTTCGCCACTGCGACGCGCTTCTTAAAGAGTGAGTTTCTGAGGCGTTGTTGCAAATTCTGAGGAGTGTTACAAACACTCGCCAAGGGCGGCTGCCCTGACTACGACGGGATGATGACATAGCCTTTCAACGGAACGAGTGGCCTGCGAATGATGCCGCTCGTCCCCTCGCGCCCGCGGCTAGCTCTCTCTGCGTTCGGAGAGCTACCCCACCCTCGCGCCCCCGTTTCTCGGGGAGAAGAGCTCTCTGCATGACCCAGACGGACACTTGAGTGAGTTCACGATGCTCACTCAAGGCCGGACCAACCTCTATTTCTCACACATTTCCCACTCCCCTCTTCAGTTAAGGTGGCTGGAAATGTCAATATTGCAGCAAACAAGCCTGTTATATAACATGCACACCTGCAAACAAACGCCATTTTTACAGTGGATACAAAACATGCAGCTCTCTTCTCTGCTCGCACTAATTATCTTACGTCATTCCCCCCCTGTGGCTCAGTGGTGGAATCTTAAGGCTTTTGCGTCAAAGACCCGTGTTCGAATCCCGGCTCTGGCAGCAGGTGACAATTATGCTGTTCTTCACTGCGCTCGCGGCCAGCTTCCTTACGTACAGAAAGCGACCCCGCCCCTCGCGCCCTTCTGTTCACAACGGCGGTGTTCGAGTATTATTGAGCGTTCAAAAACAGGTGAGCCCATGCCGGCCCCGCCCCCGCGTGACTCACATTTTACAGAGAGATACTTTTTTTCCTCCTGTGCTTATGCACCAAATGGACCGGCCCGCGTGATTTTTTCTCATTGAGAGCTTGCTCCGTTGGTTTTGAGTCCACTGTATGTATGCTCCCCTGCAAAACATACGCCCCCCTCTGGCTCATGGGTAGAAAGAGGGAGAGTTTGAGTCCTGCCGAGGCCAGACCAATCTCCCAAAAACGTCTCAAACATTGTTTGAACTGTAGGATTATAAGAATGCCTGGCTGAAGAGATGCGACTTTAATCTAGTTTTAAACTGGGAGAGCGAGTCTGAGCAACGAACAGTATCAGGAAGACTATTCCAGAGTTTTGGAGCCAAATGTGAAAATGCTCTCCCTCCTTTGGTGGTTCTGGATATCCTAGGTATGACCAAAAGCCTTGAATTTAGTGATCTTAAAGAGCGCGATGGATTATAGGGTGATAGAAGATCCGTTAAATAGACTGGAGCTAAGCCGTTTAGGGCTTTATAAGTCAGTAGCAATATCTTATAATTAATACGGTGCTTTATAGGTAACCAATGCAGTGATGATAAAATCGGTGTTATATGATCATATTTTCTTGATCTCGTAAGATCTCTAGCGGCGGCATTTTGGACTAACTGTAGCTTGTTTATTGAGGATGCAGGACAACCAGCTAATAAAGCATTACAGTAATCCAGTCTCGAGGTCATGAATGCATGAGCATATTTAAGCGAAATAAACCTAAAATTCTCGGGACAGCAGCATGTGTCCAAATTTTAATCTTAACCGTTCTATTTCATCAGATACGATCTGTAAACAGGGCTTTAAGTGTAAAATACCGAACTTGTCCTTTAAGGCTTGTTTAGTTTGAATGCACAGTGACGTGTGTGTCAGGCACATTATATTTAGACACACAGTAAATTAAGTCTTCTCACACATTTGCTGTGAAAGAGGGACCACTTGATGAACATTAAGTAAACTTGTTGGTAAAAATATACACATTATTTGAAATAAATAACGAATTTCTCAGACGGCAAAATCCGTTTTCAGAGCTGCAGCTGTAGAGTGAAGAGGGCTACATAAAACAGCCTCCTTCGACATCCTTATAGCACACTCGTTACATTTTTCATCTCCATCTCTCTCTAGACTACAGACAATGGTCAGGGAATAGAAACCATATTTAATTAAAAACCAGAAGGAAAACCAGGCTGTGAAGGATTGATGTGCAGTCTGCTGACAAACAATTGAATGGGCTGCAAATATATGCCTCACAGGCTCATCTCTATTTGCATACGATCAAATATGACATCTATTTAGGTATTTTATGCCTTATGTATTAGCTCACATATTTATTATTATTTTTCATATTCATCTAAAGAAGATATTTGGTAGAATGTTTCAACTGTTTCTATGTACATGCAACATTGGACCTGTATGGACCGAAAATACATTTTTCTAAATATCTTCATTTGGTTTTCACAGAAGAAAGAAAGTTATAGGCTTTATACAACATGGGGGTGAGCAAATGATGAATTCTTTGGCTGAACTTCTTCAACTTTTCTTTAGTTAAATGTCAGTTTTGTTAGAAATATGGACTATTTAAGGAAGGATTTTTTTTAAAGTTACCTTTATTTATCTAATACAATAAAGTTTGTTTCATAGCAGCTTTACATGGTTAAACATGTCAATAATGATCAATGATGCAAACAGAATTCCAGAAAGACAATAGTATCATTATTCATTTGAAATCAGATAAATGTTGACTCAGTTTAGTTCATAAATTTTGGAATGAGTTCAATTAATCTATAAAGCAGCTCTGGAGAAAACAGTATGTCATCATCTAGCTCAGTTCAGTTCTCATCTGATAGTGTCAGTGCAGACAAATTCATAATACTACAGAATATTAAGTGTCCCCAACTAAGCAAGCTAAAAGGCAACAGTGGCGTGGAACCCAAATTTCACTGGTGACAGAAATGGAGTAAAAAACCTTGGGAGAAACCTGGCCAGACAAACAAACATGGCATGGTTTAATTCCAGGCTGCATCACAACTCAGATTGTGGATTGATATCATTCACAATTTTTCACTTAGTTCCTTCTTCAGAAGATTGGGATACATTACGCCAGCATTTGGTGGGAGGCAGTTTAAGCTGGAAATAGGGTATGTGCAGAGGACTTGTCTGGTTATCGTGGTCTTCGCTGAGGATCTGTGCTGATGGCTGGCTAGTCAATGAGGTCTTCCCAAGGGATCTGTCTCTATGGCTCGTCTAGTTGTCATGGTCTCCTCTGACATTTAGGGCAGTTGTGGTCATCTGCAGGTGCAGGTCCATCATCTGGTCTGGATACGGACAGGA
Organism: Leuciscus leuciscus; assembly: GCF_965113295.1. Lineage (NCBI taxonomy): Eukaryota > Metazoa > Chordata > Actinopteri > Cypriniformes > Leuciscidae > Leuciscus > Leuciscus leuciscus. The sequence goes on from NC_138730.1 coordinate 27,404,127, forward strand.
TCCAGCTGACTACGGTAACCTCGGGATAAAGAATGTGACAGACAGACTTATATTACCGTAGTTAACACTCCTCTTATGATGTAAAAAAGCACATTGGATGTTTTGGGGAGTGTTCCCAGTTCTGGTCACGTTGCCTAACAATCCTTTAAGGGATTTGTTTAAGGGATTTTTTAAGGGAATTATTAAAATGTGATAGCGTGTTTTGTGTAAGCAAGGTTAAAGAGATGGGTCTTTAATCTAGATATAAACTGACAGAGTGTGTCTGCATCCTGAACAAGGCTAGGAAGAAAAAATGGGAAAAGGATATACCACCCGCAATCGATTTTGATATTCAACTGGCCATTGTATTATCAACTGGCCAGAATTTTGAGATCACAATGAACATGAAGGACTATAATGCGATACTATAACATTCTGAGGAGCTAAACCATTTCGTTTTTATAAGTAATTAGCAAGATTTAAAAATGTATGCAATGTTAAATGGGAGCCAGTGCAGTGTTGACTAAATCTGGCTAATATGATCACACTTCCTGGTTCTAGTAAGAAAGCTAGCTGCTGTATTTTGGACCAGCTGGAGTTTGTTTATTGAGCCTGCAGGGCAACCACCCAATAAAGCATTACAGTAATCTAGTCTTGAGGTCATGAATGCATGAATTAACTTTTCTGCATTTGATATTGAGAGCATATGTTGTAATTTATGTGTGTGTGTGTGTATATATATATATATTAAATATATCCTGATTCTTATTAAAGCTACAAAAGTTATTCAGCCGAGAGTGAGGGATTTTCTCTTTGTCTTTTGTTCATAATATATTATATATATATATTTTTTTTTTAAGATGGAAAAAAATTCAGTTTTATATATGCTAGAAATGTGGATTTCACATGAAATATTCCTGTCAAATAACACGTCCCTAACTGATGATGAAGAAAGAGCAGACATCAAGACTTGTTTCAGTATTCTTGTTATTACAAGCAAAGGGTTCTGGTCTAATAATTAAAACCTTAGAATTTAGTAGTAAAAAAAATTACTAGTCATCTAGCTTCTATATCAAATGCATTCCATTAGTTTTGTGAATTAGAATGTTTCGTCAGGCCGCAGAGAAATATAGAGCCGAGTATCATCAGCGTAACAATGAAAACTGATGCAATGTTTCCTAATGATCTCCCAAGGGTAGTATACAGGGTGAAGAGCAACAGTCCTAGCACTGAGCCTTGCGGTACTCCATACTGAACTTGTGATCGGTATGATACCTCTTAATTTACAGCTACAAATTGGTAACGGTCAGATAAGTATAATTTGAACCATGCTAATGCAATTCCACTAATGCCAGCATAATTTCCAGTCTATTCAAAAGAATGTTGTGGTTGATAACGTCAAATGCAGCAGTAACACTAATAGAGAGATGCAACCACGACTGGATGATAAGAGCAAGTCATTTGTTAGTCTAATGAGAGCAGTCTTAGTACTATGATATAGTCAAAATCCTGACTGGAAATCTCACATATACCATTTCTGGAACATAGTTGTGTGGATACTGCCTTTTCTAGTATTTTTGATAGAAAAGGGATATACAGTATACTATAATAGTACATGACTTAAAGTTGAACTTATAAATGACAAATAGCCATATGTTTTCAAAGTGCTGCAATGTCCTAATAACTGTTAATTTAAGATTCATTGTATAAGGAGGCTTATATATTGCCCCATAAAAAGTGAGTGACCAAACCATATGACCTCAGAAGAGATGGATGCACCTATACTTGCACTCATATATTCATGAAAATTCTCATCTAGTTTTGGAGGAGACAATATGGAACTCAACATCAGAACAATTTTGTTGAGTATACTGAAGTGAAGGCCTAATTATGATCCCTGCATTTTCTAAGACATAAAAAAAATAAAGCCGCAGGGTCAGTTCAATTAACCGCTCGAGCATTCATACAGCCAAACTGAAACTATTTTAACTCGGATCCCCTCAGTGTTCTAATGCAGAAAAATGTCGGAACATGATCCCATTTTAAAGAGGCTGTATGCGCCGTGCCCTGTAGAAGCCCTCGACGCTTTCATCTCCAATTCCAAATACCACCCTTTAGTAAATTATTTCCTTTCACTTCATTTGCCCTTTTAATGTGCAAGACTAATTTCTGATTACATAAACTCTGCGGTTCAAATTTGACTGACTCGCACCAAGCTGCTGACCTACATAAGTCAAAATGCCACTAAAACAAATGATAGAAATTACGTTATTTTATAATGGGGTGATTATAAACTAGAAGAGTCATGTTGTGGAAAAATCGACACTAGAAAACGCTTTTGGATGAATGTTAATGTCAGAGGTAATAAGGATTGTGTAAGCCCACAATTGTGGAAGAATGATGCCCCATATGGCAGTGGTGATATTTGCAATATTGTTCTGAAATGCCTTGGGTAAGATTATAGGGGCCGTGGCCTTTCAAACAGCTGTTTAGCCTTTGCGTGGATCACCCGTGGCAATCTGCAGCAGCTCAGTTATATATTTTTTATTTGCAAACCCGCTCAATTTAGGAATGAACTCTGCTAGACTTCTGCCTTTTGTGTGTGCCACTGAGTGGGCATATTACACTCCGCTTCATCGTTCAATGGCTCTGTGAGTTGTTTATTTGATGAGAGTTTTCTTATTGAAAGATGTTGTTTTGTCACTCAAGGCTATACAGTATGGACACACTTTATCTTGTTTCACCAACCCAGCGTGGATACATGAATCCAGCTGATGGGTGACTCAGTTCATGTGTCTCTCCCAAAGCGCTACACATCCTTTTATCCAAGCCTTGCTTAATCCCAACAAGAAGAGAGGGCCTCTCAACTGCACTGCACTGGGCTGCTGATGATAGATAGTGGGGATGATAAAATAATGCGAGCATGATGCCAAGAGCGCATTTAGCCCCATAGAGGCCGTACACAAATGAGAGGGGAGGAGGATATGAGAGGGTCCTGATGGATGAGGCTTAGGGGGTGGACCAACATCAGGACAGTGATGGAGGGGGAGATGTGAGCCACAGCAGGTTCAGGTAGCGTTGTACAAAGTAAAATAAATAAGGGGTGTTTGCCATTGTCTGTGCATCTGCGGGTGACCACCCATGGTTATCTAATCCCAAAAGTCAAGCCTTATATCGAGGGCTGTGCACAAATCAACACATGACAAATGAGTGTCACCTGCAGTGTTTTTGGCTCAGTGACAGTCTGTGATCTGTTTCTTATTATACTTGTCAATAACAGGAAGTATAATAGAAATTGAACATTGCAAACACATTAGGGATGCATAAAATATCAGCACCATATCAATTATCGGCAAATGTTAGAGTTTTTTTTTGTTTGTTTTTTAATGCATCAGTTTTGTTGATATTTAATTAAAAAAATTTCATGATAATTCCCCTAGTTTTTACAATTAGATTACCTTTACTGCCATCTAATGCTCATTTAATCTTTACAAATATTACTGTTAAATATATCCTTATTAAATCTCAAAATGAATGTATAAAATATTTATTTTAGATACTGTACATTATAATGCTGTGATGCCTAAATTCTCTTGTAGCATTTAAATTGTTGATTTCAGTTTTTAGTGTGTTAGTGAATTTTAATATCGATTTACCCATAAACTACATTCCAGCAAACAATTATGTTTTTACATTTTTTACCAAATATTCTCAATAAGTTATAAAAAACATTATTTTCTAAAAGTGAACATTCAGAATTTCCAGTTTTAAGAAAATTTTCTTTGGTTATATCATGAAGGTCAAGGAAAACATTAACAGAACAACTGCTGTACTTGTATTTTTATGCCAAGCATCATTTAGAGGAATTGAAAACATGTACAATAAACATTCAAACATGTAACTCTTTTAACCAAAGTGACCTACGGTCGATTCCACATGAATTGAACCCATGACCTTGGCATTAGTACGGTGAACAATCAGTGGAGCTACAGAAACCAAGGGTATATGTTCATGAAAATATATGAAGTCTGAATAAAATATGATTCAAATTAGAAATTCTGTTGAAGACAAGCAATCTTTTTGCACAATATAGTTTTAAATGTCACCGATCACAATATTATCATTCTTTTCCAGATTTCTGTGTTCATGATGTATAGGAGCAGTGTTTATTGAGAGCGGCATGTTTGATATTCCTGAGTGGACAAAAAAAAAAAAAAAAGTCAGTTCTGTTCTCCTGCAATTTGAGGTTTTGCATCTGTTACTACAACAAGAGGAAACCTTTAAATTTGCCTGCTGGCACAAACCCTTCACCTCTGACATTACGTTAACCCCTTCTTTACAGTTCAGCGACCCTATGTTGACTTTGTAGACAGCTTCAGAGAAGTGACATGGGAAGACTGCTTATGACTAAATGTCATATGGCGTCATGTTAGTAACATTTTAAATATCTGTGAAAAATATAGAGATATGATTGCAGCAAAAGAGGCAAGCAAATGCTTTCAGAGAGCGACGTAGTCACAACTGAGCTGTGCTAACCCTCACAAATGTCAGGAAACTGTTTGGCAAAGAAGATGGAAAACTAGATTGAGGCTTCTGGAGGAGTATAAAGATTGTGATATAAAAGGTGATGCGGGTTAATTTGACTTTTTGCTTCTCCGTTCACCTGCAGTCATTCATAGATTCTTTTGAAATGGTAATAAAATAATCAAAGAGCAAGAAAATTTCAGGACACAGTCTCGTTTCCTGACAGTATTAGGTGTCCATATAAAGCAACTGCCTGATTGCAAGACAGATTTCGGGTTCCCCACCCCGCGGTCCCCTCTGCCTCCTCCCAGCGCACTCCTGTCTTTGAGCAGACCACCACCCTTCCTCAAATCTTCATCAATCTGCTTCATTCCTGATGAGATTATAGCCAAACTTTGATCTCTCCCCTCCTGAGGATTCAGCCTCACTTTGATGTGTTCCCTTCTTGTTAACGACAGAGCCGATAGTAGATGACAGAATCCCTTCTGGGTGAGAGAAAGAGATTGAACGGCATAGAGGAGGGGAGCAAAAGTATAGGAGACGGGGTGGAGTGGACATGGATGAGGGATGCTCTCTGGCTTGGCATAAAGGAAGAAAACAGGACAGGCTGTCAGAGTAGATTGATAGGTGCTCCTCTGCTCTCTTTGAGCCTCCACCTCACCCACCCCCCATTACCCCAGGCTCCGTAGCCATGCCTGTGCATTGAGCTTTTGTGGAGATGAGAGATTGGTGCCCTCATTTATTTCCTCTTCTATAGGAGATGTTTTAAGTGGTCCTCCGGGGTAATAGAGAGAGAGGATTTTTTTCCTCATTCCCCTCTTCTTGCTCGTACGGGCCCATTGCAGCGATGCGCCGGGAGAGGAGCAGGTTTATTAAGCTATCCGTTACTAGTATCCAACCTCAAATTGAATTCAATGATGGCAGTGAGGATGTAAATAAAACTCAGGCAATACCGTGTACATTTATTTGAAAGGGAGTGAATTGTAGGCGATGTAGATGTGTGAAGAGTGGAATGTTTTCACTCAAATATTTTCATTTCATCATAGCATATAAGCATCAGGCTTAATTTCCATAGCAATATAGTGACATTAATATCAATATCCATCCAATTTCTATATTACTGTAACAAACACTTTATATTTCTTCTCATATTTTTTGGCCTTGTCATACTGTTACATTTAATATGGGCCTATATATCAGTTCCCTTTCGTGGTCACTACGAGTTACGTCACTTAGAAAGCCTCTCACCTTCGAGTATACAAAATGAGCCAATGGCAAGAAAATGCCATGGGTCTGCGGAATTTGCATAGCGTAACTCCGCCCCACCTCGTGGGTATATAAGGAAGTACGCTGGCAACATGCAGTTATGTTTTCGCTTCGGAGCCAAGAGTCTTCTTCTCTCCACAAGCCATTCTGAATTATCTTCACTCTACGAGATGAGCAGCTCTCCAGTGTGTTGGTGCAACGGCGCGTTCCAGCGAGATCACATTGCCTGCTGCTGATCTGTGCAGTGATCTGCCGACAGTGTGTGTGCGCTTCTCCCTGGGCGCTTCAGCACTCTGCTGAGCTTTTTCCTCTCTCTAAAAGAACTGCTCGTGGCACGTCTTTTCCAAGACGGCTCGCCCGTGTGTTTTCTGGATGTGCGCGCGTGATCCATCTGCCTAATGGTCATCAGCGCTGTTTGGCGTGTTGGGCTTAATCACGCTTGGCAGAGCTCGTGGATGAGTCATGTTTTCATTGCGGCAACATGACCATCGCGATGTTTAGATCAAGACTCAATGATCTCCGTGTGGGTAGAGTCCCCTCTGCCACACCCCAATCTATCTCTTCCTCGAGAGGGGATACTTTGGCTGGTGGCCAGGGTGATCTGAGGGCTCGGTGTGGCATAATACCGAGGAGTCATTCCTCGGGCCACGCCCCCCTCCACGTAAACCGTGGAGCTTCCGTGTGTGCCTGGTTCCTCTCGGGGACCCAGTGTTTTCATTCGGTGCTATGGCGGATGATGTCATGTCACTCACAGCATCACAAGGCGGGCTTGATTCCTCTGGAAATGAGGATTCGACTGCGTTGCCTCCCTCGGAAGTGCCAGCATTAGCCGAGTCAGATCCAGAGCTGACGGCCATGCTTTCCCGGGCAGCTGAAAGCATCGGTTGGAGTGGCGCCACTGTGTACAGTGCTGTGTGTCGCCTTTGCCTTCGAGGCAGTGCTGACCCGGGAGTTCTGTCAGACCAGGCCGCCGTGAAACGCTGGTCCTTCCCTGGCCAACACTGACAGAACGCGGAAACTCGACCACACCCCCACGCAGGGACGCTATGCCTCCCATGTCCGGGCTAGTCGATCCGCCACACACTGTACTGACCTCGCTCTACGGGCGACATCGGTACCTGTGTGATCCCTGGGTCAGGTGATGTCCACAAGTGTGGTCCAGGAATGGGCTCAGCCAGGTTGATGTGAGGGGGTCTGAGAACTCATTTTCTCAGCTCCCCCATGTCCCAGGCCCCCGTGGAAGGCTGGTCCTTCCCTGGCCTCCTCTGTCAGGACGCAGCAAATGACTGCGCCCCCACACCGGGACGCTACGCCTCCCCTGTCCGGGCCGGTCATTCCGCCTCGCTGCCCCACCGAGAGTACGTCTGTGGTTCGCATGACCCCGCTGGTACAGTTCTTGGGAGCCTGGCTAGAGCTTCCCAACCTGTTCCACTGGGTTGCGAGAACCATCAGGCTCGGCTATGCGATTAAGTTCGCACGGTCTCCTCCCCGCTTCCGGGGAGTCCGCTACACCTTGGTCAGTGGCAATGCCCCGATCATGTGTACGGAGATCGCCACCCTACTGGCGAAGGGTGCTTCTCGCCGAGAAGACCCTAGAAAATGCCCGATCAGTGTCGTGCTTTCCTTCCTGAAAGATGGGTTGGAGCAAAAGCTGTCTCCTTCCACCCTCAAAGTGTATGTTGCCGCTATTGCCACACATCACAACGCAGTCGAAGGTAAGTCCATGGGGAAGCACGAACTGGTCATCAGGTTCCTGAGACGAGCGAGGTCCTCCTCGCCCTCCTCTCGTACCCTCTTGGGACCTCTCAGTGGTTCTAAAACGCCCTGCAGAGTTCTCCCTTTGAGCTTTTGCAATCAGTGGAGCTTAAGTCCTGTCAATGAAGATGACTGGTTGCATTGGTCTCCATCAAGAGGCTAGAGGACCTGCAGGCATTTTCGGCTGACGAAGCGTGCCTGGGATTTGGGCTGGCCTACTCTCACGTGATCCTGAGACCCCAGCCTGGATACGTGCCCAAGGTTCCCACCACTCCCTTTCGAGATCAGGTGGTGAACCTGCAAGCGCTGCCGTCGGAGGAGGAAGACCCAGCTTTGACACTGCTCTGTCCAGTACACGCCCTCCGTGCTTACGTAGACAGAACGCAGTGTTTCAGGACCCCAGACCAGCTCTTTGTCTGTTATGGTGGGAAGCTGAAGGGAAAGGCTCTCTCCAAGTAAAGGTTATCTCACTGGATAGTGGATAGTAGAAGCTGGTATGCCATTGCTTGGCATACCAGCAGCAAGGTCGACCATGCCCCCTTGGTGTGAAGGCACACTCCACCCGGAGTGTGGCTTCCTCTTGGGCTCTAGTGCATGGCGCCTCGCTAACAGACATCTGCAGAGCTGCAGGCTGGGCGACACCCAACACATTCACGAGATTCTACTATCTCCGAGTGGAGCCAGTGTCCTCTCGTGTACTCGCTTCAGCTGGTACTAGGATTAGACTGGGAACCCCATTTGTCGCCACAACGTAACTCGTAGTGACCACGAAAGGGAATGTCTCAGTTGCGTATGTAACCCTCGTTCCCTGAGTAGGGAACGGAGACGATACGTCTCCCTGCCACATCCGCTGTACCGCTGGAACTGAGTTCAGTCTCGGCTCCTCAGCTCGAAAACATAACTGCATGTTGCCAGCGTACTTCCTTATATACCCACGAGGTAGGGCGGAGTTACGCTATGCAAATTCCGCAGACCCATGGCATTTTCTTGCCATTGGCTCGTTTTGTATACTCAAAGGTAAGAGGCTTTCTATGCAAAACCCCATTCGTCGTCACGACGTAACATCTCCGTTCCTTACTCAGGGAACGAGGGTTACATACGTAACCGAGACGTTTCATTGCTTTGAGGCCTATATGATTAGCAATACTATTAGAATATGAATACATGACTTTGCGGTATGCAGAATACATAAAGAGAGACTACAGTTTCGCTCTCCTCATGTTAATAATAATACAAAAATAATAATACAGTACAATAATATTATTGCAATAATACTTCTTTATTGATTTAATTTGTATAATTGAATTAATAATAAAAAATAAAAATAAATATTTTTGGGGATATAAAAGTAATAATAATACTTTATTGTATTGTGTATTATTATTATTAAATACATTTTTTATGTTACAGTACAATAGTATTTTGCAATAGTATTATATTTCTTTATTGATTTTTAATCCTTATAATTTAAATAAAAAATATTATTTTGAAATATTATTCTCATGGTAATAATAAGAATTTTTTAAATAATATTTTTATTTGTATTAATATTATTAATAATTATATATATATATGGTCTCATTTGTTAACATTAATGTATTAACTAACATGAACTAACAATGAGAAATACATTTGTTACAGTATTTATTCATCTTTGTTAATGTTAGTTAATAAGAATACAGTCGTTCGTTGTTTGTTCATGTTATGTCACAGTGCATTAACTAATGTTAACAAATACAACTTTTAATAATGTATTAGTAAATGTTGTAGAAATATTGTTCAGTTTTAGTTTGTTAACTAAAGTAGTTAACTAATGTTAACTAATGAAACCTTAGTAAAATGTTACCATATGTGACCCTGGACCATAAAACCAGTCACATGGATAATTTATTTGAAAATGAGATTTATACATCATCTGAAAGCTGAATAAGCTTTCCATTGATGTATGATTTTGGGATAGGGCAATATTTGGCCGAGATACAACTATTTGAAAATCTGGAACATTGAGAAAAAATCGAAACATTGAGAAAATCGCCTTTTAAGTTGTCCATTTATGTCCGCGATTGTGCTGCATTCACTCACAAAAATATATTTTTTAGATATTTATGGTAGGACATTTACAAAACATCTTCATGGAACATGATCTTTACTTAATATCCTAATGATTTTTGACATAAAAGAAAAATCAATAATTTTGACCCATACAATGTATTGTTGGCTATTGCCACAAATATACCTGTGTGACTTGTGACTGGTTTGGTGATCCAGGGTCACATATATGTATGTATATATGAACTTTAACTTGCATATGAATGACATTTTTTTTTTTTTTTTTACTATAATTGTTTTCCTTCCTTTTTTGTCCTTAGCTGCTCACATGCCTTATTCATAAAGCATCCACATGCAGAGACATGATCACATTGCTGACAGCTTCATGGATTGTCCTTCCTTTACTGCTACTAGAAGCAGGTAAACTTGATTTTAGACTGATTTTCCTTCAGGGCTTAAGCTGTCTTTTAGCAGTACATCAACTCATCAAATACAGCTGGGATTTTATCATTTACCTTGGATTTATGATATAAAACCACTCTGAAACAGAGAATCAGTTATTTCCCCCCCAGATAGCTAGGTTAACAGCACATAGAAGCAGCTGCCAGTCTGTCCAGCCTGTTCAGATGGATGTACATGTCCTCCAGTCCAGAGCACAATGATCAATATAAAACCGGTGGAGCTCTTTTGTTTGTTTCCATCAGTAAATCTACAGTATTGAAAATGCACGACTACTGTTTGCTCTCTTAAATAATCAAACAATCCTCTAAAATAAAGTATTTTTGTAAGCTATCTAATGACGATGTTTTATCAGGGGAGTTTTCATGTATTAGCGGACTTATTCCATTCATTCCTTTTCTTGGCATCACAGCATGCCTAATGAGGTGTGTGTCTTTTGAGAGTTGAAAATTCAAATGTGGAGCCTAACACAATGTGCCCAAGAAAGTGGGACAGCCGTGCTTTATGGCAGCCAATTTAAATGTATTTTCCACTTATGGCCTTTCCCAGTGGGATGTGATGTGAAGCATATTACTTTATTACGTATGTCATTGCTGTCAAACAAAAGCATTTTTTAAACAAAAAACCTGATATATTATTCATTTGACAAACGTAGATTATTAACAATCTGGATAATTATTCAGAGAATAGTCTCAACCCGTGTGATATACCCTTGAAACAATACGATTTAGTCGGCACTCAATGAATACAGAGCAAAAATGTTATTTTTCTTTCTTAAAAGCCCTTAAGACGAAGTACTGTCTCATTTGAAGTGATGCAGGTGGAGCCGTCGGCCCCATGTCTAAGAGAGCCTTGAAGCCTCTGAGAATGAGAGGTGTGGAGAAGATCAGACCAAAGCAGAAGTGACTGAAGTACCATAGATGATTTAGAGGGCTCTCAATATCTGAAATAATCATGAATGAAGGTGAGTGGAGAGCGTCAGTGATTAGATCACTCATGCTTGAAATGAACCATAGATCTAAATGCAAGACTGCAGTTGCTTGAAATCTGGGACAGAAACTCTAAATGCCTGAAATGGGATTTATTTTTATTTTTATTTTTTATAATATGACGGTCAACATTTCTGCTTGGGCATTGTTCAGTCTTCAAAAGTGTTTAAGTGTTAGGAAGTAAAACAGCACCAGGTCCATTTACAGTTTTTTTTAAAAGTTTTATTTGGAGGATGTTTTTGGGTATCTTGCCCTGAAGTGAGTGACTTCTATCCATTTTTAATGATTGGAGAATACGAAAGTACCAAAAATGTGAGAATACCAAAAATACCAAAGTTAATCCTTTAAATGTTCATTTATAAATCTTAAAAAAACAGTAATACAAATATGCTGTATCCACTTCATTAATGTAAAATTATGCATCTGCTGTAGGTATCAAACACATCCTAGCAGTTAACCATTACATTCAAATGTATTTGACTCTAAAATTAGTAGAAAATCAATAAAAAATATGCTTTTCTGAAAGCAGTTCTCCAGAACACAAATGTGGTACATGGTGCATCATGACAGAAAAAGACATTACAATGACTATGTGACCAAGAAAACACTTTACTGGTTCACTCTGCTTTATTATTAACCATTTTATTGCAATTTTATATGCATCATGTGGATGCAAGTTGAAGAAAATTGGTTTGTTATTGGTTTGTTAAGCCAAATAGTGAGAGCGCATAGATCGAATCAAGAACTCAGATCCACGATGAAGAGCAGTATCAACTGTAGTTTGAAAGCATATCTATTCAGTAACGTTTTTCTGTAGTTATCTCAATTCTGCATTTCCATCGCAAGTCAAGAGATGATCCGCAATAGCCAGTATTTAATTTTCTCTATTTTGTCGGGTTTTTTTACAATCTTGTCCTAGAAATGTCTTTAAAATGAGCTATACTCAGCAAAAGCGAGTGCGTCGTTCTCCATTCGCAACAAGGATTATTAATAGGTAACAGGACTGGTTAAGAGAGGCTCTTGAGCTAAATCAATGAAGTGCTTGAGAAGGAAGCTATGCAAGAAGACCTAATGGCCACTTGTGATCGAACTTGAAAGGACTAGCACTCAACATGAAAAGGTCTGTAATCCTGTTGGAACTAGTGCAATTTTTATATTTCCCATTTCTGAGCAAAAAGCCTGTTTAGTACACTGAAGTCTTAGACTTGGTAAAGTGCATCTAAGACGAAAATGGAACCATTTTCATATTGCTATGTGTTAGCCACTAAAGTGAATTCAGTGACATTCGGGCGATCGAATTGAAAACGGAGATACACTTACATTTGAAAAAAAGAAACATCTACAAATGCACAAGACCCTAAAATAGACTAAAACTAAAAGTTCAGTTAAAAGGGCCAAAACAAACATTTCAGAGGGCAGGAATATTTTAAAGAAAAGGTTCCTGCTAATGGACTTTGCTTTTAGATGCCCCCATCGGAATGCGGGTCCAATCTTGTGGACACGAGGGAGATTCCATACCACCGTATGTCTTCTAAGTAGTCTGTGATCTGTACTCATCCCTTTTTTCATGTCCATTGAATTATAAATATGGGCATCATCTATGCTGGAGCCGAGTGACCTCAAAGTCCAATGCCTCTGTGGGGTTGTTCAGCTGAGAGGGCCGAGAAGTGGAAATCACATTCTACAGGCAACGCTGGAGCACATGAATTATTCTGATCATTTTAGGGGCAGGAAAATGAATACTGAGGGTGAAATGAAATGTAGAAAAGCGGATGAGATGCGGCAGACCCGATGATCTCTCATTTCTTCTCCTTCGGACCCCTCCATCCCCCCTCCGAGTAAACATAAAGTCATAGACTTGGCAGATAGAGGCATATTGGAAAATCTCAATTTGACAACAGCTTCACATTTCCGCCGATAATCCACCACCTGATGACAAAGCAATAGCCGTGCTTTTTGGAGCCACACCGGGGCAGGTAAGCGCTAAGCTGTGGGAAAATGGGAATTTGGGGTAAAAATTTAATGCCGCCTTTGCTTTCTCGTATTGGCCTGTGATGACGGACATTGTGTGGCCAATAAATGTTCCTTGCTTCCACTGGTGTGCGGTAAAGGCTGCATTTTCCGGCCCATTGGAGAGAGATGTAAGCACCTCAGGTGTGCATTGTTTTGAAGTGAACATTCACGTCCTCTCTAGCAGGAAACAGCGTTTGCCTAATGTGGCTGCAAAGGTTCAGAAGTTCAAAAGAAGAGCACCGTGACCCCCCTTCCGCACACAAAATAGGGGTGTCCTTACAGATCTGGATCCTCGCATGGCTTCACATTTGCTACAGACATGAAAAACTAGACATGAAACCCAGTGGGAGATTGTTACTTGGTGCCTTACAGGTTCAATATTTCAAGCTCTAATGAATTTTTGCTGGCCTTTTTGACATCAGCTGTCTTCCAGACCGTTCACTCTTCAACATGCTGTGTTGTTCTGATGGGCAGACAGTGATTACCAAATACCTGTCATGTACCCAGATAAGCAGGGTGAAAGGACAAAAAAAAAAAAAAAAGCCCTGTGATGGGACTAGTGTGATGCCATCTAGTATTAGGACTTTTGGTTTGGAATTTACTGTGGTTGACGTTAAAGTACTGATACCCTAATAAATAAAATAAAAATTGTGATATATGAACAATCAGTACGTTTGATAAATTATAGATAGATGTGATAATCAAAATTATTCAATTTTTGAATAATGTACGCCAATAAAATCAGGTTTATTGGCAAAACAGATTTTCAGCTGTTTCAATGAACAAATCAAACAAAAGTAATTGAAATAGCTCAACACAACAAATGTTTCAAGTGGTTTCCCCAAATTCAACTGAAAATGCAACTTTTAATGACTTCTGCAGTCTCAAAAAATTGTAACCCCTTCATGGCAAGCATTTTTACACCCTTTTGATGTTATGACCTGCTGCAAACAAACGAGATGTATAACCAGACACCAGCTTCTGGCAGCTTTTCTGAGGAATCTTAGGCCATTCCTCATGAGCAATGGCCTCAGTTTAGTAATATTTTTGGGTTTGCGTGCTGCAACCGCCTTCTTCAAATCATGGGGTTGAAGTCAGGTGACTGTGATGGCCACTGTAGAATCTTCCAGGACTTCTTCTGCAACCAAGCCTTGGTGGAATTTGAGGAATGCTTGAGATAATTATTCTGTTGGAAGGTCCAATGACGCCCAAGCTTCAGCTTCCTCACTGACGGCATGACGTTTTCTCCTAAAATTTCATGATACTTCAATGAATCAATCTTGCCTTCCACACGCTGCAGGTTTCCAGTGCCCGAGGATGCAAAGCAACCCCAGAGCATCACCGAGCCACACCATTCTTAACTGTAGGCAGTGTTCTTTTCAGCATATGCTTCATTCTTCTTCCTCCAAACAAATCGCTGATCCATTGAACAACCACAGAACAGAATCCCAAACTTCTGTGGCTGATTTGATTTGATATGATTTTGATCACTTTTCTTGTGCTTTTGGGTGAGTAGTGGTGAACGTCTTGGAGTTCTGGCATGGAAACCGCATGAGTTTAGTACACGCCTTACTGTGCAAGCTGAAACCTCAGTGCCTGTTGCCACCAGGTCTTGCTGCAGGTCTTTTGCAGTCACTCGAGGGTTTTTCTGAACCTGCCTTCTCAGAAATCTAGTTGCAGCCATTGAAATCTTCGTGGATCTAGGAAGTGTAACCACTGTTTCTTTAACTTTGAACTTGCGTGCTATGCTTTCAACAGTGTCTCTAGGAACATGCAGTGCCTTCGCTATCTTTTTGTATCCTGTTCCTTGTTTGTGAAGGGCGATGATATCTTCTCTTAGCTTTTTGGACCATTCTTTTGACTTAGCTATACAGTATTGAATGACATGCAGTCAATTGTGACTCTCAACAAACCTAGCCAGTTCAGATATTTCATGTGTTCTAGCTCAAACACACCTAATGAAGCGCTTGATTAGTTGCATCAGGTGTGCTTGAGACAACACCTGTTTTGCAGATTTGTGCTGTTGTAAAGGATTCTATTCAGGGGGTTGAATGATTTTGAGACAGCAGAAGTCATTAAAAGTTGCCTTTTCAGTTGAATTTGGGGAAACTGCTTGAAACATTTGTTGTGTTGAGCTATTTCAAT
Source organism: Leuciscus leuciscus (assembly GCF_965113295.1). Taxonomy (NCBI): domain Eukaryota; kingdom Metazoa; phylum Chordata; class Actinopteri; order Cypriniformes; family Leuciscidae; genus Leuciscus; species Leuciscus leuciscus. The sequence continues at coordinate 27,419,306 of NC_138730.1, forward strand.
TATTTTTGTTTGATTTCTTCATTGCAAACAGCTGAAAGTCTGTCATTTTTGCCAGTAAACCTGATTTGCAATGGGGGTTGAATAATTTCGATTACAACTGTATAAAATTTGCTTGAAATACCTAAAGGTTCTTTATTGGCATTTAAAATCTATGAAACACTTCCATTCCACAAAAGGTTCTTTATAGTAGAAAAAGGTTCTTTTGATTATTAAAATATTTCCTTGCATGAAGAAAAAAATGGTTTTCACTAAAGGGTTCTTTGGGGAGCAAAAAGGGGTTCTTCTATGGCATCGCTGCAAAAAAACACCCTTTTGGAACCTTTATTTTTAAGAGTGTATTTAAGGAGAGAGGTCTTATGTCCTAAACACACAGAGAGGACAGAGGTTAAAAGCTTTTAGGTCAGTCTGGAATAATGATAAATTATTGTTATTAGAAAACTAGTCCTTAAAATTCAAGTATTTCACACAATTAACGTAAATAGCTCTTCCATTTACAGCAGATTTAGTTCACATATAACTTACAGTTGTATAACCATTGATTTCATATACAATAAACCTGAATTAAGCGTTAACTTTTTTTGTAAAATATCATGAGTAAAAAGTAAGATTTGTAAGGCTATAGTGGTAAAAGTAATAAAGTAAAGATAGCCTGCTTGAAAATACACTTAAGTAAAATTGCTTCATTACCACCACTGGCAACTCATAGCTCAAAAGCTATACAACACCTTTCATATTTTTCATTATACATTTTCTAAATGGTTTAAATTTTACACATACAGTTTCTTGTAGTTTTCCCCACAAGCTTTTTTCCTCAATTTTATGGAGGCTTTCAGATACCAAAAAAAGAAAAAAAGAAACCATGGGCGAAGATCATGTTGCATTAATGCTGACAAGATTTTTTTTTCAGAGACTCAAAGAGTTTTCTATCAATGCATATTAGACTGAAAAGTTCAGGAAGTTTGGACACTTTTGAAACGAGAGATGTGTTGGACTCCGAGATAAGAGACTTCCCATCAGTACCATTCCAAGAAAAGCGCATGAGTCCATATATTAATTAGAATAATCCATCAAAAGCACTCACTGTATCAGAGTCTAATGATGGCTATGTAAAGTTTTAACCGTCACTGTTGCTTAAACTGTTGAACGATGGTATAAGTATCACTAAACATGCTGTTCGGGAGATTATTTTGAGCCATAGCTAAATGTCTTTTGTATGGAAAATAAACAGCCTATTGCTTGTTAAATGAGTCAGAACTACAAGTAACCGAAATGAGTGTACAAGTGAATGGGACTCATTCGGTGAATGACTGGAAAATAGGCCATGACACAACGTATTCAAAACAACATCAGGAGCTCTTAGATAACACAGACAACAGACCTTTCAGTGCTCTTCACAACATTTGCAGCTTGACAGATTGAATATAAACATCATTTTTGGCACAAAAGAGAGCGGGAACGGTGCTTTAGAACTCTCTGGAGTAAAGTTTAATCCGAACATTTTACATCTTTTTGTGAATAACAATGAAAACTTAGTCTGTCAGCGATGATGGCAACAGCGGATGATACGACACCCCATGAAAGCGTGGGGTAGAAAGAGAAGAAAATCAAAGCCCAAGATGAGGTAGATTGGTGTTCTGCATTTCCCCTAACATGACATGCCCATTACAGATTAAGGCTAAAGAGACAGGCGAGGCTAATGGGAAGCGACGCAGCGTTTTAAGCCTCGGCCATGATGAGTTACAACCCTCAGCAGCAGCACGGCTGCGGTGACATGTTGACTGCCCTTGATTCAGGCACGACCGCCGCGGATCCCCAGCGCACATCCAGCGCGGGCCTGAAGCACAACCAACCTTTAGTCGGCTTAATGTTACAGAGATTAAAACACACTTGAGTGTACATTTTTCTTCTGCTTCGTGCCGCCCTTGCTTTCATTACTGCGTATTTCATGTAATCTTGTCTTCGGGGCTTATCCTACGATTACCAGCCGTATTTGATTCGAGATATACGCTTGTAATGAACTCAAGTCTAGAGAGAGACGTCTTTAGAGTTTGCAACATTTTAGTGCAACATAACTTAATGTCTTATGCATATCAGGTAAAAGCTGTTAGGTTTTGCTCAGGCTCCATTATACTAAAAAGCTGTGCCTTATGACTGAGCATGTATTAGGCTATACGTTAACGAATAGATGACCCATTATTTACTCACCCTCATGTCATTCAAACCTGTAAGCTGTTGTTTCTTTTGAACATGGAACAAATAATTTTCCCCTAGATTCCCATAGATTTGTTTCCCATACAACAACAGTTTGTAATGACCGCAGTGGGACAACAACAACAAATCAATATAAAAACAACACAGAACCATTATCACTGAATTTGAACTGAGATGTGGGTCAGTTGTTCATTTAAAGCTATATCATAGCTTCAGAAGGTTTGGAATATGGCTTCTATGGATGAGTTTTATGGTGCCTTAAATGCAAATTAAATTTATAGAAAACCATACAAGAAATCTTTTTTTCCCTCATCTTTTTTTATTGACTAAAGACAAACAACAGACAATATTTTTGTGTTCAAATTTGTATTACTTTATATTATTATTTATTATTATTAAATTATTTTTATTTGATTAAAACAGCATATAGGAGGTAAATGTAAATTGAAATATTAAAATGATTTACATGGGGCCAAACTATTCCTTTAAACTTGGAATTATTTAGTTTTCAGATTTATCTGTGCTTCCGCTTTTTCAGTAGTGCATAAACCTCAACCAATTTCTCTTATAAGCGAAAGCCCTTCTGCTAGAGTACAATTTTTCCATATTTTTTTTCCAAGATATGCATACTGACCCTTCTAAATGAGTTTAGCGCACCTGAATCCTGGAGTGTTGCTTAAGCCCTTAATGGCCTTGTAGACACACAGAGACCAGATGAGACTAGTGTCTACGTACATATTTGCAGAGAGCGCTGGATGGCAGGGTGATTGAGTTAACATCGGCATTGTTTGAAATGTCACCATCTGCCTCACAACAGCTCATCCCCAATCAATTTAAAATGAATACTGTTTCCTCTCCCTCCAAATCCAGTAGCGAGCTTTGAGATCATTATAGATTGGCCTAATGAGCTGACGATCTTGGGCAGACACTGGAAATTTTCTGTTAACGATAATGACATTTGGCCTCTAAGAATCATGTAAAAGTCATGCCCATATATTGAGCATTAAAGATATACTAAAAATAAATTATATTGTATAATACTAATATGTGACCCTGGATCACAAAACCACTCACAAGTCACAAGGGTATATTTGTGGCAATAGCCAACAATGCATTGTATGGGTCAAAATTATAGATTTTTCTTTTATGCCAAAGATCATTAGGATATTAAGTAAAGATCATGTTCCAAATTTCCTACCGTAAATATATAAAACATTTATTTTTGTGAGTGAATGCAGCAAAATCGCGAACATAAATGGACAACTTTAAAGGCGATTTTCTCAATGTTTCGATTTTTTTGCACCCTCAGACTCCAGATTGTCAAATAGTTGTATCTCGGCCAAATATTGTCATATCCTAACAAACAATACATCAATGGAAAGCTTATCTATTCAGTATAAATAAGTATATATAGATATATAAATAAAAAAATAAAATAAAAAAAGACCCATGTGACTGGTTTTGTGGTCCAGGGTCACATATATACTTGTATGATTCTCTCTCTCTCTCTCTCTCTCTCTCTCTCTCTCTCTCTCTCTCTCTCTCTCTCTCTCTCTCTCTCTCTCATATATATATATCATAAAAAATACATTTATTTTAGGTTGATTGAACTTATCTTAGCTCACAAAATGGGCAGCAGACCAACTGTAATTTGCAAAATAAATAAATAAATACAAATTGCTTGTGATAAGTCAAAAGCTTAACGCAATGCATTTGTAAGTGTTTTCTGGGTGTGCAAAGAATTGCAAAGGTTTTCTGTAAAAGAGAACATTTATTTAAATGAAAGTTTGATTCCATTTGCACATCATCAAATGAACTGCAACCAGCTCACATTTATAGTTGAACACGTTCAAAACACGGGAACAATAATAGCGAATGTACATATTTCAAGAATATTTAGTCATCATTGTGGTATATAAATATTTGGTACAAAATTTCACAAGATATAAAGTAAAGTAGTACATGGACATAATCTACTCTCCCAAACCACTGGTACAAAGCACTGTTCATTAAACCAAGTTTTTACAGCATGAGTAACCATCTTTTTCTTTTTCTTTTTTACAGCATATCAATGACAAAGAATGGAAATTCTGCTTCTAAAACACAAATATTTACCAGCTCGAGCACTGTTCAGAGCTGACTCACCCCCTCCTAAGCGAAGAGGTGAAGGCAATCTCAAGGCTCATTTTCTGGTTTGAAGAGAGGGCGCAATCATTGCGGAGTGATTTACTTTAAGATTTGACTCACACCTCAATACAACACTGTTGTGGTTAACATTCAGCCGAGGAATAAATCAGTTGAGCTTTTATTACTTCCCTGGCTATTCGTTTGCAGCATGTCATTAAGGGACCGTGTGGAAGTGTGTCTCTCACAAGAAGAAAGTCATACTAAGCAGTTCTGAGTTCAACTAAACGTTAGTCAGACTGCTAAAAGAAGAAAGAAAAAAAAAACATTTAGGTCCAATGACATAGCAGATAATTGTAAGCTTCTGGCATTTTTTTTCATGTGGATGATGAAAACCAGTGCCAACCATGAAACATCTTCTGACCCATTTTCTAGATGGGTTTCACACAACCAGTCTTGATTCCGGGTAACACGACAACACATATTTTCTTGAGTGTGTAAGTAGATTAATAAAATTATGCAAATGGTTAATAGTAAGAGTTTGAAAATTCCTCCCAGTTATTTGACAACTCCTATGATGTTGAATTGTTTGATTCTAAGCCGCCTGCAACACATTGAGGTCTGATGGTGAATTCACAAGCCCGAGTTTGGCGGTGGCTTCATTACTTTCATAAAGCCTTTTAGTCAATGACCTGCTCAAGTTCACTTCAAGTGTTTCACAGGCTCACAGTCAACTGATAAACTGTTCTTTGCAGCAGTGTTTGAACAGCGCCTCCGCATCAGATGCTTGGCTTTTCAGTGATGGTTATAGATATGAAAAACCGTAGACATTTCCAGAAAAATCTGGGATTATGCAGAAAGATGTCACCGCAGATGATCTTTCTGATGAGAAGTCCGCAGACAGATACGTCCTCCTCACGGAGCGTTAAGTTCGTCTCCTCTTTTGAGAAAACGCACAGCCAATCACGACAGAGAAATCGGCTGCCTGATTGTAGGACAAAGAGAAGGATAAAAGGGCACTTTGTAAAAGAAATTAGGCTGCCTCATTCTGCCACTCCAGTCTTCATGTAGAAGCAGATCAGCAAATGAGTCTTGTTCCGCAGTCTGTCCATTAGGAGTCCCAGTCACTGTCCTCCCCGCCGTACATGTCTGCTAGCTTCCTGAAGCGTGGCCCCCACTCACTGAGGTAGTTATAGTCCTGCGCCCCCTCCGAGGACACGGACCCCAGTGAGCTGAGCGAGTCGGCCACCGATCCGTTACCTTCGTACGCGTAGGTAGCCAACGAGTCATAAGGAGGAGCCGTGGGGTTGCCGTCATTTTCCTGCACGCGCTGGTTGATAAAGTCCATCACGTCTGTGTTCTCTCGGGACGGCACAATGGTCCTGCGGAGCGGCGGAGGGGGGTAGAGTGACTCGGAGGGCAGGATGTCCCGACGCATTTTGCTGTCCTCCATTGCTTCCGGATGCCGAAGCGCTCCGATGTCGAAGGCCTGCGTGTCCTCCTCGCCGCCACCCTCATCATTGTAGCTGACGACATTGTCCCTCACGTCCTCCTTGGAGATGATCAGGGGCTCTTTCTTCTTCTGACGTTTCAGGGCAGCAAACAGCACTACAATCACTACAGAACAAGAGAAAAAGTCAATATTAGTGATGCACCAGAATGACAAAGATTGATGACTTTTACATTGTTAAAAACAATGTATTTTCTGTTCATCAAAGAATCCTGTAAAAAATATTTCACGTTTTCCACAAATATTAAGCAGCACAAGTGCACAACTGTTTTCAACATTGATAACAATAAGAAATGTTTCTTGAGTACCAATAGGGGTTATGCGCAACATACTTCCGGGTTCTACAAAACAGATATAACTACTTCCGGTCGTCAGCTACTGAGGTAAACACAGCGTAGGAATGGCGACCTTTTATAGCCGGTGTTTACAGGAGCTACCCATTCTATCCATTTCAGATGTACATCGTATTGCCAAACGGACTTCCAGAGCCCCGAGTACTCCGTTAGATAAAGGATTTAAGTTTTACGCCTCCTCATTTATTCATGATTATGAAGGTATGTAAGTTAGTATGTAGCTTTTGCTAATGGCACCCGATGTAGAGTTAGCTAACTATCAGTAAGTTAGTTTAGACTTGTATGCTATCATAGTAGTTTAACCTTTTATATTTGCTTGCTGACGATTAAAACAATCAAATGAAGACTGCATTTAATTTTTTTTATAAAAAATGTTTTTCTGATACTTAAGCATTGGTGACATTTTAATTAAAACAGAAATAAGATTTGTTTTCTAAAAAAGCGAAAAATAAGTTACCTCAGAGATCACCTACTGCTGCAGATGCGTACGGTAGTGCAAACCGGAAATGCTTATACCCGTTTTACGGTTCGAACGTTGGGCGTTCCGCATAACCCCTATTCAACATATTAGAATGATTTCTGAAGGATCATGTGACACTGAAGACTGGAGTAATTATGCTGGAATTCAGCTTTGCAGTTTAATTTCCTGTGGTTGAGTTTGGTTTCTTTGGTTTTTCATGGACTAATTATGATCTGCAAGTGTTCTCTATTTCATTGATTAGTTTGACTTGTTACTTAAACCTTAAACTTAAAAAAGTTCATTGTCCGTTCTCTGCAATATTATGTTGGTTGTTCAGTTCTACGTGTTTTTCTATCCAGTATTCTTAAGTGTTATCTTGACTACTGTGTTTGTTTTCAATAAACATTCACTGCTTGCAATTAAATCCAGCCTTTTATTTCATCGCGTTTGCAATCAGCACTGACAACTTTTTAAAGATATTGAAATACAAAATATTTATTTTAAATAGTAATTTTAAATATTTCACCATATTAATGTTTTTACTGTATTTTTGATTAAAAATACAATTAAGCATTGGTGAGTGTTAGATATATAGAATTACACCAACTTCATTTTGGTGTGGCTTTACAATAAGACATACTGTCTTCAACAAATTTTCAATATATATATTTCTACATTTCTACCAGATCCGATTTATATATATATATATATATATGAAGAGTTCAGATGCAAAAGCCTCTAAATGCCATCCGAAATTTTCTTCTAGAATGATCATTTTTATCAAGCTCGTATATTTAAGTTCAGTAATTTCACTTAAATGACAATTAATAGGTTATTTTCATTGCCATTTAAGTTAAGTTACTGAACTTAAATATACGAGCTTGATAAAAATGAACATTCGAGAAGAAAATTTCAGATGGCATTTAGAGGCTTTTGCATCTGAACTCTTCATATATATATTATATATTGTTCTTTGTTCACAAAAACTCTTACTCTGTAGCTATAACCACCTACGGAAAGCAGACGATAAACAAAATGTCATTTAAAAATGTGTACATAGTGTAAACTTCCATTTGATCTTTGCAGCAAATATTCATCAAATGATGTAGAAGAGCATTATAAACAGCCATATTTCCAGATGTGTTGTGTAGTAATGTATGCTTTCGGCATTTTGAAGAGGTGGTAATTAACCACACTATCAGTGGGAGCAATTCATTTTTCAGTAAACCCCCTTAGTACCATTTGGTTGCTTTTATCAGTGATCTTTCACTGCAATGGAGTAGGAAGAGTTTCATACATGATGCATTACCCTGTGGGTGACACCTACTGTAGGTGTCAGGTCATCAATATCTACTGCACACAGTTCACAGGTGAGAACTACGAGTAGCTGATGTTAACAGATAGCAAAACTCTATTAAGCAAGCTTTTCTATAGCAATTCAAATGCACTGTAAAAAAAAAAAGACAGTAAATTTATCAATTACACATGCATGTTAGTTATATGACAAGTGTTTCAATTAAAATTAAGTCTAGAACTCAAATGTGATATTCCATTTTTTGTTGAATTAAAACAAGACTGGATTCATTTTCATTTAATTGAAATGTAGCCCTTGTTTTTCAGTTTCCTGATTAAATAACCAACAAGTTTTATCAGTTCAGCCATCTGAGCATGTCAGAAACTGTTTCCTTTATTTTCTTTTTTCCCCTAATTGCTAATTATTTTACATGCAGATCAGGCGTGCACACTTCAAACCACTGGAATTGTAATTAATCAAATGGCAGCGCAGACAAAAGTGCTAACTGACAGGAAGACAGGTGGGAAAATGAACTGAAAAGTCTCTCTAACAAAGGGCTTGAAAGATGAACAGTCAGATGAATTCACAGATGGAGGAAGCGGGCATCAGACAGATGGACGTATGAGAAGTGAGCTGATTGTCAAAGGAGAGAACTGAAGGCTACTTACAGAGCAGGATGAGGATGCAGAGCAGGATGGCCACCAGCGCCCCTGTGCTGAGCCCCGCAGAGCTGCTCAGAGCCTCTGCATTGCACATCTCCATGTTGCCATCTCGGTCACACGTGCACACCCGAACTGTGAGCGTGCCCGTGCTCGTCTGCGTGGGAAAGGTTCCATCGGAGATCACCACCGCCACTAGATGGGTGCTCTTGTGCATTCGGCCAAATCCGGCGCGTTGTGTAAAGATTCCAGCTGTGTTATCTGTGGAGAGTTGAGCGCTTAGCTTATTAACCCTTAAACGCATACCTCTGGTCTTTTTCGACCCGGGACATCATTCACTACCCTCCCCCTCATTCATTTTCTTTTTTTGTTAGACATCCACCTTCTTCTTAGTATTCCTCAATCGATTCATTACAAACAATGTAACATTAATACTTTTTGTCTTACAAAAGAATGTCTGTTTTCTAATTCATTTTGGTAAAAAGTGTACAGGTATTTTTTTTGTGTATCAATTGAATCTCTGATGACCCAATAAGTGCAATTCACCTTTTTTCCTCAAGGTGGCAATGTCTGATACACAGTGATGACGTGATGTTTCACTCATAATTACCGCAGACATAAAACAAAAGAATACACAAATATAATCAGCAAAACTTTAAATGGCTTATTAATTTTATTTCAATCATCAGTTAGTGTCACTGTCACTTGATGGTGGATCTGGTGGGGAAGCTGTCAGTTTTGAAGACGTTGAAAATGATCGTTTTGAGAATATGGTTGAGATCGCAAATATGAGCCAGAAGCTGAAAGTACTGGGGATATGAGCTTTGACAATGACAGTGATGATAGTAAAAAGCATCTGCTCAAATCGAACCCTTCCAAATTAAAAGGTAACGAAACATGTTTATCAGGAGAGTTTTATACTATTGCAGCAGTTAAAGATTGCACGAATATGTATTTATGATTGGAGAAACATTTATGTATGTAAGGGTTAAAGTGCCCCTATTACGCTTTTTCAGATATTACCTTCTTATGCAGCGTGTAATAATGTAGCTGTTTGTGAATGTAAAAGGTCTGCAAAATTTTAAAGATCAAAGTGTGCGATAAATAAAGTTATTGTCTCTCAAAAAAAAAAAAAAAAAAACTGGACTGCTCAAACGAGTCATCAGTTGCCGTTCCAGTCTTACTTCAGTGACTTACATACGCAACAATGTAACACATTTGCATAATGCCCACCTAAGTTATTCATTGGCTGCACGCGAACAACGTCTACTTTGACCCACCTTCAAAAACTGTATCAGTGGTTAAAAACTGAATCAGTGGTTAAAATTACCACAGTGATACAACAGCAGTATAACCTTTTGACGATTGCTTCTCAAATCTCTGAGAGGTCTAAATGGGATTTACAAAACGCTTATCCATTAAAGATGGGACAGTACCCACTTTATTTGGACCAACTTGCTCCTCAGAATCACAGCCGTAAGTATGATTAATTATTGATGGATATATTTTCTTCCGGGTGTTTAAAATACGTAGTTTTGTGTTTTATATTGTGTAGGTCTCCAGCTAACCGGATAACTTGTGTTATTACTGTCTTACTGAAATAGTTCTGCTAATCAGCTGTGGGCCACTATTACCTAAAATATTGTCCATTAATACTGATTGTCTGTTGTTCTTACTACTTTGAGTAATGATAAAGGATGGAGCAAGATCTTTACAAACTTTAGTGCTCAGCTAAAGTATGCACCATAATTATTGATACAGTTAATGATACAGTTCCCACGTGTGCACCGCATTAAATATACACATCGGTTTGTTGATTGACATACACTTGTAAATGCTGGTGCTGAGGAATTACAGTTGCAACATCTCATAATGTACATCAAAATTGAGTAGCTTATCTCTGAGAAACGTCTTGCTCAACTCGTCCTTGTGATGGAGGTTCGGGTTCTTCCAGTGTTTCATAATTGGACTTGCGCTCGGATTGATATGGGAAAATCGACGGAAGCCTTCGGAGCTGAAATTCAGTTATAGTAATGGGCTTTTTGTTTATGACACATGCTGTGAGCAGTAGACCGATCACAACAGACTGGGCCATCTGGCCAATCAGAGCAATGTAGGCTCTCGGGAAAGGAGGGTTTAGAGAGACTGAATCTTCGAACGAGTCGTTTGAGAATCTTTGAAAAGTGAAAGTGTTTCTTGACCTTTTATGCATGCAAATTTGATGTAGGAGACCTCTAAAACAAAATAAGGAACCTTTAAAATAGCATAATTGGGGCACTTTAAGGAATGAGGCAACTGTCCTCTCTGCAGACCACAACAGGCCTAGAAAGACCTAAAGTTATGGCTACTGCAAAACAACATGGCTCAGTTTAAACAGCTAGATGTGAAAAGGCCATGTGTCCTAAAGATTTCTCCTGTTTGATTGGTCTGTGTTGTCATGAAGAGAGACAGTGAGCTAGTTAGAGAGCCAGACGATGTGAGAGGGCACCCACCTCCATTATCTCGGACTGAGAAGTTTGCTCGCACTTTGCTCTCTGGTGCCAAGGAGAACAAGAAGCGATGTCCACCGACCGGGTCATCTAGATCCACTGCACTTATTGTCTGGATTTTCTGTGGGAAAGAAGCAAATGATGAAAATCACATATTTACTGTACCAATATTCATGGGACATTACAAACTGTGTTTGTTTTGTTTTTTAGAAAGTCCACATTATAAATCTATTTTATTTATTATATTTAAATTAAATTAAAATCATATTAGTTTCTATCATCACTGTTATCTATTTAACAAATTTGGTTTAAGAAGATGTTGTCATTTTTGTCAAATTCTAATATCAAAACATGGCATTTTCTGAAGAAGTATTTGTGTTTTTTCTTCATTTCTCACACTCAAATAATGATATGCATAGGGCAAACAAAAAAGCTATTTTTTCCTATTATCTTTTTGAAATACATCAAGCAAAAATAAATAAATACAAATAATAAATTACATGATCAGTTTAGTTACATCATGATATGTTTTTATTAAATGTAGCAAAAAAATTAATATCCTTTTTAATTTAAATCTTTTCTTCTTTTATTTTTTTTTCAAACAAAACATGCATTCTTTAATATATATATATATATATATATATATATACACACACACACACAGTATACAATATTACACATTTTTTATACTGTTAGTTTTATTGTTTTCTGAATTTAGATAGCGTTAGAAATGGCTAACTTTTGCTCCATATCACTATCCTGTTAAGCCTCCTGTTAATTATCTTGACATTATGTAAATGGTGTGGAGTTATAATTAATAACATGTAATTGCATGAGCTTGATAGGCACATATTCATGCAAGTAACTACTTATTTTTTTTTTATTTAAGTTACAGAGCTGGAAAGGTACTGCATAACATGAATGACCTATTCACAATGTCATCTTTCAGACCTTACAAGTGTTTACATGTAAACACTATAATCATGTTTACAGCAAGGAAAGATGTTGGCTCAGTGATAGAGGCGCATGGTTATCTTTAGTTGTCACCAAGGGCAATTTTAGTTTAAATGCATCTCTCAAGGGTGCACTGGCAACACGCTGTGACAAAAATGTAATCATCCATTGTGTGCTTCATGATTTTTTTCTCTACCAGGCTTACGCACTGGCCAGATTTCTTGCTTGCGTGTTGCTGGCTGGCTTCCCTTTCCTCTGGGCTTTACTTCAGTCTGTTAGAATATAACTGCTGAATCAAAATCCCAGCCTTATCTCACACTGCCGTCGCTGAAATATAGCTAATAAACACAATACTAATGATTGTTTGGTTTCATCATGCATGTAACAGAATTGCCACAGTCTCCTTTACCTAAAGTTTCTTTTACCAAAATGTAATTAAATTGAATTATTACAATTATTATAAAATTTTTATAGATTTAGTTGATAGTATATGCACTTTATCTTAAATTTTTTAAATTTTTTTTTTATAATTTGTGTAAAATAAATAGTTAAATTGTTCTTGTTTTGAATATAAACCTCACTAAATTGTATTGCTTAAAATAGGGGGAAAAATGCAAGACGTCTATAGTATTTTATGTAATTTTGCTTCTCAAGTAAAATGAGAAAGATGTTTTGATATTTTTACAGGAAAAAGACCAAAATACTTCTGTATTATGCATATACATAGTCTTGGTTCTTTTTGTACCCAACAACTAAACCACGGCAAACACCAGGTTGAACAATTCTGCCAGGCGCTGAGGTGGGCGGGTCAGTGAGGTGGGTGATGACGGACAACGAGGGATACAAGAAGAGTCAGGAAATGGAGGAGAGGTGGACAGTTATTATGAAGTGCCTGTGATATGTGACAGCCCCTGTCATCCACCATGACACATAATCTCATCAAGCTTGACAGAAAAAGGCTCTGCCGTCTAATCCATGAAGGAGAAATACTCATCACTGATCTCTATCTCGCTCTGGAGGTGTGAGTTCTGTAGAGGTCACACACTGTTTAACAGACGCCCCTGCTTTAAATCAACACATCCATCCACTGGGCGAACAGGAGAAGTGGACTTATTCCTCCTTATCTTACATCGAAATTGACAATGTGGCAGATAAATGGGAAACGTATACTAAAATGCTCTTTACCTGTCCGACTTTGGCGTTTTCACAGACGAAGGTCTCGTAGAAGGATGCCAGCATAGGGGGGTTATCGTTGACATCCAGTATGCGGATGTACACAGGCTGGCTGGTCTGCTCTGGGTTGTCTGAGTGTCCTTAAAAAGATGTGGCAGATGATGGTTGACTACTTGAGATGATAGAAGCTCACATTATTGGAGCCACGGAAGGAAACTGGATTTCTAATTTAAAAAAGTAAACTAATATATTTAGTCAATATAAGCTGTCATGGTAAATGAAAATGCGGAAATCTTACTGGAGAAATGTAATGCTGGATGACTTGAACTTAACAACCTAAATTCATTCCAAATGAACTGCGGCTGTGAGCCGCGTGGAGTTACTTACTGAACTCGGTTGCGATCACTGAAATGTTGTGCCAAGCGAATTCCTCTCGGTCCAGAGGCCTCTGCAGGAATATAGATCCATTCCCAGCATAGACGCCAAAAACCCGGTCCACATCTGTGTGCCGATCAATTGAATACCTGCAAGTCAAACCATTCAGCTCAATTGTCACCAGTTCCAATGTGTTTGTGACAGTGTTCTTTTCAAAATAGTGTAGAGCAGTTAAACTATGATGTGACCTGTGACAAATCGGTTTGGCTCAATTATGCTCAGAGAAAATGGAGTGTGAAAATCATAAAAAATTTAGAGAAAAATGCAAGACTGTCAGTGTTGTCATAATCATCGTTTTGTAGGGAAGAATAATAAGATCCCCACTCCACCCATATTTGTCCCTTTCATTCTCATATGTAGCGTTGGAAAGTCCAATTCATTCTAGTGAGTATCAGTAATTGAAACTATTTGATTTGAGTCCCTGTGCAAAAATCCTTGGTGGCATTTTAGGTTTAGTTAAATATAACTAAATATAGATTTGAGTTGTAATTAGTTTAAATTGATCAGTTTAAGTAAAAATCTTTCAGCCTAGTTGAGTTTCCACTGTCATAGAAAACCTGGATTTGGCCTGGCCTGGAACCAGGCCTGGAAAGTCATCAAAAATCATTACAAAAGTATTCAAAATAAAAAGTCATAGAAATCTCTATAGTGACAGTAAAACTTAATTGAAGTTTGTTGAAAAAAAAAAACCCTCATTGTTTTGTGCCAGAAAAATTGAAATGATTGGATAGTTACTGTATACATTTCAAAAGATATTGCATCATCTTTTTCTGTAGTGAGCTCTTTTTGTTAGTATCTTGTAAAGTAAACTACTTTTTCAAAAAGGGTGCATTTACTAGTTTTGACTACTTTAAATTCTAAATTAGCCTGTAACTTGGCAAAACAGCTTCCCCAACACTGGTTTACAAAACCGTTAAGACAACTGAACCTTTAGAGCAGGAGACACTTGAGGATGCTTGATGCACACCACAGCTATAACTGCATGAAATCCCAGTGCCCTGAGCCCACACATGCCCAGTTCCCATTTGTTCTTCTTTCACCAGAAGATCACAATATTGCCCTTTCAAATGCAATCAATCAGTGGGATTGTTCAATTTCCTAATTAGCCTCCTGATGTTCAGAGCGACAGTGTTGCCCGTGCTTCAGATGTCCCTGATAATTACCAGCCCTGAAGTCCTGTTCTCTGCTGCAGAGGGCTTTTTAATTGCGCTTCCATTCTGCGTTCTTATTTACTGTGTTCTCCGGAGGGAAAAACATCCATTTATTGTCCTCCTGAGCCTTCTGCATCAGATTTATCATTAGGGCGCTTTGGACAGTGATAATATCCTCATTTATTCTCATAATCGTAGTTTATTACAATTATCTCATAAAAATGCTGCGACTGAAGGAGCTCTTGAATTAAATGTGAATTTAATAAACACGCTCCGAGGAAGCAGTCCATCTAAACTCATATTGCCATAGCTTCAGACAGATTATTCAGGGTTTTGCAGATATCAAAAGGTCAAGAGAAGAAACAGGCAGAGGTTTAAGAGGCTTGCAAGCTACTGTCAGGCTATTGTGTGTTGGGCAATGTGCATTTAAAGAGATTTATGGTGATCTTGTAAATCTAGATGATGAAAACAATGTGATGGGATGATATTAATGCAAAGCCCTTACTTGACCGGACTGCGGCGTATGTCAGGATCCATGGCACTGACCGATCCTATCACTGTGCCCACAGCCGCGTCCTCTTTCACCTCCAAAATATAGCTGATTTTCTCAAATTGTGGGGGCTCATCCACATCCTCAATGCTGACCCTGACAGTTGCCATGTCCTGAGCGTCCAGGCTCAGAAAGCGTGGGTCTGGATGAGTGTTTTGGACCTTGATATGAAGCAAGTATGATTTCTTCTTCTCATAGTCCAGAGGCTGCAACGGAAACACATTCACAGGAATAAACAACCCACTCCGAGTCGAATTTTCAGCCCCCATTCCCATTTTATTCACAAACCATCAAGTGTAATTTAAATTAAAAAAAACAAGCTTCTTAAACTTGCATGAGTGAAAATTCAGTTTTTCAAACTCGAAGCACGAAAGAAAGTTTCTTTGTACCTTCTTTACACTAAGTATGCCTTCTTGGGTGTTCCTGTCAGTGCTGATGTCAAACACATCCAGACCGTCTCCGCTAACAACGGTGTAGTCCATCTCTGCATTCCTGCCGACGTCGGCATCCACAGCCTTGATCCTGCCAACTGATGATCCTATGTTGGTGAGCTCTGGAACGCTGAACTGATATATACCTGGGGAACATAATGTTAATGTCAGGGTTTGTGCTTGAATCTGTGAATTCTCTTGAGAGAGGATCTACACTATATAGTGCAACAAGAGACCATTTACTTGTTCAAGAGAACATAAAAGAAGAGTTGAAGAACAAATCTCATTTGACCATTTGCATTTGTAAATCTACATATCCGATCCCTGTATCTAACACTGTAGCCAATTAAGTGCTTTTTAAAGCTTTTTCACCTACTCTTGGTGTTCTCTTTACTGTAAAAAATGGCGAACATGACCGATATTGTGCTGCCCGCAGTAAATCCGCTTTGTGCTGATAGCCTGCATTCCTCTAATTAACATGACAGAAATTCCAAGCATTTTCTATTTGCATGCAGGCTAAAAGAATAGATTATTTTAAGAGAAACACAAAAGAGTAAGTGAACTGAGCCCACTCTGTCCATTTAATCAGGATTAACACACAGACCTCACGCAGTTGGTAAAGCTTTGCCACTAACCGTTTTCCTTCCCACAATGAAAAAAAAAAAATGAAAAAAAAAAGTGTCTTTGTTTTGTTTTTTCAATTTGTGTATTGTATTTGTTGTTTATTCCAAATATAAGACTCAAATTAAAAGAATCATTGGAATTATGGAACAAATGTCTTGTGCAAATATCAATTTGTTGATATTTAAGAATTTACATATATATTTGCTATCTATTAAATGCATGCTTACTCTGTGTGAAATGAGGGGGGTTGTCATTGACATCGGTGAGGCTGATGTTTACTGTGGTGGAGCCTGTTAAGCCACCCTTCTGGCCGGCCATGTCTTTGGCTTCGATCACCACCTGGTAGTGCTCCCTCTGCTCTCTGTCCATATCGGAAGGTCCCAAAGCTGTCCGGATTATACCTGAGGGAAAGATGACTTAGTTTGTTAACATCCAATCCAGCCCAGTTCCTTACTCTAGGAGATGGACGACACCAGACCGCAGTTGCAGCTGAGTCTTTGTTGTGTTTTGAACAGTGCAGAACTAATTGCGTACATGCACTGAGACTGACATTTTGCCGCAGAGATTATTACAGGCAGCAGCTGCTGATTGAGAGATCGCTGCAGGTTCTGAAGAAACAAGACCTTGGATTATTAAAACCGGTGTTTTACAAGCTAAACCAATTTGGTGACAAGCAATTTCAGAGTAAGACACTGTTGGGGTTTGCTTGACAGTGTTGGACCAGTAATTTTTTTTGCAATAATTATTTTATATTCACAACAAGAATTCTAAAATAATACAAGACATAATGTACAAGTTGAATTGAATTGTTCAATTGATATTGAAATAAACTAATACAAAATAAATAAACAGGAAGTAATCATAATTCACTGTTAATCAGGCATAAAAATGCATTGTTATTATTTTTTATCATAGTCTTGATAATTTTTTTTTATCATATATATATATATATATATATATATATATATATTTATTTTTAATTTTTTATTGTCTTCATAATCTTTAATCAATGTAACAACTTTTCCTCTGATGTCAGTTAGGAAATGCAAGCTACTGGATAATGTTAACCAATAGCCAAATAGCTTTAATGGGATTGACTAGCAAACGTACTTTCTGACTAACGCCCACTTTTCATGACCCAATTAATTTTGTGTTGGATAAAATCAAGTCCCATCCTACATTCTTTCTTATTGAACATCCTGTTACATCACATTACAGAAGTAAAATGGCTTGCAAACAGTGATTCACGTTGACTTTGAACATAAGTATTCCTGATGTCCCGGTTAGATCCAAAAAAGGCAAAAGACAAATCCAGTAATTCACGTAAAGAAGAATCCAAGCCCTGCTGCTTCTTTGAATGGCACAAATGTTCTCAGATTAACCCCCACCTCTAATGAATATCCCTTTTTTCAGTCTTAGGATTTCATGTGCTCATGGACATCATCGTTCGTGTCCCATCTGGGCTAAAGCATATCAGTGTTAAGCTGGACACTAATCTGCCATGGGAGCTTTTGTGTTTCTATTTCTCTTTTGTTTAAACAAAGACCTCTGCGGGAAATGTTCCAGGGCACACATTAGCAATGATTAAACTCGCTGGGCGAATTTGCCCGGCTAAATTGCTTGAACGACAGAGCTGCAGTGCAACCCTTGCCCCATTTCAAATCATACAGATACACATTCTCTCTTTCTATTTCACCATTTATGTCTATTATATAACAGTTCAACATGAACTGACCTGTGTTTGGCTCTACTGAGAAGTACGGATGACCCTGGCTGATGCTGTAGGCTAGCTTTGCACTGTAGCCAAACATTTCATCGTCTGCATCCTGGGCGGTAACTTGAGTGACATAGGTGCCTGAAAAACAAGAAATTAGTTCAAGAAAGAGTTCACCTATAGTCATTATGTACTTGCTCTCATGATGTTTGTTATGACTTTCGTTCTTCAGTGGAAAGCATAAAGGAGGAAATAGGAAGAATGTGCCTGTCACTCTTGTCTATGACTAAGGAATTGAATTTCTGAATGATTCATTCACGAATCTGGCTGTTTTGGTTCTCAAGTTCAACTTACTGATTCAGTGATCCAGTTTCAGCAGTTAATAGTTCTTCAGGGGAAGATTATCAGTGAATAAAGACTAAAATGACTCAATTTGGATCCTTTTTTAAAGCTTGAAAGCTCTATAAAAACATTTATTAAACTGAATGGAAAATAGTGACCTGCACTTTCTTCAAAATATCTCCTTAAGTGTTCACAGAAGAAATAAACTCATACAGGTTTGGAACCAGATGCAGGAGAGTAAATAATAAGACTCAAAAAGTGAAAGACTTCCTTAAAGTAATTTAAGTTACAATTGTTTTATATTGCTATACTAAGCAATAGATTGTTTTGTAATATTTCTACAATATTGATATACTTCATATGCACCCACAAGACTTTCAGTGGTTGTTTTTGAAGCTGCCAAATCTTACCACTGTGTGACCTCTCAGGTACGGACGCTGTATAAACTTCCTTGTCAAACTTGGGCTCATTGTCATTGATGTCGTGTAGTTTCACAATAAACTCGGTCTCTGGCTCCAGTGGGATGCCGGTCTTCTTGTTGACAGCCTGAGCTCGGAGCGAGTAGAGAGGTTTCTCCTCTCTGTCCAGGCTCCTGGTAGCATGCAGATCTCCTGAGCTGGCATCTATCACAAAGATCGTTCCCGCACCTTCACCTGAGAGAACGTACATCACTGTGCCGTCTCCTTTATCCATATCTGAGTGAAGCTGTTGAGACGAAGCAATTCAAGCATTTCATCAGCACCTCCGCTCATTCTGCCATTGATATGGCTCATGAATATGTATTGCATTCGATATCCTGAATGTATTCAATGTCCGTTGATTTTGAAGGAATAAAACAATAACGAAATACTACAGGGGGAATGTAGCAATAGACAGGTACTCCATGGCAAATATGTGAAAATGAGTCCTTGTGGAATTGAATTCTGATGGCATATCAGATGAAAGTACAGCACCCTGAATATGCAATCAAGCTGAATGCCTGTCTATTATGAACAGTGACACTGCTGCATGGTATCTTTTGGTGCAACCACTTTTGTCAGATATTTATGAGGTAATCAAACTTTTTTACTTCTCGTCTCTATGTGTGTATAAAGCAGTTTTGAATTTGTGTTATTCACTATTGTTACACAAAATGATTAAATTGAGTGATAGGAACATCTCATTTTAGAGCTGAAGGTGGGATGTGATTAGCTTTGACAATTACATCTGATAGAGGAGTGAGAGAATGATTTGACACTTCTTTCCACTTGAATAAGCCGCTTTGTTACAGTAAAATAGGGTAGTAAAATACAAAAGACCATTCAAACACAATGGCTCTTATGCTCTACATGATTTTCCCTCTGAACACTATAGAAATGGCTGCTTCTACTCCACACTGACTGCTACATGATCCAGGCACATAATGTCCATAACAACAAAGAGAGCTTTGTGAATTATGCGCTTGCAACATCTCACATGAATAATCTACTGGTTGGTGATCCTTTGCAAGGCTTTCGAGTCTCTGAACCAGTGGTTCTCAGACTTTTCAGGCCAGGTACCACCAGATCAAATCAGAACATCCAAGAACCACTGAGTTAATTCACCTCTCTGCAGTGCAAGTTTAAGTTTATATTTAGATTCCACTATTCCTGTAAAGACCATTATCAGTTCTTTGACTGGCCTCATGCAGAACAGCCTCTACAAACACACAGCACGACATAACATGTTATTGCACTTGTTAATATACATATTTTACAATCAAATTTAAACTAATAAATATTCAATATTGTATAGTATACACTACTGTTTAGAGGTTTGGGGTTGGTAAGAAGTCTCATGAGTCATGAGTTCACCAAAACTTTTAATAAAACTTTTTAAATAAAAAACACAGTAAAAACAGTAATAGTGAAATATAATTACAATTTAAAATAACGGAATTTTCAGCAGTCATTACTTTAGTCTTCAGTTCCACAAGATCCTTTGAAAACAGCTTTATATTTTTGTGGAAACATGATACCATTTTTTCAGGAGTGGAAAAAACTGCATTACTTTGAAATATAAATCTTTTGTAAAATGTCTTTACTGTCACTTTTGATCAATTTAATGTGTACTTGCTGAGCAAAGGAATTATATAAAAATCTTACTAACCCCAAACCTTTGAATGATAGTGTATATTTAGGGATGCACAATATATCGGTACTACTGTATGTTTTTTTGTTGTTGTTTTTTTGCAATTATTTTATATAATTGTATATGTTAATTTCCCCTATTTTTACATTGAGATTACATTTACGTCATCTAATCTTTAATAAATCTAATAATTTAATAACACTGTTAAATGTAATCTTATTTAAAAATTTTCATATTGTACATTATAAAGCGTAAAATTGATTTTAGCTTTAAATCTTTTAATTTTTATTTATTTAGATATGGTAGTACAGAGCTTTAATATGGGCTATTTATCAGTTTTCAGCCATAAAATGAAAACTACGATCCACTTATTAGTATCTTCAGATTTTTAACACTGGTGTGATATTTCATATAAATTTGAAACACTGCCTCAATAATATGAAGTGTCTTGCGCCTTCATGTTCTGTTCGCAATCAATTCTTTTTTAAAGGAACTTTTTAATGGATTAACAGGTTCATCTAACAACCTTATTTAGTGTAAATCCTGAGGTGTGTCGCCTACCACCTGATGGCCAAAGTTTGAGATCTTCTGCAATAAGAAACAGTAGCATACTGTTATACTTTATTTTAATATTTGATCCTCTACAGCTCTGAGCTTCAGATGAAGTGTGAGGTACCAGGGAGGTCAGATTTCACCCAGCTCCTTATCTCAAATCCAGCAGGCTCTATGCTGGAGATCCCTACATATGACTTGGCCACAGTTTTGATCATTCTCTGTTTATTAACCTCAGAAGACAGAATTAGAAGGAGTGATGAAACCAAAACTATCTCTGCAATCGACTCTATCAACATTACTCCAGCATTGCTCAGACCACATTTATACTCTGAAATAGAAACATGATCTCTTACCTTGCCAATATATTGGTGGTCCGTTCCTGTGTATTCCTCTTGCAGAAAAAACTGTCTCCACATCCATCCTCTCTTTGAACGTCTGAGCAACTCTTTGTCTTGCAGTCCTTCAATTTCTTTGGTTTTCCTTCGAACCGGCCCTCTTGAAAGTGCAACTGCATTCACGGTTTTGTGTGCACATGCCCACAGAAGAAGTACAATCCAAGTCCTCATCTTTCCGGCTCTTATGGTGTCTTACAGGGGGATAATGATCCTATCTGCCAAAGTTACAGAGCTCTGCAGTGCAGGCGGCAGCCACCCTCATAGTCCTTCCTGCTGCCAGCGAGCCACACAGTACCTGCAATAAAAGATAGAAACTAATTGAAAAACAATCAGTTATTGGGCAAAGTCTCAGAGTCTCCTAGGGCTGCTGGGAATGCTCTTCCTAATTAAAGGCAACTTCAGCTCCTGTATCATATGACAGCCATCCCCTTATTAAAGATATCTTTGAAACATTCTCCATAAGATACCAATTCCACTGCAAGTCTTGTAGCCGATGCTCTGATATCTATATAATTGGCGTCCCACATTCACGAAGTATAAAAGCAGAGGCCATTCGAAGGGCTGCAGCCATCATGATAAAAGGCAGAAAGGCTTTTTTTCCCCACCTAGCCATTAACCCCCAACTTTTAAAATACTGCAAAGCAGGCCAATGGGCGAGATCTCACAAATCTGTAATCAATGAATCAATACGCATGCTCTCTAAATGCCCTGCTTTAAAGATCTAACCACTCACAGCGCTATTAATTCAGAGTTTCTTTGAAAAAACCACAACAACAACAACAACAACCAATGTGTGTTGGGTTTTATCAGCATGCATGGTCACAATAGCCTGCTGGCTCTGAACTGACCTGCTGGAATGACAGTCTGATAGACAAAAGCTTCCTGCCACCACATAATAATCAGCAATCAGCACGTTTCCTGTTTCCACATCAATCTGAGGCTTTGTCTGCGACTGAACGCATGCCCTCGCTCCCTCTCGCACTTTATCAAGCAGATTGCAAATGTGATTGCGCAAAGTGGTGAAGGGGAGACGTGGGCCTCTCAATGAATCGCATTTAAGTACCTCTGCTTTTTTGATTTACAATATTGCTTGCGACATTGGCGCACCTCTCTCCGTCAGTGTAAAAATGCATCAGGTCAACATCACCCTTCATCCAGGAAGAGCGACGGCTGAGGGCCAGCGATTCAGATGGAAATGCACAATTGCGATGCCGAATTGACTTTCATAGTTCCGTGTATGACTTAAATGGTGCAGCTATTCCCCTAATAACATTTTCCATTAGCTCCATTATGTTCTGCTTTATGAATTGGCCTAATTGAATTAGGTAACAATAGATAGCACAGGATATTGATTTACTGTCAAAGTCAATGAGCTAGAAATTATTATGGGGGCTCTACGTATGTATAAACATACTGTATGCATGCGCATGATTCTATGTGTGCATTTCAGTACAAACAGGGAAGCAAAATGGGAGATGTGGCCCCTGTTATGTCCAACAATTGTAGTTTACGGATGCTGCTCTTTAATGAATTTCAGCCACCCAAAACTCCTGGGCAAAGAGAACGGGCTCCTGGAGCACATTAGTCAAACTCAGGCAGCCATTTTGCTCAGCTCTGTGACCTGGCAAATCCCTTGACACAGTCCTGCCGGGGGAACTCAGCTGGATCTAAAGCGGTTTTGTTACATGGTGTGTCAGACTGAACAGACACAGTTTCCAGCACAAAATGTCTGCTCGTTCATTTACAAGTCCATCCTGCTGGGAGGGAGATGGATAGTGAAGGATGAAAATTCCCCTGCTGTCTTTAAATATAAGCACAAACCTAAGACAACTCAATGGGACACTTTGGTTTCACATAGTGTCTCACACAGCACTTCATTTTACAGCCTCACCAATGTGTCATTTGATACATGCTGATCCACATCACTACAGACTCTTTATATCAGTCTTATACTGTGAAAGTCATGATTGAGTTCCTAAAAAGAATAATACACACAAAAATGAAAAAATCTGTCATCATCTACAGTATTTACCCTAATGTTGTTCCAAACCAAGGTCATTATCATAAACTAAAAAAGAAGACAAAATAACATTACTAGGAAAACTTAATAAAATATATTTTCATGACTCTAAACCTAACTAAAATAAAATAAAAGTGATAATGTCTAAATAATATTTTCTATAAAATAAGAATTTTTTATTATAATTATATATATTTTTTTAAATTGTGCCATATCCTTAAACCCGCCATTGCCATTATGTAAAAGTGTCACTAGAGGGTGATAATATATATGCCTATTAACCTCATCCTTTAAGATTTTTTATTTTTTTTTAAATGTAATAAGATTTGTTTGCATTGGAGCGACTTCCAATTTCCAATTTAAAATGAAAAAGGGGTAAACATGTTAGTGTTTTATATTTTTTATGATTTTAATGGATTTAGAAAACTTAAAGGGATAGTTCACTTTGAAATAAATTTTTGGTATGTTTTAGCTTACCTCAAGGGCATCCAAGATGTAGGTGTCTTTTTTTCCGCAGTAGTTTCAATTTTGATATTTTTAGGTCAAACCGTTCTTGTCTGTCAGTCATATAATGCAGGTCGATGGTCACTGTCTCAAAGAACAAGCACAGAGTCCAAATTAAAACAATTCCCCGTCGTCCAAATTAAACAATTCCCCATCGTAAGTACACATTGATGGCCTAAGACACGAAACGAGCGGTTTGTGTGAGAAAACGAACAGTATTTATATCGTTTTTACCTCTTATACGCAGTCATGTCCGAGTGATCTGATCTGACGTGTACGCAGACTGGTGCATAGATATATACACTAGATGTCGCCTTAAAGACATTCGTTCCAATGAACTGCCGTAGACAAGGCGACATCTAGTGTGTATATATCTATGCACCAGTCTGCGCACACGTCAGATCAGATCACTCGGACATGGCTGTGTATAAGAGGTAAAAACTATATAAATACTGTTCGTTTTCTCACACAAACCGCTCGTTTCGTGTCTTAGGCCATCAATGTGTACTTACGAAGGGGAATTGTTTAATTTGGACGACGGGGAATTGTTTTAATTTGGACTCTGTGCATGCTCTTTGCGACAGTGACCATATACCTGCATTATATGACTGACAGACAAGAACGGTTTGACCTAAAAATATCAAAATTGAAACTACTGCGGAAAAAAAGACACCTACATCTTGGATACCCTTGAGGTAAGCTAAAACATACCAAAAATGTATTTCAAAGTGAACTATCCCTTTAATGTTGGTTGCCCCTGGTTATTTTATTATTATTATTATTATTACATGACTACTGAAGTCCAAATAAAATGATAATATATTATTTTGGTAAACTAACAATTAACTTAAAGCTGTAGTGTGTAATGTTTGTGTCACTAGCATCACTAAATCGAACTGCAAAAATAATAACAGTTTCTCCAAACACACCCCCTGTCAGCGATTGGTCGCAAACCAAATAGTCCCGCCCCAAACTCACGCCATTGATTAAACCAATGTTGCAGTGTCAAATTGGTGTGGAATCTCAAACAACCAGATGCTACCAGTTCAACTTCACACTTTTCTGAGAAATCAGCCCACATGGAATAAATGACACACATCACCTTTAAACTGACTCCGTTACACTAGCATGTTTACATTTTTCATGTTTCAATTAATGCAACGATAAAGTAATTAACTCTCAGGGTGCCTGCCATAAACTGTGCCACGGTTGTCTGCTATCCAAAACACAGACAAAACAAATTAACCTCAACAGCACCTCACTCGCGTCTGCCTGAACGTAATCTGCTTTTGTTTTCAGATCAGGCAATTTACCATGCAGTCTGACCTTGAGACATCACATCCTATTTTTATTCTATTTTTTTTATATATATTTTTTTTTCTTTCAAAGACACAGTACCCTCAGAGGCCCTTTGGGAACGCGAGCGAAGTGGGGGCTGACAGGTGAGGGAGGAAGACCGGCGACACCTGTGGAGGACGCGGGGAGTCGGTCAGACGGCAGGAAGTGCCAGAGAGAGAGAGAGAGAGAGAGAGAGAGAGAGAGAGAGAGAGAGAGAGAGAGAGAGAGAGAGAGAGAGAGAGAGAGAGAGAGAGAGAGAGAGAGAGAGAGAGAGAGAGAGGGGCGGGGGCCCTCGCGCGGCCCTCGCTGAAAGCTCTGCCACGCTGCAGACAGCCACAGCAGCCCTGATAAGTCCCACAGGGGCAATTAGGAGTGAGAGAAGGAGAATGTCAGCCACGGGCAGCGAGAAGGGAGGCGACAGGTAACAATTCTTGCTGCAGGAACACAGACCAGCAGAGCAGAGAGAAACAGAGCTAGCTAATGCCACACACTGTCTCCAGGCTCTCTATTAAAATGAATAAGTCACCGGACCACCAGCCATTAACTAGAAAGACTAGACGTCACGTTTTTTAAATAGGTCATTCTTGTTTGCATAGCCAAGGTACATGATATAGCGTCTCATGATAGCGATAGCATAAATGTTTGATTTCTCTGAGCTGTGTGAATCTGTTTTTTTTTTTTTTTTTTTTTTTGGGATCTCTGCAAAGAAATTCTCACGTAGCTTCTGGCTACATCACAGCTTAGTGAAAACACCAAGAGAAAACTCTCTAGCTAGTACTCATCTCTCTCGAGCAAATGGTAGGAGACATGTGCCATGTTTGATTGTGGTTCTCTTCCTACCACTGAGCAACAGTGCATGAGAGGCAAAGTCGAGATCAGGTGAACACAAATTCAGTCAGGGTGGCACACTTAAACAGATTCGAGCTCCTCTTCGGTCCGCTCGGTGCACTTGCCTGCCAAGCAGCGTATCCGTGTCATTCCCCAGGGCATAGTGGGTAATCAATATATATTGATTTGTCTGTTTGGGGGGAAAGGGCTGTCTAGACAGCTGGGTTTTCGAATGCTAAGGTATCACTTATCCTGCAACACTCTAGCTCGGCTGTAAGCGATGATTGATTTATTCATTTTAGACATACGTTTTTTTCCCATATCTGACCTACCCTACATTTGCCAGGGCTATTTATACACATCACTTGAGGTTTAAATGCAATAACACGTTTACCTGATGGCAAAAAGGCTAAGATCTGAAATAAATCAGTGATAGTAAGCAGATAAATATATACTGTGGGACTGGAGTATCATATAACAGCACACAATCAACTGATATACTGTTTTTATGATCGATACTGATGGATTTTTTAATGTTAAGAATTAAGTATCCAATGACTGATATTCCAAACTAAATTTGAAATAGCCTATTGTATTTGACGCAAATGAACTAAAACTACAACATATGCATTATTATTTTTATTATAATTATTATTATTATTTTGCCAATAATTATAACAATAATATTTTATATTTAATTATTATCATCACTTTTTAATTTTTATTTTCATTTTCATTTGCAATAAGAATAATTCTTTTTATAATAATACAAATATAATGCATAGTGTTTAGCTATAACAATACAAAAATAATAATGATACAAATAATTGTTATTATCATAATGAAAAAACTGAAATGTCATATTTTTGCTGTAATATTACCACTACTACTACTAATAATAATAATACATGAAATTACATTACCTATTGTTGGGTGCTATTCTTTGGAGACTTGCCAAACAAACCCAATGTCCCCCTGTAGTCAATCATTTTATCCCTTAAAAAAATCATTTTATATTTAAACGTTTTTTTTTCCTTTAAAAAATTAAAAAAATATAAATCTACACCCTTGCCTCATTTAGTATGCGCGTTTCTATGAATATGCAAATTAGCCAGGCCTCCACTCATGCCAGCTCAGAGATCCACTCGTTGACGGTCACACGTTGACGTGATTGGTTACAAGGTAGTTTGTGAAGTCAGAAACACCAGCGATTTCAAAACGCGTTTTTGAGACTGTCTTTAGATCACTGCAGTTTGAAAGAGAAAATACTCAGCAATGGTGTTGACTTGTGCATTTGCACATGGATTGTCTTAAAGCATATTAAAACACCACATAGACATATAAACAACATTAACAGCTTGATTTTCACCACAGGGGGAATTTAAAGAACCCCCTAACATTTTCATAAAAAGTATGAAAGTATGAATATCGGCCAAAACCGATTATCTCTAGTCTACACACACATAAAAGGAGTCACTTGATATAACAGCACATTGTAACATACTCCCGGCATGTGACTAGATTGTTGGAAGTGCTTAACCAACAGGGCTACCACACCGTAGACTTAATCCTCAAGTCTCGACCCTACAAGACACAAGCGTCCCCCGAGCCTCCACCATAATCTCCCTGGAAACATGTGCACCCTAATCTGAACAGTAGGAGATAATGGATTCATATGTTGGAGGTCTTTTTTTGCTCAATGGGATGGCCATGTGCACACCAACACAATTAGTGTCAGGGAGCGCTGCCCGTACCAGATGGGTCCTCTTAATTACGTAACGAGAGAGGCCATAATGTGATCTGGAAGCAATGTTGTGCCACTGACTTAGAATCTGCTTTTCCTGGTCGGCCATAAAGACGGTGAAAGCGTGTGTTTTTGCTGCACAAATTGCCTGGAGCAGACCGTACTGTGTGCTGAATTAAAGCAATTTAGCCAAACCTGCTAAAATCAAATGCGCCTCAAATCCCCATTTAGCCGCATAACATTCATTTGCTCACGAGAGCGTCGCGTGATAGACTGCAGCTTGTCCTTCCTTTGTCAATTCGTACAGACTGTTCAAATAGATAGCACAAAACACCTGTTGACCTTTGTGTCAGTGTGGCCCTGGCGTTTACAGTGGAGCTGGAAAGGTTTCCCTGTAATCCCATAACAGCATAGTGGGGTGTTTGTTTAGGGTTCCCCTCATGAGGCAAAGGAGAAGCCGTGGGAACAGCAGTTTTACGGCGTGTGTAACGAACTCCGCGGGAGCCTACGAGACAGAAGCCTCCCTTCAGCATTGTGATTCAGCCCTGGAATGCAGCTCCCATTGCAATGCAAATGTATCCGCGTCTGGTTGTTTTGTGCGTGCGCGTTTACATGCGTGCTTGTTTACTTGTCACTTCCATGACTGACAAATACGCAGATCACAAACATGGTGCTAATGGAGTTTTTGCAGAGGCTGTCAAAGTCAAACAGACTCTTTCTCGGATCATAGTTTATATTTATTGTGTGTTCTACCCTGAAGGCCCTTTTACAACTTGACAATGCCATTAACTCATCCTCAGACTCACAACATCTTGTAAGTGTGGCACCTTTACCTTGGTAAACACAAGAGACTTGTGTTTCAGACAGAATGAGACGTGGTTGTTTAACCCCCAGACTGTGTTTCAATTTATGGCCGTGATTTTCATGAAGGTATCTAAATGGAACCGTTCCTGACTAGGTCGTAATTCATTGTGTTGTTTTATGCCTTTAACTCTTGCTTTGTGGAAAGAAGTTTCAAAGACAGGATTTTTACAATCAAGGTAACAATGCTTCCATTTCAAAAGGTCACAAGAAGTCATCGTGATTGCAATCACAACATACTCTGACATTTGATTCTGCATCTTTGTTGATATAGTTCAGGCCCCACACGACAAGGAAAGAAAAAAATATATATCAACAGAAATAATCAATAATGACATTTATTGACATTAACAAACGCAACAATACAATTGAAAATATCAATGCTCTGTGACCACAAATAAATAAACCCAGTGACTGGCAACTGGAAAATTCTTTGAATTAAAAGCCACCATATATGCCGAAGGCAAGCAGAGAGCAAAGGTTAAA
The DNA here is from genome assembly GCF_965113295.1 of Leuciscus leuciscus. Lineage (NCBI taxonomy): Eukaryota > Metazoa > Chordata > Actinopteri > Cypriniformes > Leuciscidae > Leuciscus > Leuciscus leuciscus. The sequence continues at coordinate 27,448,620 of NC_138730.1, forward strand.
GGCTGTTGATTAAACTGACTTCTTTTCTTTTATACTTTCTTTCTTTGGACCAAGCTATGTAACGGTGGAAAAGCTGTACTCTGGCGGCCCGGGATTTGTCAACTGTGATGAAAAGCCTTATAAAATAAGATTTTTATGCTAGTATGGACAATGAACAATAAATGGCTGATATAAAAATGCTGCAAGTTTGTCTAGATAAGTAAAAAATAATAATAATAATTGTTTTATTGCTAGGTGCTACAAGTGAATATATTAATATTGTATATTATAATTAATATGAAAATTAGATATACATTTTGAGAAATGCTAAATATTACATTTAACAGTAATTTTAAAGGTCAACTTTAAGTGAGTGCAAAGGTAATCTAAATGAAGAAATACGAGAAATTAGAATGCACAATTAAATATCCAATATCAACCAATTAAAAACAAACTGATAAGCCGATTATTTTTTATGTAATGGAACAATAAACAATAAATATTGGATATAAAAATTCTACAATAGTTTGTCTAAATGAATATATATATATATATATATATATATAATTTAAGTTAATTAATTAATATTGTGTATTACAATGAATATAATTTTTTTTATATCTACAATACATTTACAGATTTGTTAAAGATGACTTCAAGTGACCAAAGGTAATGTATAAAAAAATAGGAGATGCACAATTAAATATCATGCACAATTTAACAACAAATTTAAAAGTAACTGATAAGCTCATAATTAAAAAAACAAAAAAAACAATTAGCCGATAACTGATGTAGGGGATTTTACTGCTACAGACCCAGATATGATGAAGGAAGACCAGGAGTCACAAGATGCAATCTTCAAAAGAAGAGTTTGCAGTTTCATCAAGAAAAGCCAGCCACAACACTCAGCAGGAGCTTAGACATAGTTGTCTTGTACAGCTATTATGAATCTTGGCTAATTTGGTTCTATCATCAAATTAATTGATTGCAAAGCAAATACATATTTATTATCTGGAAGCTGGGCTAAATGAGCAAGCACTGTATTACTAAAATGGATCAGACCCTCAGTCACCTCTCTGATACCAAATACAGATATTACCTGTAATACAAATACCATATATATATATCCTTTTTTTTTTTTTTTTTACTATGATTTCCAATTCATTATTGAATACAAGAAAAGGAATTGTAAATCCACTCCTTTCACTGATTAGGGACAAAGATATTTGTGCATACCTACTTCTTAAAAAAAGAAAAGCGTATTCTTCCAATAACAGATTGTACTTCATTTGCCATTAAATACATCAGCCATACAGTAATCTGTATGTAGCTTGTATTTCTTGCTCTTTGCTCTTGGGGCCTGTGCCCTTTCTGTGACCACACTCTGACTGTGTCGTCTTCCAGTTAATAACTATTTGCTTTTGGGCCATGCTGCTTGTATGACAGTTTGTTTTTCCAAGGGTAAATATATCAGTATTGCAGTTTCGGTGTGAGATGTCACCGGCAGAAAATATCCAGGCTAGATTGTCTGACCAATCTAGGTTTGAGACAACTGTGATTCCTCAACAGAATGGACATTTTCGGTGCTGGTGTAATTCATTTCACACATGTCCAGGGCAGGTTTGAAAATTGGAGAGCTGTAATACATTCTGCCTCATTTTGGACTGACTCGCACGTAATAAGAGAAAGCAATCAATTGAAAGAACCATGACAACTGAAAAGAACATTAATGACATTAGGCCTATTATTGTGCCTGAAAGTGGACTACATGATTGGATGCTGCCTGCGCAGATAGCCCATTTTTGACAACTCAGCTCTGCTGAGTAATTAGGTGCCGCCACATTTTGTGGACACAGTTTCAACTTCCAAAGGGGGGAAGCTTCTCAGTTATGCAAATCTAGACTGTGTTACAAGCTATGCTGAAGGAGATATATCGCTACACAGTGAGCGCAATAGAGTTCAATGGGGCTGAATTTCAAACACCAGCCACCAGATGATTAGCCACACACAAATTTCCATGCACATGGGACTTGTTCCCTCCTAGTGTAAAATGGTGGACATATGGAGACAGTTAGAGATGTCTTGTATATGACTATAAAAAATGTATATAGCGGACTCATGTTTCTCTGCATACATGGGTGGAGAACTCCGCTTCGACATGTACCAGCCAGAGCATATCACATCAGCAGAGACAGCCGAGCTGAGCAAGTCACTGCGAACATGAATCAAGTCACTTCAAACACAAATAACAAACTTTGAGGAGGATTTACGATTAAAGGATCTCCAGACTCGCAAAATCAAATTTGTGCTGAACTACTAATAACGCTTTATCAAAGCATCTCTAAATCTTAATGTTGATGACTGAAGGATACATAGGCACCGCAAACGTTTAATTAAAAAAGTGTCCCACCCTTCTGATTAACCGTACACACACTCAGAAGATTCAGAACTGAAGTTTAGCTAATTCACCTAATTCACTGTGATTAAGATGGGGAGAGTCACAGGTCACATTCAGAGTAGTCATGCGTTGACCAAATAAATAATCTTACATAAACGCAGCCATGGCAGGACCGCTAGCATGGTGTCTCTGTCATCTGCATTCTTATTACACACTGCACTCAGCACAAAGAAAGCAAGCGATCCTTATTTATTCTTAAGCACCAGCATGAATGGCAGAAATATTCATTGTGCATAGCAAATTCTGTTTCAAGTTTGTTTTTCATCATCAATGCTATTTTTTCCCCCCAAATTCCCTCCAACTCGCACTCTCTGTGATCTGCCCTGTCATCTTACACACTGACTGATGTGTTGAGTATCTATGGAGGACGTCCAGAGCTCTCATATCCCAATTTCCTATAGGGATATGTGGATGAAAGAAAATAACAACACCCTGCTGGAAGATGCAAACTTATTATCATAGACAAAAATGTTGAAGAATATTTTCCTTTGCGAGCCCATTTAAAGATTCACTTGAGACACGGTTTCAGTCGCCAGGCCCTCCGTTCCCATCCGTTCAAATTAGCAAACAACAAGAACAACAAGCCAGGAAACTGAAAACAGATAGCGGACGATGAATTGGTAAAGAAAATCAATCGCCTCGTATTGGACTAAAGCGGCTGTAGATAAACACTGTTCTATTGATTTTGGAAGTGTTCTACACATAAGAACAGCAAATTACCCATACCTTGGAAAAATAGGCTTAAACTCCAAGTCATGCTTTTCTTGAGAGAAGTTTTTTTTTGTTTTGTTTTTTAGTTCAATTGTCTGAAAGTATAATTTTTGTAGGTGTTCCATTATTGAGGTAAAAGCATGATGGATTCATAAATCACTCTTGGGAGAAATTAATCATGTGCATGTGCTAATCAATGTTATCCTGCTTCATCTCCTGCGAGCAAACACAGCTTTTACTGGGCCATTGTCATGTCAGGTGACAGATAGCTCTGATCTAATTATCATACAGAGACTACTGAAACATTTGCATACAGGCTTCCTCACAATCTGAGAACGCAAAACTCTCAAACTATTAAGACTGTCAAAGTGTGAAACTTTTGATCACAAAAGAAATTCTATTGTTTCTTAGAACATCATATTTTAAAATCTGTTTGTTTGAATGTAGCATGACAGCTATGACAATTGCCATTAAAATGCTTTTATTGTTTTGTGTTTTTTAATAAATAAATAACCTCTCAGACAGACTCTTAGATTTAATTAAAATGGCCATGATAAAAACAACAGCTAATATGCATTTGATTCTCCATCCAGTTGTAATGAGGCTTGTTGTCAAAGAATTTCAGCAAGTCAAAGGTCATTTGGCCTTACTATCTATCTATGTACAATTTGGCAATCTATATCTGAACCCAAACAGAATTGCAAGCATTTTCTAACCCTTTGATTATTAGGTGACATATTTCTCAATATGCTAACATTTTCTCAATATGCTAACAAATGATACGTTTGTATTTTAAAAAGCTGTTGGATGTTGTAGGCTTTCCATTATCTCTTAAAAGACCCATGTTTAACATTAAAAAAATTAAATAAAGGAGAACTGAACTTAAACTTGCATATCGTTGCATCCAGTATGCTATTAACTAACATCAACTTGAATAAACCCATCTAGCAGTTGCCTTATTATTTCTCAAAAATATTCTTAACATTAGAATTGTCATAAATAACCAAGTCTGCTGTTTATTACGTACACTATATGGCCTAAAATCCAACCAAAGTATGAGTAGAACACCTTAGAAGCAACCATATCTTCTGAGGACCACAGTTGTTCAACCAGTATTTGCCAGACTAAGATTTTTTACAGTGTGTCAAATCCAGCAATTTAGTGGATTAAAAACGGCATTGCCGCAATGACTGGAAAGTATAAATATTAATATATTTTTGTACAAGTACAACTAAATAATAACATTGTCAAAAAAAAAAAAAAAAAACCTCTGACACATTTTAGAATTTTTTTGCAACTACTGTGGTTCTTCCTCATAATAAAATCTGAAGAAGTCCTTGAATTTATGAATAATTTACATAATATAGAACAACTTTAATCAATCCACCCAAAAATCTACAGGTGCCTGACATAAAAGGCCTTGAACAGTACTACAGTCTGAACATGTTCCCACACCTTTTGATCATTGAATTCCCATGACTTCTCCATTAATTTTTCAGTCATTCATAATTACTGGATGAGGATTTTAAAATCATTTTATAGAGATTGTACTCGCGAAGAGTAATGTCTAGCATATATATATATATATGACTTTTTCAGATCTGGTAATCACAATAAAAAAAATTAAAAAACTCAGTTTTAACAGGCCTGACACTGAAATACGATGAATGCTGGAACAGGTTTACAAATAAATACAATAAATACACTTATTGTTTGGTGTTATCACCTCAAAAAAAAAAAAAAAAAAAAAAAAAAGCCATAATAGGTTACAAAAATAACCAATGACATTACTTTCTGCCATGCTACACAACAGACGGACAGTGCATAAACTGTACAAAATGTCAACCCACTAAAACTGAAAAAATTAAGTTTAATAGCTAAATTGTTAAGTAAAACCACCCGGTCACAATATGCAGTGATACATTCATTACACCTTTCCCCACTTTGAATTGAATTACTTGTTAAGAAAATCAAGTTGAAACCATTAAAAAAAATTATGAAAAAGTTATTATTTTCACAAGTTAAATGGACAGATGGAAACAAAGATGACAACATTTTTACAGTAGGTTGTAGCTTATAGACAACAATAGTCCGAACTTTCCTCAAAAAAATCATTTTAACATTTTGCATTAAAATATTAAGTTACGCATTTAAATAAAACAAGAGTAAATAAACAGCAGTTCCAAGAGGGTCCTCGCACCTGGGTGTTCGGGCCCTGACAACACTATCGCGTGCAGTATTATATCTGGGCGTGTAAAACTAAAAACAGAAAATTGGAAATACAATGAACAGGAAATAATATGGTAGGCTACACATGTTTTGATGCTATGATACGTATCACGCTGCGATACAAATCACTTAAAAGTAGCTTAATAGTTTGCACACAAAAAAAAAGTATCCCGGCAAATTTTGACAGCCATCATCATCATCCACGCGCATCCATGAAAGTCAGTCTACGGCATAAGCTAAGATCTAACTGTTGAGGTCACACGTTAAATGTTAAATGCAGAGCCGTTACATTAAACGCAAAATGAGGTAAGTAGGCTACAGTTAATTTCCTCCACTCACCTCAGTGCTGAGGAGTCGACAGTAGTCCTGGTTTCGATGTGTATCCTCTGAGCGCTGTGAAGACACTACTGTGTGGACTGAGTCAGGACTGCCTGTGTCCCCTCCACTGTGCGGAGCATCTCTCTCTCTCTCTCTCTCTCTCTCTCTCTCTCTCTCTCTCTCTCTCTCTCTCTCTCGTGCGGTCTAAGCGACAGAGCCGCTGATTGGCTGTCACATAGCGCGGTGACTGAGAGGGATCATGAACATTAAGGGATGCGAAAGTAGTTTGAAAATTAAGCCTGCATTATTTGATATCGTCTCGTCTGTTTGGAGATTTAGGTCACTAGCTGCTATTACCTCTACTTTAATTCAGTTTATCATGAATCTATTTATTTATTTATTCATTTATTTATTTTTGGCCGTAGAGGGAAATTTATTTTTATTTATGAAATAAATGATTAAAGTTCATTGCGTTTACCTGGCTTTTAAATATATATTCCCCCCCCCCCCCCCCCCCCCCCCCCAAAAAAAAAAAAGAATTCCTGTAATGTACTCATGTTATTTTAAACCTGACTTATTTTCTGAAGAGCTCAAAAAGAGATGTTAGGCAGAATATTAGGAACTGGCAGTCTTAGTCATCATTCACTTTCATCCTTTTTTTTTTTCTTTTTTTTTTTTCTCTATAGGCTATAATGAAAGTGAATGGTGACTGAGGCTGTCATTCTTACATCTCCTTTTGTGTTCCACTGAACAAAGACAGTCATATGGGTTTGGAACAACATATGAACATATGAACAAGTGAACTATCCCTTTAAGTCTTCAGAAACATGTTATGTGAGATGGAGAACAAGCTTTTTAGTTCATTTTTCAAAGACTCTGACTTGGTGTCATAAATCTGTTGACCCCGTGAAGCAGTTGTGGGCATGAAGCCTACCATTTTACATTGAAGTTTTACCATCCATATACTTTTTCTGCTGAGAATCAAAACCCCCAGAAGACCCCAGCTGACTTCTTTTGCACTATGATGTTTTAGCACTTTTCTGACTATTCTAGTGATAAAATAGTTACTGATGTATGATCTCTGGTTATAGAAGCAGCAGTTAGTCTCCTCAATAAAGGAAACGCATCAGGCTTTCTATATGAGAAGGATTCTGTTATTTACATCTAACTATGTGATGTTCTTGGCCTTCTTGCATTTAACTGAGCTCTAAATGAAAGTTTGTGATAAGCATGTTTATCTAGTCCAGTCCAGTAAGAAGCAGCTGCTCAGCTCACTTCCTTTATTTTGTAGTATCTCTACTGAATATTAAATGATGTAGTCTCGAGAGGAAATTTGGAGTTTGAGCGCTCCATTACAGACATTAGATAAGGGGTTACAAACTCAAAAGACTTAGCTGAACATTTGAAAAAACAAAAACAAATGGTTTACAACCATTACAACATTTTATCGAAAGTTATGGGCACATTTATACAGTTAACTTACAAACTGGCAAGTGTGTACAGGCTTGTTTGTTGCTGTCAACTAGACTTTTTCAAACTTGGGTCCAGGGGCCAAAAATGTATTTTTAGGGCTGTCAAAGTCACACATTTTCTAATCTGATATTCAATTTCCGAAATCATGAGATTAATCAAAACTATTTTATTCTATTAACAGTAAAACTGCAAAAAAAATTTATAATTATATATGTTATATATTATATTATATATTATACATTATATAATTATGTATATATAAAACTGTAAGAAATATATATATACACACATATATTTCTTACAGTTTTATATATACAATATAGTATGTACTATAAAATATTTATACATATATATAGTATGTACATCCAACACAACTGTAATAGTAAGTAGAAAAAAAAGATTGCAGTCAACATGCAAAGTATATCTCCATATAATATATGAACATTTTTGCAAATTAATTTTGAAAAGATTTTGTCTTCATAATATCACACTTAATTTTTTCACAAAGCATAAACAAGTCATGAAATAAAGCTGCCTTTCTTTTACAGAGAGGAGTCCCAGTTGCATTGGAACGGTCATGTTTGACAAATATGAAACTAGAGATTAATTGCTTCTAAGAATATAAATAAATAGGTGTTTAATTCCTATAAACCATGTTGTTCAATTTGTATCTACAAACGATTAGATAGAACTTGTGAACTGACTTGCTTTGATAACGTAAATAGCTAGCTATGCATCAAAAGTCAAGCCCTAAAGTCAAAAACCACATACCATGTTCAGTCATCAGTCAGACACCCCATGAAACCTGGTCACACTTTAACAAAGTCAGCCCCCTTCCTGTTGACTCCAACAACTCCTAAACACAATGGGAATTCCTCTAGGCCTGATGATGCCTCATTAGTGGGTCTGTTGGTGGGGGCACAGAATAAAGTTACTGTTTAAGCAGATTTATGACTCAGCATTTAGAAACAGACTTGAATGATGTGAATTTTTTCATTGCTTTGCTCACAAGACCCTGAGACATTTCACAACATCAGAAGACATTCTAAAAATTGACTTGAAAAATTGAAAAAAGAATGACCAAAAATTTGAGTTACCAGGAATGTGACAAGTGCGCTTACAGGCATGATGCTTGACTCAGGAAATGGCATGCGTTTACACACACCAGCTGAATTCTAACTGATGAAATCCTGACATGACCTAAATGTATTCTTTGACATGGCTGATGCACATTCCACTTGACTGCTGACAAAGCAGAAAGTCTTGCTCAAGTCAGCGTGAATGAATCTATAAATGCTTGTGTGTATAAAAATGGGAAAAATGGGGAAAAAGTGCATATATTCAGTCATACACTTAATGATGTATGTGCATGTGAATTAAAGAAAATGTTTGTCATGTACACAAATAGACTACTAATAATACAAATGGTTTTGAATCCAATAAACCGGCCTAATACTGAAAATTCTCAATCTTGCTGTCTCCAGTCTCATGCTAACAGAGATTACGGCTGTAATGTGAAGATGAGTATGAATGTGTTGACGGAGGACGGATGGATAGCACATGCTATATGTAAACAGCCAATCACTCAGCAGATGTTTATGTTGCATTAAGTGTTATCTAATCTAGCATTGCTACACACTCCATCACTCATTAACTATGAAAATATCATGTGGGGATTGTAAAGAACCTGAGTTTCATCCAAACAATATATATATATATATATATATATAACCAATCTACATGGGTAAAAAAAAGTCTTGTTTCGTTTTCTAATCCAGGTCTGCCAATATGAATATTTTAAAGGATTTCACTGAGGCTTAGGACAGCAAACGATAATCCGCTTTAAATCAGTAACAGCATATTGGCTCAGGCTTATACCTTATACCACCCAAGACAGAGTCAAGGAGCAATGGGTGCAATGTAAAATAATAAGCAGCCCAGATATGTCATGCAATGCCGTCAACATTTCAAAGTGGGTGGGGTGGGGGGGGGAGGAGTGCACAGAGCAAGCAGCGTTTTGTATAACATACATAATTATGGTGATGACTTCTTGTCACATTCCGAGTCTTCGTATCTCCATGTTTCCGATTGCAAATGTCTGAATTTCTTTTAATGAATGTGGAAACTTCAAGGGCATCTTATTTGCATGTCCTGTAAGGCTGGTGTGTTAAAGAGAGGAGCTGTAAAGTTTCTATTCCCTGAGGATCCAAATGTGAGTCATTTGAGGCCTAAGAAAGTAGTCCCGAGTGCTCTTGCTGAGCATGGCAAATCGCAGGGGTTGACCCGTCTCCACTACTGGAATGTGATTTCCACCCTCAGCAAGAGAGCAGATCCCAAAGACCCAGGGCAACATCACTACAGCAGGGGGAAACATTTATTAGACGTGCTTCTCAATAGACTTTGTCATGTTGCATTTATAGGGCTACTCTCATGGGGAAACAAGAGTGAAAGAGACAAATACTGGCCTTAACAGTTCAAGAAGGACATACAAGTACGTGTGTGTGTGTGGGTGTGGGTGTGTTTTCAAATAAAAAACGACCAAAAAAATAGGGTAACTTTGCAAAAACACAATTCGTTGACAATGTATTAGGTATAAAAAACTAACAATGAACAATATTGTTACAGCATTACAACTTAATGTTAACTTCTACATTTACTAATGCATTTTTAACATTATAAGATATATAAAATAACTTAAATGTATTATAAACACACATTAATAAACTAAATAAATTACAAAAACAAATCTATAGAAGATATGTAATACCATACAAAAACAATTAAAACATTTACAATATTTTAAGATTTAAGATAATTTCTTTAACTCTTTCCTCACCATTGACGGAAATTTCATGCTCTCTGTGTTTTCGCTGTCATAAGGTAGTAGGGGGCGCTATTACACATCTTCTGAAAGAGTACTGAATCTCCTGATAAAAACACAGGTGAAGAATAAGCAGAAACATGTGATATGTAAGCAGATGCATATGCATATGCAAAACAAGGTGATCTTCAATATTAAACAGCATATAAATCAAAACTGCCTATATTGTTACTGAATGAAATGTCAAGCTTTGGGGGTGTTGATGGACTCGATCTACCCCATGTAGTGTTTTGATCATCATTCTGAATCCGATCTAGATGTAGTCCTTGACAACAACAAACATATATATATATATATATATATATATATATATATATATATATATATATATATATATATATATTTTTTATTATTTTTTTTTATTTTTTTTTTTTATTAAATTTATCCACATTCAAGTGTTGATAAAAGAATGCATTAAGCTAGAATCAAACAGTTTGTTGTTGTTGTTCTTTATTTTGATATATATTCAGATATTCATGACAGAAAATATTCTGTAGGCCATGAAACTTTTGTAAAATTGATAAAAAATGCTGGCGGTGGCTGGCAACTTTTTTCAAAAACACTGGTGGGGAAAGAGTTAAAAATAGTTTATTTGAAATAAATATAACCATGATTGATAAGTGCTGTAACACAGTTCACACAAAACCCATTTACATTGTAGGCCTATATATCAGTAGGGGTGGAACGGTACATGTATTCGTATTGAACCGAAACGGTACAGGCGTCACGGTTTGGTGCACACGGAGAATACACGGTATAAAAATAAATAAAACTCGCGTGCAAATTAATTAATGTAATGCGGAACTACTGTTAGATACGCGGGTTCTTTAGGGACACCTAATCTGTAGCTCTGCCTTAGCTCTGAAACTCTGTGGCTATAATGAACAGGCTGCGATGTCAAGATTGCAATGCTGGAATATGGTGTGTGTGTGTGTGTGTGTGTGTGTGTGTGTGTGTGTGTGTGTGTGTGTGTGTGTGTGTGTGTGTGTCGGCTTTTAGCTATTATGCCAGCCGCAACTGGAACCAGCTTCCAGAAGAGATCAGATGTGCTCCTACAGTAGTCACATTCAAATCCAGACTCAAAACACTTCTGTTTAGCTGTGCATTTACTGAATGAGCACTGTGCCGCTGTTCGTCCGACTGTTTGTACTGTACTGTATTTTATTTTATTTTTCTAAACTGTTTTAATTATTCTTATTTCTTTTTATTATTTTAATTTCTTCTATGTAAAGCACTTTGAATTGCCATTGTGTATGAAATGTACTATATAAATAAACTTGCCTTGTGTGTGTGTGTGAAAGAGAGAACACAACATTGTGCTTTTGTCAAACTGTATACAGAAATCAATTATTTATAATTCAGATGAGAATAAAGTTAGTGTTAATTAAAATTTGAAGGAAAACAAATATATTGATCTGAAATATAGCAAATTCATTTTAAATTCATTCAGGTACAATTACCAAACATATCTCAAGGTCTTTGTCTTTTTATTAAAGGTGCTCTAAGTGATGTCACACGTTTTTTTAGGCCAACATATTTTTTGTCACATACAGCAAACATCTCCTCACCATCCGCTAGCTGCCTGTCCCCTGAACACACTGTAAAAAAACGCGGTCTCTCTAGACACCACAGGCTCCACAAACGGCAACAAAAACAAACTGGGCTCACCCGCACCACGAAAACATAACAAACTGTTCCAGCCAATAGCTGACAAGAATGATTTGGGGGTGGGGTTTGGGGGGTTAGTGCGCGGATGAGGAGGAGGGAGGGTCTAGCTAGCCTCCGTTTTGTTGCTGACAATACTTCGAACGTCAACAAGAAGTGACATCACCCAACATCACTTAGAGCACCTTTAATTTAATTAATAAACTAATTATATAAAACTATTGTCAATGCACTACAAATAAACTGGTTCTATTTCTTTACTTTATTAATAAAACTTATTTAAAAAACCCCCAAGGCTTAAGACATTTATTTTCCTTTGGTGGTACAGCCTGAGACATGCACAATAAAAAATAAAAAAATTGCCTAATACATTTTTGTTTTGCTTTTCCCTCCATTGTACCGAACTCGTACCGAACCGTGATGTCTGAACCGAGGTATGAACCGAACCGTGACTTCTGTGTACCGTTCCACCCCTAATAATCAGTAATTACGATTAACAGCCAAGACAGTGTTGATGACAGTCAAAATGTTTCTCATTGTTTATCTGATAATATGATTGATTTGTATGAAACATTAGCATCAATTACCTGTTACCTCTTACCATTGTTTATACACTGATAAAGATGCTGACAGATGATAAAAGCGATTGAAAAGCGAATTAACAGGCGATTACGTTTGTATTTTGAATGAGATTTTCTGCTGAGGTGTTGAGCTAATCTAATCTTGTTTATATTCTACAAAGGCATCTCATGTGGGTTGGGGAAATTACTATTTGAAGGGCGAAGGCAATCAAATCAATCATATTTCGAGCCGTAAGCCATTTCGTGCGATATAGAGACAGTTCTCTCTGCTTTCATTCTATTTAGACAGGTCCTTTTTCAACTGTCCATTCTTAATATCCCTCATACTGCACAGAGCTTCGGATTAATCAGCCCCCCCCCTCGCTGGCCCAGATGGACAGAGCCTGTTCACTGTTATTAAATCCCTAAGTGTTTTGTGCTTTAATAATCAACACATTTCACAGCCCCTGTCTTCATCAGATCACATATATACAGTCTATATATTTCAAGTGAACAAACAGAGTAACGTATATACTGTGAGCTAGATGGTCCAGCGATCTCTTTGTGGGTCCTCTGACGATCGCTCAGAAATCTGGGGTTGGCCCACTAATCTAGCTGCATTACTCTTTGCCAAGGGATTACGGAGTGACAATTTCAAGAGGAAGGAAAGATGTAATGCCGTGCTTAAGCCTCTGGCCCTATTAAAAGCCAAATTGTGCTGTGACATCAACACAAGCGCTGCTTCACAGTTGCTAAACATTTCATAAAGTTGATGCATTCTCTAAATGCAAATAAGGATATTTCCGTTCCGTCCCTCAGGAAAATCACTTTTCACACTTGTGCGGTTCCGGCTGTCTGAAGACTACCCTTAAGCACTTGGCATTTCTTAAAGCTTTAGAGACTGTTCAGTCGATTAATCCAAGAGGTATGTTTAAATCCATCTTCAAATTAACAAGGCAAAAAATGAAAAAAAATCTTTAGCCAGAGTCTGGCCCGTTTACAGGCCTTTTCAGGTGTTGGTGCTTTACAAAGCCAATGGACGTAATCCTCTTTTCTTTTTTTTTTTGAAGTGCCCCAGAATCTGCTTTTTCGAACTGCTAAGGACTAGGTCTTAGGTTTAAAAAGAGCCAAAAGGTGATGACCTACAGAGCCTTTGTCTTGACAGAAGAGAACACAATGAGAGGATTAGTCAAAAATACTGTTAACGTATAATAAAATGACAGGGCTACAATAAGAGTACAATATGAGTAGAACCTGCTGAAAACCTATGGTAACATTCCCTGGACATTGTTCATTTTAATACGAGGTAAAGGGCTCCAGGAAATGGCATGAATTCGCAAGTTACTGCTTTATATATTTTTTTTGCACTGAGGAAATCCCGCAGGAACACAAAATAACTTCAGTCTACGGTAATTAACTTTGGTGCACCCTCTGGTTGGAGAGTGCACTCGACCCTGCAATTCTTTTGCCACAGCACTTCAACAGCTGCCTCCAACTAGACCTTCAGCAGTAGACTAATGCTTTCATACAAACTAACCACGCTGGTCCATGCAATTTGTAGCGCACTTCTCATATCTAAAACACATTAAAGTTGAACAAAGACGAGCATTAAAAAAATGTTAGGTGAAATCTCTTAAGATCAACAGTAGGTCTAGCTAATTCATTGAATTTCCATTCCTTGAACTGTATTTGCCACAGATTGCTCTACTGAAGGAGGATTTTGTCAAAGAGCGATTTGTTCTCCAAGCTAAGTGATTTAGTCTTCTGTGTCAATATTTTGTTTTCCCAAACAACATTCTCCTTTATTTCGCATCATAACCCAAGCAAAAATGTATAATATATATATTACGGACAAAATTAATATATTCAGATTGGAAATATGTCAATATTGGCCAAAAAATATGTTAGGAAATAGTACAATGCACCAAAAATATACTTACGTACATTTATTTTAAAATACATTATAGCAATATATTGGTTGGACATTTTTCATATATATATTTTTTTAATTATATACTCTACCATTCAACAGTTTGCGGTCTATACGATTTTTTAAATATTTTTGAAAGAAGTCTCTTATGCTCACCAAGGCAGCATTTATTTATTTATTATTGTTACTATTATCAATAATACAGTAAACACAGTAATATTGTCAATTACTATTACATTTTTAAAATATTTTATTTGAATATATTTTAAAATGTAATTTATTCCTGTAATGGCAAAGCTGAATTTTCAGCATCATTACTCCAGTCTTCAGTGTCACATGGTCCTTCAGAAATCATTCTAATATGCTGATTTGCTGTTCAATAAACATTTCTTATTATCATCGATGCTGAAAACAGTTGTGCTGCTTAATACTGTTGTAGAAACCAAGACACATTTTTTTTCCAGGATTCTTTGATGAATAAAAAGTTCAAAAGACCAGAGATAGAAGATAAGAAGATAGACATCTTTTGATTCATTTAATTCATCCTTGCTGAATAAAAGTATTACTTTCTACTATATCTTACTGACCCCAAACTTTTGAACGGTGGTGTATTATGGGTTTTCAGGTCAGTTTAAATTGAAATGTACATTTTGTCGATATAATTACTATGATTTACGGTGATGGCATCGCCAATCATTACATGACACCCGTGGTTTGGATTAGATGTTAATACTCAAAACATCATTAAATAAAAGACCACCAACTTCAGTTGACCGGCAAGCTCAATTTAAGGAGCTCTGCGCTGAAATTAAAATAATTTTAATGTCATCTCCTGGTCTGATTTTACTTTATTCATAGGTTGAATTCTGTTTGAAGGATTTCTCCTTTGATTGGTACCTCATTAGCAGGCCTGCAAGAATCTGAGTGTGAGGAACTCCACAAAAATCTCTTTAAATATGGAACACCAGCATTCAAAACGTTCTACACATCCCTGTTTGTTTATGAAATATTTTGGCTAATTTGATTAGGCTTTCAGCTAGCAAAAAATATCTAATACTCTCAGCTGTTAACAGATCTTATTTAAATACATCCTGTAGATTTCCCTCCAAAATCATGCACAGAAAATACAAAGAAAGTCCACATTATGTGCAAAACTCTGCTCATTAGTGAGAGTGTGAATAGCAATGCTGAGCCAGCCACCTTAAAAATGAGCACTATAGTTTAGGGCCAGTACCACAGTGCAGACAATCACTCATTCATCTCTCTGTTGAAAAGGCTTCAGGGTCTAAAATAAGGCGAGAGGGGATTGTGAGATGTAGGGCTTTCACTAAATTCAAAAGATAGCAGAAAACTGCCGAAGATGAAAAAAGACATGTAGCATTAAAAATTGAAGACATCAGAGGTTTGATTTCTTAATACCACTTTGTAATATCTAACATTAATTCATAACATGTAACATTAAATCATACTGTGTGTGTGAATAAAAAAAGATGAATAATTCATTACTAATTTGGTATAGTTTTACGATCTATTTTGTACATGGTTTATGTTTAAATGCCTATACATGTTCATTTACTGCTCAAGAGCTCAAACGTTTTCTGGTTCCTACCGAATGTGCTTTACATAAATTGAAATGCAATGGACAACAGTTTGTACTCTCTATTTCTTGATGTTACCTCGAAACTAGAACTTTTTCCCTGTTTATCATGATGAGACAGGCTGATTAATCTGCTGTTATGTGGTTTAGGAAAAGCCAGAGAAAGATCCTCTTGTTTCCCTCCACCTGCACACGTGTAGATATGGAGGCCGGGAGACAGGCTGGGTGAGGACACTCTGTGTCTGATGTCCACCATTATCAGTAGTGGCGTTCTTATGTCTGTGTACTTTTGTTCTCTGACAGGTGATTAGCATTGTTTCACTTATCTTCACTTGATGGCTGAACAATGGGGCCCTAAAATGGGAAAGATGAAACACAGTTAGGGCTACAGGGGGTTCTCCCCTATCTAAATGAATCCTGAGCTAAATTTAACTGCTGTTTGGTATGGTTTAAAGAGTAACTCTCCTAACCATTAGCCATCTTGGCAAAAAAAGAAAAAAGAAAAAAAGAAAAAGAGAAGCTATTTTAGCATTATCTACTAGCAAAGCAACCAGATCATCCACGAATGTTAAATGTAATTTATGCTTTTAGCTCGGATTATAATTATACACTTGTACCAAATAAACCTTTAACTCAGATAAACCCTTAACTGATGGATGCAAATACCCAGCAGCAGATTTTTTGAAGCAATGCGTCTGATTTGCTCTGTCAAAGTATTCAGTGCAGCAAGTTTGCTTTAGCTGGTCTTGGTAGATCTAAGCTGGGTTCGCTGGCCAATCACCAACAGCACTGGAAATGCAGTCGGCACTTTCAAGGAACTTCAAAAAGAAGGTTCAATGAGAGTGCACTTTAATCAAGCACATCTCTTAGGAAGCTGTTTGTCAGGAGAGAAACTTTACTGATGTTAATTTTATGGTCAATATTTTACATCAGTTGCCCAGTAAAACTAACAAAATGTATATCTTGTTCTGTGAAAAAGGAGTCAGTCTAAAAGTATTAGTGGAGGTAATCGTAGCAGTATCTTTATATTAGCATTAGCATAGTGTTACATTTTTGCATTACAATAACAGCAAAAAGTATTTCGGAAAGCAGTGAGTTCACGGAAATATAAACTATGTATGTCCACTGATAAAATTCACTGAGCCTGGGATGAAATGTTTATGGGTGGGCCTGGACTCAATGAGAGGGGTTGTCAAACTTTTTGGTGCCAAGTGCCCCAAAATATAATGATATTCTTGCAATGGACCCCCTTCATAAAATAAAATGGCAGATAAATATGTTCATGGATGAAAAAGAAAAAAGAAAAACATTACTGTGTGAAAAGACAAAATATTTAAATAATTGCATTTGATTAAATCATTTTCTTTTTATTTACTACAGTAAGTTAAAATATATCTGTAACAAATACTGTTTCCCCCCTCACAAAAACAATATGCAGATTAGTTTTTATTTCTGTTCAGAACTAGAAAGTAGTGCTTTTATTGAATAAAATACTCACATATTCTCATTAATTATCGCAGAAATAGTATGTGTATGTATGACATGTATACGTATACACACACACACACACACACACACGCATGCACACACACACACACACACACACACACACACACACACACACGTCGTGTTTTCATATTTTATGGGGACTTTCCATAGACAGAATAATTTTTATACTGTACAAACTGTATATTATATCCCCTTCCACTAGCCCTACCCCTAAACCTATACCCATTACAGAAAACTTTATGCATTTTTACATTTTCATAAAACATAACATATGATTTATAAGCTGTTTTCCTCATGGGGACCAAAAATGTCTCCACAAGGACAATGATTTCAGATATTGCTATCTTTGTGGGGGATTGCTATTTTGTCCCCATAATGTAGGGTTTACTCTAGTCCTCATCACAGGACTATTGTCCCCCACAATGATAGCAGCTCTGCACTATATGTACTATACCATTACTGTAAAATAAATAGTGAAATAAAATGTGTGTTGGCCTCAGTGTAGCAGTATTTCAAAGACGGCAACCTGAGTAAATGACAACCTGAGTAAATCTACTACTGTATTCTAGCAATACGGCATTTGAAGAACCTTATTTAAATGAGTTTTGGCTTTTTCTTTTATTTTTTATACCTTGTCAATAACTATTGACACATATAACATATTAGCTCGTGCCTTGTTAGTGAAGCATACAGAACCAGGCCCCACTACCTCACCTACACCAGAGGTGTACAGTCAGAGCATATACCGTAAATAAAAGCGCAGGCTCTCTATTTTTGGAATATATTCTTCAAAGCCTTGTGGATAATATTGTGTTCCAGATCAATTTAGAGAGAAAAATGAACAGCATCACAGAACTGAAGCAAAACAATGCTAGTTCTCTGAGTGACTCCAACCACTCTGCAGCCCAATAATGAAGTGTGAAATTGAACTGTCAGTACACAGTGATTGTGTGTCTTCTCTTGCCAGAGGGATCACATTGTGGCTGATAAAGCTGCACACAATGCAGGTTCTGACACACGGTCGCAGAGAACATGTCCCCCCAACCTTCACTTATCTGCTCGTCATTTGTGGAGCTATACAATGACACCCCCAACACAAATCTGCTGTCATATCAGACGTGGTAAAAGGCTGATAATTCTGATGAAACGATGATAAACCACTGAAGAGTTAAGTGCTAAATGGTGTGTTGATTGGATTGTTTTCTTCTCTCACGTTTCTTCTAGGATTACAGTCACCATAGTGGCTTCATTTCTGAAACTAGCTCTTGCTACTGTTGCATGGATAACAGCTGCCTGAGCAACAACCAACAAGGAAAGGTGACACATTCATCTAGTTACTTAATGAGGTGACACTGGGAGCCTTAATTGGAGATAAATTAATCATTATTGTTGTGAAAATAATACAAATAATATGAAAGCATTTTTTCCATGTTATTAGTTTGGGGTCAGGTCAAGTACTTAATACTTTTATTGACCAAGGATGCTGTATTTTGATCAAAAGTGACAGTAAAGACATTTATAATGCTAGAAATATTACAATTATTTACAATAATGGTACAATATTTCTATTGCAAATAAATACTGTTTTTTCCCCACAAAAATATTTCGTAGTACAACTGTTTCCTGAGCACCAAATCAGTACATTAGAATAATTTCACCAAGTGAATACTTTTTTTTTAAAATATATTAAAATAGAAAGCAGTTATTTTAAATTATAATAATATTTGATAATATTATTTTTTTTTTTTACTGTATTTTTGATTAAATAAAATGCAGCCTAGGTGAGCATAAGATGCTTCTTTCAAAAATTTTTACAGACACCAAACTTTTGAATGGTAGTTCATATTAATAAATTCATAAACAAATTCATATTCAAATAAAACAGCCATTTGCAATGACAATGTGACCTAGACTCATCAACTATCAATGACAGTTGGCGAGATTCGGTGACATGACTAACAGTGAGCCTTGAGAACTAGATGTGGATGGATCCAGCAACAAAACAAATTTCCATTTATGCAAAGGCAGAGTTGATGCAATGACTACCAATAGGAGTAAAGACAAGGAAGCTCACATGATCCTGTCAGCTAATTTAATATAAAATAATAAAGAAAACGGATACATGAAAAAACATGCTTGAGATCCTGTATTGCATTCATGACAACTTATTGTGTCTGACATTCATAAATGTTTCTAGGGCAACCAGTATTAAGAATGCCTACAAGTGACCAACTAGTACATCGGCTGGTGACACGCAGCCAGAAAGACACTGGCACCTTGAATGGGGTTTTAGTGAGGGACGTAGCGCCCCATGCTGCTGTAGACTACAGAACTGTGTCTAGGTGATTATGTTGTCTCTGTCAGAGTCACTGATTAGAGGGGAAAATAATGTTTACTATAATAAACTGTAGTTCTGACCGAGTACACTTACTAAACAGAGGTAAAATGCATATACTGGATACAAAACACACAATCATACAGGAAATGGAATAGATTGACCAACATATCGAATTGAAGGTACTGGCACACTTTGCTGGATAATTCTGGCCCAGTTTAAGCCATAATCCATTACCCAGGACATATCAAATTCCTGAAGAAGAGACACTGACCTACATGCAAAGGAAAGGTGTGTGTGTGAGAGAGAGAGAGAGGACGTGCCATAGCATGGAGACAGAGTGAAAGTGAGCGAGAGAGAGAATTATCACACTTCCTTCTGTTGGCTCATGGTCTCACCTGTCTAATCCCATTGTTACAGTCATGCACATTGAGCCATTATCCACAGTATGCACCAGTAGCCCAGAACCACAGGTGAGGTCCGTCCGTCCTCTTCCACCCAAGAAAACAGCACCGCAAAAGTCAATTTCCTCACACAACCTCAAATATGGTTAGGCCTGGTAACAATTTTGAAGGAAAGTACAAGCAGAATTGATCAGTGCTGCTTGTGGGTGAGGGGTTTCGTTAGGGCGAATGAGGCGATATCGAGAAACCTGTCTCAGCCCGAGCCATTACTGTCTGTACAGGAGCGTTGTACGGAGATACATTCTGCCAAACACGTCGGCTGTCTCCTGTCGTTTAGTGGAGACAGATACGTCTGCAAATACGGGGGTTTGGCTCAGGGGTCTCGGTGAGGCATAGGGATGAAATGAATTCTGCCTCTCACTCCTGCTTTAAATTGACTGTGACATTTAAAACGCTGCGTGAGACAAGATGTTTGCATTAATAAGTTGCGCGAGCTCCCGATTGGAGGGTTCCCTCTGGAACAGCACTCATTTGCACCCCTTTTCCTCAGCTCTAGGGAACCTATGAAGCCTCCCTGCTTTATTGACAGATGTTGTTGTTATTGTTGTTGTTCTCATGTCAGCTTTACTTCTAATTTAACATTCTCTCCTATGATTAGAACAGGTTTGAGACCAAACGATTTCTGACGGTGAAATAGGCTTGGCAATATTCATAGAAATGAAGAGATCTTATTATTATGCAGTCATCATTTTTTTCCCAACACACACACACAAACATTTAGAGGACTCACCTCATTTTAGACCTCATGTATGATTTTTCTATTTTTAAGTTTGGGTTCTTTATTTGAACAAACTTGAAATTGATTCTCAAAATCCTAAGATCGATTTTACTTTATGCAAGTGTTTTCTGAATCGAACACCCTACTGCAAAAGGCATTATATTTTATTTTATTCAGATTTACAGTCTGAATTCAAATTAAAAGCTACATGAACAAATTACTCTTTTTAGCTGGTCATTTTAATGAATTAATCAAAAAGACAAACTTTTTACACCCTTTAAAGTTTATATCTGAATTAATTATGATTTTATGATTAAATAATATAGCAAATGAAAACTATGTAGATTGTGTTCTGTTATTATTATTATTATTAAATTACTATTATTTGTAATGTCCCAAGTTAGAATGTTTCCTGCATAATCTACAGAATAGCTGACAGAGAATTTGTCATATGCAAGATAATAATATTATTATAAATAAATAAAAAATCGGAAACTAATCAGATTGAGAGCTTATGAATTGAATTGGGAAATCATTATCGAGACGATACCCAGTCATAATAATGTGAGTGTAAAAGTAATGGTAATTTTGAAATTAACCTCTTATTTTTCATCAAAATTATTTTAGTAAGTTTCTCCCAGTCGGTTGATGACACTGAAGCCATATACATGCCTTATATATGAGATATATTATATATATGATATATATTATATACAGTATATAATGTAAATTATATAAATAACCATCTGTATAAAATAAAATGTATTATTATATATAAATTATAAAATATAAATTATTATTATTTATTATTTTAGAATGTCTGAGACTCCAAACACACAATGAAATATTTTTTTTTACCTTTTAAGATTATCGAGTTGAATTTTTGTTTATAATCAGTTCTCATAAGATTAGACAAAGTCAAAACATATGAACCACTTATGTTAAGTATGTTTTTGAGATATTAAAGGGCCTTGTGGGTCTCTCAGACCTCAAGCATAATATGAGGCTTAATAAACTGTTTATATCTTTTTCTTTTTTACAGTCTACACCCTCACTGTCCCACCAGATGTCTTCATTCAGAGAGCCGGTTACCCTAAACTGCTTACGCCCAACACATGATCCTCTCTCACATCTGTCAATTTATTTCCTCAAGGTTGCGATATGTATTTCCAGACCCTGTCAATTACAAAACTCTTCTCCTCTCCCCTGCCACATTCATAATTAAACTCTTGAGGTACAGTGCCTGAATGTGAGCACCGAACACATGGAAAGAAAACGGAAATAAGTGTTTTGGCTTAATGAGAAGCCTCGGCTTTGATCAGGTGGAATACGAGGGAAAATATTACGGGATCATCAGGCTTATATAAGCTGTCTGGCCCTCTCACTCACTGGACATCACGACACAGGCAGCTGTCAGTCAGACGTTTCACTGCAGTGTGCATTCATGTTTACGTGCACTTTTAGGTGAGTCTCTGTGTGCCCGAGTTCCACAGAGCATGTGCACACAACATTGTTTGTGCACAATACAAAATTTAAGAGCGATTTGGGAAATGTTGGGAAAGTGTGCGTCAGAATTTTTTGTCTCTGTCCTGGTTTTGATGCCTTCTCTCCGCAGGAAACATCTGGCATGTGATGCTAGATTTATCGTGGGAACAATAATTAAATGCATCACAGATGACCCCATCAGCGGAGCGAGATATGAGAAACACGAAAAACAAAACCAATAGATAATACAGCAAAAACTGCACTCGGTCACAAAACCGCTTTTAGAATCAGAGAAACAAAACAGATCAAAAGAAATTACTCTGTAATTGAAGAATAATCACAAATAGAATTGTGAGAGTAGGCGAAAGGCCTAAATGAACACCTTGTACGTTCATGATTGTTTTTTTGTTTTTTTAAATACCCGTTCTTATGTTTCTCTGTCCCTTTCTTTCACACACGCACACACACACACACACACACACACACACACACACACACACACACACACACACACACACACACACACACACACACACACACACACACACACACACACACACACACACACACACACACACACACACACACACACACACACACACACACACACACACACACACACACACACACACATACACACTGAAAGGCAATTGTTTGAAAGACCTTGATTCTTTTTATTAGCTTGGTAGCACACTTTGGCTCCAAATGATGCCAGGCTTTTGCTTTCAATAGTGCGGGTGCGGGGTGGGGTGTACAACAAAAGCTTTTGCCAGCAAGAACGAGGGGAAAAAATGGAGAGTCTGTTCAAATGACCATGAAATGCAGGCCAAATGAAATGCCTTGTGAATAACTAGGCCCACAGAGAGTAGCCTTCACTTTCTAGGCTTGAGTTATAGGTTATATATCATCTCCTCGGGAGATCATAATTTTGGCAGCGGCGATGCTTTTCAAAGCACTGATGAAATGAAATCACTACGTTTTAAAGCAGTGGAGAGGCATGTTGAGCATATGGGCGTAAGGCATGTGTCTTTCACAGTTTGTGATTTCAGAAATCACCGACTAGAGTGAGTCATGGGCCTACGGGTCATTGTGCAGGGAATTAAAATGATTTCCAAATGGCAGCATCTTACTTGTCTTCACTGGTCATATTCCTCAATTTTACTACAGTCATTTTTTTTTCCTGCACTAATTTGCATGTATAGCGCATGCTGTTAACATGCACTGGCATAAACTATTTGTGGTAATTAGCTGACTAAAGGCTGGTGTTAGCTTACTAAATCACTACTGACAGCGATTTAATTTTACTCTTTACAGAAAACAACAGAAACACCAAAAACCAAGAGAAACAATTTGGTCTTTGACAAAAAATGCAACGTTCTCAGGTTTTTGTTCGAAATGTTGTTTTTTATGAAACTTACCCATATTCCAGTGTTGATAAACATAAAAAAAAAAAAAGAATGAATAAAGCTAGAATAAAATGTAAATTTTCTTGAAGCAGATGCTCTGTTCTTTCTTTTGATATATTGACTGTTTGCATATTCATACAACAAAATATTCTGGGGGCCATTAAACTGATCAAAAATCCTGCTGCTGACTAGCAACTTTTTTTTTTTTTTTGAAAACACTGGTGGGGAAAGAGTTAAATATATGTCTGGTCATTACACTAACAAATCTCACAATGAGAAGATGAGTGCATGACTATTTTCTTTATTATGTTTTATGGTATTTTAGTGCTTCTTGGAGCTTTCATTGTTTTGGAAAGAACAACCTGAGAACATTCTTCAAAACTTCTCCTTTTGCATTCCTCAGAAGACAGAATATATCATATGGCTTTGGGAGGACACGGCAGTGGATAAATTATGACATACTTTTCATTTTTGAGTGAACTATCCCTGCAAGGTAGCTTCTAATTTTCCTAAGAGCATTGCCGTTTGATAAAACATACAAAATTATACCAAATAACCATAGACTTCAAATAACCAAGATACAAAAAGAGAGATTTGGGGTGTTACTGGAAACTGGTGGGCTAACAGCTAACTCTGACTGTAATTACAGGCTCTCTCAGCAACCGCTAGTCAAGTCTTATTACAGTCACTGCATGATGCCATAACTAATGGTGACCAACACAGCACCTCCCCAACACCTAAAAGACCAACCATGTTCATCTTCCATCCCTTCCATTTCTCTCAATCTCACTTCTGTACAGCTCAAATTCACTTAGAATACCTTTTCATGTTTCCTTCTATCCATTTATTCCCCCCCTTTCACTGTCATTTACCCTCTCTCTGTGAGTGCCTCTGTCTCTGAGACTCCAATTTACTCTAATTCAATTCCATATCGAACAGCTCATTCACTATGAAATAAGGTCTTTTTCAGCACTGCAGTTCTATGGACCGCTGACACTCCAGCTTCCCCCCATCATCACTTTGATTCTGGCCCTGTTGATTTGTTTCTCATGGGTTCTGCATGTTCCTCACTAAGTCTTACTGTGAGAGGGAGGTTGGTTTGTGTACTGCACACTGAGTAGATGTCGTTATGTCTGCCGTATAAATGAATGACGGCTCGTAAAATGTCACGTTTCTATCGGTCAGCCTGACTGATAAATGAATGCATCTTTTAATCATAACTCCCTAAGGACCCTAAGATATGACTGCTGTATTGTTGCCCTATTCTTTGCTAAATTATATTCATGAATTTGTGAGAGCCATTAATATACAAATGCAACTTTAAAGAACCCATGGTATCACATGACAAGTGCAGTTTTCTTTCCTACCTTCATATTTTCTATTGCGGGGGGTTTCAAACTGGGGTCCGGGGATCCACAAGGGGTTGTTTGGGGGACTGCAGAAAATATGAGGGGGAAAAAATCTGTCAAACACAACTTAAATATGTTAATCGCAACTATTATGATCAAGGAGAAACACTTTAGATTATTTAAATATGCTGATGACATGGCCTTAGCTGGCCTACTAGAGAAAACAAACCCCTCAGGCGATGCTGCCTATCTGGCTCACAGTAAGGCCTTTGGAACATAGTCACTTTAGCATTGATTATTTGCACAAAACATGATATGTTTCACTCGATGACCGACATGATGAAATTGTGGGAAACTTTAAATATCTTGGTACAGCTCTGGACACCCAGATGAGCTTCTCTGAAAATACAGAGTATATTTTAAAGAGATGCTTGCAGCGACTCTATCTTGTCAGACAACTCAGCAGCCTTGGTGTTAGTCAGCATATCTTGGAACTTGGTGTTAGTCATCATATCTTGGAACTTGGTGTTAGTCAGCATATCTTGAGTGTTGAGTGAACATGTTGAATGTTTTAACCTTTCATCTCCCTGCCTGGTATGGTCACCTAAATTGTAGATTTAATAGATAAACTTTCTAGAATTTTGTCAATGGCAAGTAAAATAGTTGGTAATCCCCAGAAGCCCTTAAAACAGCTTTTTCACAGAAAAGTCAAGGAAGGCGGCGAAGAGTATTCTGGCCTCTCTTCAGCCAGTTTGAGCCATTGAAATCCGAGAGGCGCTATGGAGTGTCTGGCAAATAAAAATGTGTTCAAGAAGTCCTTCATCCCAAATTCCACTAAAACTCTTAACTCTGCAAGTGATTGACAAAGCAACAGAAAGTGACATGAACGTACTTTTTTTATATATATAATGTGACCTTGTCTGTGTGTTGTTTTATCAATTCCTGTTAGTTTTCCAAAGACAAATTTCCGTCCCTGGTGCACAATAAAGATGTTCAAATTAAAATGTTAACACTTTTATTCTGCTTTTAGAAATGAGATTAATCATGTTTATTTTATTGTATTGGCAGTATTAGTAATATAAAACTCACAGTATTAATTGTGGGGCAAGGAACATTTTTTAAATATATCGTTGCCTTTTCAAAGGGATCATCATATTTAGTGGTTCCTGGTCAAATTTTTTTTGAAAACCCATGTACTATTAAAACAGAAATTAAGGTCACTGTCATGCACCATGAATTGTTACTTACCATTTTGTTGCAGATGGTATGGGAGGGACATTCTCATTCTGATTGGACAAAATGTGTGCTAGTGCAGGATGAGTCATCAATATTTTTGCCGCATTTTCCTGAAAGGCAAAGAATATTATATGTGTATATCTGTTAAAAGATAATTTTGTTGATTTTTTGTACACTAGCAGATATATTTAGACCTGCAAAAGCTAATACACAAGGACTAAAAGTCCCAAAACTCTAATTTTAAAGATTGAACTAGTAACACAAATTCTCACTCTGTATTTCATTAACATCTTTCAACTCTGAAACAAAACTAAAAAACATTTAATATCTCATTTACCTCCTAGTTTGATTCCAAATTGGAGTTAATCTTAACCAAACAAAGACCTCAGTGCTGTGATATTACTGAATCTTCAGTGGTAACAGTCTCCCAAAGCTTAATATTCAAGTAAAAATAAACCTCTTACCCCATGCTGCGGATTTCATGTAACTCGTCATAAATACTAATTTCCCCCATCTCATCATCTGCAAGCCAGACGCTGATGCAGTCTAGGGAGGAAATATAAAGCTAAAAGATCTAAAAAGAAAAAAGAACATTCCAATCTCATCTGATAACATGGTAATGTTGTAATAATTCAGTTCTGATATCATCTATGAATAATGTATTCATGATTTATTGGTGTTCAATCCACAGTGATGTTGAGATATGGGGTGTTGTTAACAAGCTCAAAGAGGCAGACTAACCAGATAACTTTAGATGATCTGCAGACAGAAAGGAGGGCATCTGCGCAGTAGAAAGCTTCTATAAAGCTCACCAGGGGTCAAGAAGCCTGAAGAAGTCTCAAAGAACTGGAAGCAGGAGCTCCCAAGGCCCGCCAAGTAAAGGGCATCATTACCATCTCCCCAGCAGCCCACCCTCGACAACAGCAGCCCAGCTTGGTGTTCTGTGCTTGGGGCAGAAATACCATAGGCCATAGGGTGCCCTGTCTGTAGGAGGCACTTCAACACAGCAGGAAACACCAGCAGCGTCTCCACAGAGTTTTGATCTGGCTATTAAATGTATGGCAGATTTAATATGCATTATTTCTGACAATATGCACTAGTCTGAGAGGGATACTGTTCAAATAACATCAGTCAGAGAATTAGGTCCAAGTGGAATTTAGGTCATAATTTGTAGAACCATCTTAGTGCCAAATGTCACAGTTGGATCAACAGCTGGTTCTCATCATATAAATGGAAAAGATTTTATAGATAATTTCCAACATGTCAACATTTTGTTCCTGTCTGTTCTCTTCACAATGGACAATGGTGGCCACAAATCTTGTGTTAATGCAACATTGATATTAACTACATGAGGTTGACACTCCTCAACAGATGTTTGAAATTAAAATATTTTGTGAATGACCAAATATAACAGGTTCATTATTCTTTGTAATGAATTATGAGATGCTTATTGTACTTCGCTTAGATGGTTAGATTTATTGCAGTAATAACATGTTCCTTTCAGTGCATTTTAAAGTCTTTTGGTCTTGAAACCTGAAGAGAAAAAAAACCTCACACTTAAAGGATGAATGTTGAACGTGGAGTTATATAGTCTGGCTTATGTGTGTTATCAGTTTATTGGGATGGAAATGTGATGTGGGATAACACAGAAGGCTCAAAGAGGAGAGCCGTTACCATTGCACTGAAATGGCGAGACGTAAATTACAGAGAATAAAGATGAATCAAGAGGATCTTCTTTTATTTATTATTTTACAATCCTATCAGAACAGCAGACAGCAATGAAGAAAATCCACTTAAGTAAAAACAAATGAGGTTGCTTTGAATTCATAAAGTATGCACTGCATGGCTCAGGCACATATTATTATGGGTCATGCAAGTGTACACCTTAAAACTTAGTTCAGGATGTGCGTATGATTCCTAAAAATTGATCCATTACAGCGAAAATCAAATTCATGCAGTACAACCTTATTGCTTTTCTTTATATAAGACCAATGGAAGCTATAAATTACAG
Organism: Leuciscus leuciscus; assembly: GCF_965113295.1. Taxonomy (NCBI): domain Eukaryota; kingdom Metazoa; phylum Chordata; class Actinopteri; order Cypriniformes; family Leuciscidae; genus Leuciscus; species Leuciscus leuciscus. Next base: position 27,476,934 of record NC_138730.1, read on the forward strand.
TGGGGCTGCACATTATGCTGAGCTGAGATTCTAACCAACTCAACCAAGAATGCAGAACAATCATTTAGTTTTTCAGTTGGCTGACTTAAAGCAGTGCACCACTGCTCATTAAAAAAAAAAAAAAAGAAAAAAGAAAAAAATTGTAGAGTTAATAGGCAGGTTCACTTGTCTGAACCGAATGAATCATGTTACAAGAAGTCAAAGGTCTGAAAAGTTCAGCTCAAATCTCCATGGTCAAGGACTTCATGATCCCAGATGGTCCTTTGCTTATAAAGCAAATGATAGCATTATTAGCTCTGAGTGGTAGCACATGTCTTCTATTGATTCTTCTCATCGATTGGTCAATTACTAGACTTTTCAGGGTCACTAGGTTATATGGGTGTTGGCAACAATTATATCTAAAATTACCCCAGTTAAACTGAAACAGCTGGTCAATTACTCCCAATTGATTGCACTTTACTTCAGCTGCCTTCACGAATTGATTATTTATTAGTAATTACAAGGACATTCTTTATAGAAGTTGGTCCTGTTTTGCATTAGTCACAAAAAAAAACAAAAAAATTCACCATGACACTAGAAAAAAGCTTGGAAGTCAATACTTTCCTATCTTATCCTTTTCACCGCATGCTTAAGTTTCCTTGACGATTATAAGTAGAGTATGAAAATGTCGACTGGATTGTCTTCGTATTTCGATGCTTCAGGGTTTGTGAGTGAGCATCTGTAAGACATATGTGATTTTTATACATCAAGGCCGATTTCCTGTAATGGGAGGTAATTCAGCGATCCGGTCAGCCCAAGGCCAATTATTTTTGAACCTGAATCCATTTGCTTCTGCTCTGTGAAACTGCCTCTGGTAAAGACTGTCTAAAGGTCCAAGCAGAAGATGGGAGTGTCCTCTGTATAACCAAAGGGGATTCAATTGCATACTGTGATATGATGTCCATATGTTTACCTTTTCTCAATTAAAAAATACAGTTCATAGTCTAGAATCAGTTAGAATAGTGGAAGACAGGAACATAAAAAGAATATATATTGTCATATCTCTTTGTCCACTTTACAGCGGATATTTTCCCTGGCTGCAAGGTTGAGCAGGGAATGACATGTTTCCAAATTGTTCCTATAAAAATGCCACCCCTAAGGCATCTCTTCACTGTCAAAAAGGGGGTAAAACCGGGAATGATGACGCCAAGGAACAAGGACACAGGGGTTTGGAACATGTCGAGTCCTTGTTTGGATACAATACAAGGGAAATTGAATCATTCACAAGGAACTGGGCCTGATTCAGGGATTAGGGGACTTTTGTCTCATTGGTCAATGGCTGGCTGACTTAAAGGCGGGGAATGTGGAAAGCCCTGGTGGGTGGTGGAACTCAGGAATCGGAGGGGGGGTCCGCGACAGATTAGCTCATCTGAGGTCTGCAGAAACATATCTGGAATGGGTACATGATGGTTTTGCTCAAAATGGTAAGAATATACAAGTGCAGGCGCTGAGTTTTTCTTAATCCTCCTCTAAAGCGCACAGGCTCTTGGTTGTTTGCGCCCTCCATCTGTTGCCTGTTTTGGCAGTCGGAGCTGCGCTCAGCATTTTGAACACGTTCACCCAGATGGCATAGACAGACCCATAGTAACCTTGAGTGCTGGATTTGAAGAGAATTGAAATATAATCCAGATAAGAATATGTTTCCAGATTATTTAAATAAAAAAGAACAATTCGCCAGTGCCTGGATTAGGAGGGCGGGGGTGGGAAACGAAAAATAACAGCATCAGAAAGCAGCTGCGGGTCATAGCAAATGAAAGGCAGCTAAAACATGATGACAGTTTAGAACATGAGCAGAATATAAGGGACAAGGGACAAAATGACAATGGAATGATATAAATTTATTAAGGATCAAGAGGAGTTTTTCTACATCTTAAACTGTTAACCATAGTTTCTTTATCACAAATACTAATACATAGGCCCCATATCAATCTTTACCCTTAATGGGTTTGTGCTGTTGTTATTGTACAGACAGTCGATAAATCATACAGGCTAATCTAATGACCAGCACATACCTCTGTAAATTTCCATCCAGTTTTGCAGGTTAAAATATGGTTGGCTTAGCGACTCAGAGAAGACAGGAAGGGGAAGGATCCCTCCCATGTTATCTTCTCTGAGTCTGAGCAACAATTTGTCATGTTCTCAGAACCGTACATGAGCACGTTCACTGAAAAAATACATGAAACAAAAACAAAATAAACATGAACATGAACAGAATACAAGAAAACAAAATGACACAACTGATGACCGCGAGTCATGTGATAATCTACTATTCACAATCCTTTTATTGGCTTTTTCACATTTTGATACAAACTGTAAATTTGCAAACCCTTGTAAACTCTGTAAATAACATTGAGTGGATAGAGACAAGAGGCAAAAAGCACATAATGGGTTTCAATATCTGCTTGTCAATCTGTATACATATTATTACTTTATGTAAATGCCTTTTAAATATACTACTGGCCCTCTTCTGATAATACACACTCCAGAAAAAAAGATTGCTGTCACTGTTCAACACTTAACTGTTTCTCTCAGACGCTGAAACTAATAGCAGCGTGTGAGTTTTTGCATATTGTAGCATTTTACTTTATGATTGGTTGTTACTAGAGATGAAAATCCTAATTCTGGTTCTTTAGCGGTTCCATTAACAATTCTTTGAATAACTTCGAGGAACAAATATTTGGGAAAAAGAAATGTAGGTTAATTGCAAATGATGTGATCACTTCGATAAATCATTTTAGAGTGAATGTAAATGCAATCCAATAATTGGACTTAACAGTATACTAAATAACACTAAACAAACTATTTAAGTCTTAAGGTCAAGTACATTTTATCTGTGATTTCCTAAAAAGAATCAACTCATTAGACTCATTTGTTCCAGAATCAAACTATACTAGTGCACTTTTTGATTCATTAAAAAGGAAAAAATATAATATACTATAGTCATTTGTTCAGAAATCAGACTACAATGGTTTGCTATAGAGAATCAGACCATAAGAGTAGTTTGTTCAGGAGTCAAACTACATCAAACTACACTTGAGAGCTGTATGTTTCTGACTCATTAAACAGAACCAGCTCATAGTGGCTGCATCTGAAATCGCATACTCTCTTGTGTAGGTATTTGAGCCCGATCTCACGGGAAAACGTACAAATTCTACAAAGTGGCTTATTCGTACGAAATCATACGACCTGACTCGTACGAATTAGTACGATTTTTGCAAAATCGTACATATTTGACGAATTGGCCAATTCGTATGAATTCATACGAATGACCTACCCCTGACCCCGCCCCTAAACCTACCCATCACGTGGGTTTAGACAAATCGTACAAATTCGTACGAGTGAGGTCGTACGAATTAGTACGAATTAGCCAACTTTTTATCATTCGTACGAATTCGTACGAATTGGTCGTGAGATAGCGTTGGGTATTTGTAAGTAATTGCTTCATGACTGCTAAAAAAGTATGTAGTATGAGTGTGTGTATGAATGTAATCCGGACGTACTACATTCACCATGTTGTCATTATCATGTGACAGTGTCAGATGCATCGCGTCACCGCCATTCACAAATCCTCTCCTGTGGCCTCATGGGATAGTAAAGCGTTCATCGCGTGCACACTTCAGAATCTCGCCAGAAGAAGTACGTTATCCAGGTCATTTTTGCGTACTCTTTTATGAGGACTGTGAATTCGGACATTATATTGTTGTCACATACTGATTTTCACCTACTATATATTCACAAGTTCACACTTACATACATTTAGAGGGAGTAAAGTTTAATGCATATTTGGCGTGCTGTCCGGGGAGGGCTGTCCGAAGGGACTTTGGTCCGAACCCAGAATACTCCCCTCCCCATAAGTAAATGATCAGGACTACAAGTGTGGAGAAGGGGTGGTGGAGGGATGCTGCTAAACTTTTTGATTCACTAAAAAGAACCAATTCACAAAGTCAATTAGTCAAGAAACCTAATAGATATCATCATTGTCTTTTAATCCAAAAGCACTTTTTTTTTTTTACTTTTGACAATTTTATTATGTTTTACAACTGTTGTTTAATGTGCAAAATTGTTAATGATCTTGCACCCCCACCCTTAAAAGTATTTGTTTATTCGCGTAGAGAAAATATAAGATAAACAAGAGCTTCATCAAGAGGTGACTGTGAAGCACATTTTAGAGTAACTGAGTTTGGTCGATCAGCTTTTTCTGTAAGAGCTGTTAACAACTGGAATAATTTACCAATTAAGACAGTGTCATACTTTTGCACAGTTCAAGCTACATTTGAAAATGTGGTTAAAGAGGAGTCAGGTCTGTAATCATTAAATACTCTTATGCTTTGTCAAGGTTTTACAATTTTGGAGGATTGATTTTGTTATATTGTGTTATGTTATGTAGGATGTATATTGAGGTTTATTTGGTAGTAATTTGGACTGCTGTTTTTATTGTTAAGTGATGGACAATATGTCGTATATTTTCCATTTGTGGGGAGATTTTATTGTAATGATTTTTTTATATGTAATGATGTGATATGGTACTTTCCTGCCCAGGGACTGCAGATGAAATTTAGCTTTGTAGCTAATTCTGGGACAGTTTCTTACTGTCCTTTGTCCCAGTAAAAAAAAAAAAAAAAAAAAAAAATTTGGGGGGGAATCAGACTACCATGGTTGTGCTGTATGTTTTTGATTCACTAAAGAGAATTAGCCCATAAGAGGAATCAAACTACACTGGTGCGCTGTATATTTCTAATACACTAAAAAGAAAAAGCTAATTTATTAATTTGTTTAGGAATCAGGCTACCATGGTTGTGCCACATGTTTCTGACTAATTAAAAAGAACCAGCTAATAATAGTAATTTGTTCAGGAATTGTATTATACTGGTCACGTACGTTATGTGCTGTAAATTCTATTGTCACCTAACAATAGTTTAGTCTGTAAACACCCTCAAAATACAAGTTAGTGGTCCCTTGAAATTTACCCAAGGTTCATAGTGGACCACACAGAATCTGAACTTCCACCAACAACAATACCTCAACATCTTTCTTTCATCAACCAAAAAGTGTGAGGAAAACAAAGACCGAGAGGTATATAGCGCACACTTCCTTTGTAAAACGGACACACATTTGCACACACACTCAGTCGGTGACTGCAGGGAATTGAGTTTGACAGAGTACGCTGAGTGAGTAACTTCAGCTCTGTCGTGCAGGTGGACAGATTTAGGAGGACTGGCGGAGGGAGAGAACTTGCTCCACAAATGTTTAACGAGCTGAAGAAACATTCTCTCTCCACCCCCACATCAGAGGCTCCAGCTCCGTCAAATGAACTTCACCAGACAAGCTCCCCCAGAGCCTGTAAATCACTCCCTATCCTTCATTGATAAGAGCCCGGGGAGCTGTTTATGGGGTACGAAACCGGTGGAGCTGCGGCCTGAAACTCAGATGAACTATAACAGCTAAGCTCACCGCGACCCACGAATCACTCTCAGTCTAAACAGGAGGTTCGAGAAACAAACGCCTAGTCAGAGAGCAATAAGCCCAGTGTGGGAGCGCTTACCTCCATGACTCACATAGCCTTCTTCGTGGTTCTCATGATGATCATCGGACTCATTTGTATTTGGAGCGGGACAAACAGTTGCTAGGGTTACACTGATTAACCGCGAGCCAAAACTCTTGTATCCCATAGGTTGAACACATTTTGTGAGCCATCTCTGGCACAGCAGGTCAGGGCTGTGGCCTCTGTTCTGAGCATCTGCTGAAGGATCACACGCTCTTTGATGTGCTGTTGATCTGCTCAGGCATTGGTGCAACACCATCTGCTTTTAGCTGGTGGAGAGATACATTTTTCAGTGATATGAGATTCTCTCTCTCTTTCTCGCACATGCCATCTCACTTTCTCCCTCTCTCTCGAAATACAACTGCAAAGCACGTGTTTAGCTTTATTTAGCGCATTATGACTTCTCAAACTTAATGTTATCGGCAAAGTTGCTCAAGGCCAGGAATGATGGATCAGACGGTGACTAAATAACCCAGGACAGGACTGTTTCTTGCCTTTTGGGAAGCCCACCATGGTGCATTTAAGGTGCAACAGCTTGTACAATTAATCATGCCCCCATTAGCACAAGGTCCTCCATGAATCTCAGTCCAATGTGGGGAGAGACTCACTTATAGTTCAGAACAAAAGAGAACTTTCCCACACTGATGATGAGGAACCTGAGAACACAGAGCTGGAATGTCCAGGAGGTCAGATGGATTGTTCTGTTGCTTGCAGACGTTAATATATTGTTCAACTCGGTTCAACAAGATCTAGTGCACTACTCAAAATCACTGGCATTTAATGAAACCCTTTTCATTCTTTCTTTTTCTGACTATTTTTTCTCTCTCTTTACTCATTTTCTCTCTTCTTCTTCCTCCCTCCTTCTGCATCTTTCTTTCCTTCCTCCTCCACTTCCTCCTCCTCTCTTCTTCCTTCTCATTCCATTTTTCTTAATTTCCTCTTATTATTTTGTTCAGTTTCTATCTTCTTCCACCTATTATAACATTTTTCTTTCCTTCTTTCTATTACCTAATTTCTTTCTTTCTTTCTTTCTTTCTTTCTTTCTTTCTTTTTTTCTTTCTTTCTTTCTTTCTTTCTTTCTTTCTTTCTTTCTTTCTTTCTTTCTTTCTTTCTTTCTTTCTTTCTTTCTTTCTTTCTTTTTCTTTCTCAATATATCTCCATCTGCTAACTGACCTGACAATAACTTTCAAAACATGACCTTCAAAACCTGCAAGGTTTCATGATTTGGAAAATATGTGTTTTCAGTCACATTCTGTTTCTTTTTTTAATTTGTGCTGAAACACAATTTCTTCACTAAATGGACATAAGAGATTCATTAAACCAACTCAACAGATGGGCAATGGTCAAACGCTCTTAGCAAACTCTCATCAGCAGCCCACTGTATTATTATTATTAACACACAATGACTGAAATATCTCTTTCTCTTAGTAACAGCACCGGGATGTTTATTACCAGCTCTCACACTAACAACAGACACCAAAATAAGTGAATTATAATGAAATGAAACAGGCCACTGCTGCGACGATATTCAAAGCCAACAGCTAAATGAGTCTGACCTTGAAGCTGCTGAGGCAGAGAACTCCTGCCCTACAATTACTGGGGAATTGGGAGATGTTAAACCCATCAAAACACCCCCCACCTCTCAGATCTGCCCAACATCCAAATTTGACCTTGAGGGTGGTATAACGCCAGGCATGTCGACACTCTCCCCAGCAGCACTTGAGCTATTTCAGACACCTGTGTGAAACTAAGCGTTCTGACAAGGCGGAACTTTTTAGCAAGCGCTTGTGAAACAGAAAAGGTCAAAATATCTTAAATCACAAGGCTCGATATCGTCAACGCCCATCTGCATTGACATTAAACCATTGGTTAATAAACAACTAATGAAAAAGAAAGTAATTATTTTGGACATTGAATATTTTTTTTAACATTATTATTGTGGCCCAGTGCAACACAAGAGAATAAAGGTTGTGTAAATGCACATTATTGTATCATAATTCACAAACATAACATTATTTGGTTGCATTATAAAAAAAAGACCATTTTAAAACAACAAACAACTCTCTTTTATTCACAATTATTTGAAGGAATCATAAACATCATGAAATTATGTTATACTTTGCATTTTACTTCTGTTCTGGCTTTTATTCTATAATCGTATAATAATTTGTCGCGTTGGATAAAAGTGTCTGCTACATGAATAAATGTAAAATTGGCATTTCCTTCAGATGCAACACAGAAAATGTTAAAATAATTATTAAAAACAAATTTCTAAAACAGTCCTATCAAAATGTCCACCTTCAGATTATAGTTAGTAGTTGATCAGTTGATGAGTCACATTTCCCGCTCTCATTCATTTTTCTCAGTGATAAGAGTAGAAGTTTATGCTCTCCTCACTTCCTGATAAGATGTGAAGGCTATGGGGAACAATGAAAGCACTGGAGAGGTTTCCTCAGAAACCAAAGATAACTGCTATTCACCTCCTCTTTAACAAGGGCATCACAACATCAATACGTTTCTCTTATCCACATCACCCAGCAGTCTTCTCAGTGCTACTCCTGCTGAGAACAGAAACTTTCACCATGGATGTTGTAGAAAAATATTAGCAATTCAGGAATGGATACCTCTACACATCACACTTTCCTCCATAGTCCAGGAGCAGACATCTAACAGGCTGTAGGGTGTCATAACAGTTCGGAATGAGAATAAGATGCTTATAAACATGCCTTTTCTATTCTCTAGCTGATTTTCTGTCTTTCTTTCTTGATTAAAAGACAGGTGTTCATATCCTATGCAATATGTCAAAATTCCTCCTAACTTTAAATAATAATTCTTCAAATGATTACTTTTTATTGTAAAAACGTTTAAGTTCTTAATATACTGAAATTAATTTTTTGTATTGTGGTTCAGCATCTATTTGATCTATGAATTAATTGTAATAAACTCTTTAACAACACACACACACACACACACACACACACACACACACACACACACACACACACACACACACACACACACACACACACACACACACACACACACACACACACACACACACACACACACACACACACACACACACACACACACACACACACACACACACACACACACACACACACACACAGTTCAAATTCATAATTTGCCAAAATAAACCACAACAGTGACTGTTCACTTTTTAAGTGGCCCTGATTGCGGACGTATTTCTGCCATTAATGTTTTTCAGAGGCATTTAAAAAAAAATTCTTCAACAGCAAATTTTAAGCCTTGAACTAAAGTAACCTCTGAGATGAAGCAAAATAACTATTCAAGAATTGGGAAAGAGACAAAAGTACAAGAACGTCAATGTTTTTTATAATTGAAAGAAAAATTCTACATAAGAATTCTACATTTTTTTACATCAAATTCTATTGCAGAGTCACTATAAGAGAGCAACAAAACAATGATGTTATAATAAACAAAGCCATCCACAGATTCCACACTGCAAGAAAGCATGTTAATTAAAATGCAGTGTGGACAGCTTTTATCACAACGACCCATTCTAGTGTCACGTGCTTGAAGTGAAGAGCAGACAGGGTGTAAAAGGCTTTATAGCCTATATTAAATTCAGATTAATTCACACACACACACACACACACACACACACACACACACACACACACACACACACACACACACACACACACACACACACACACACACACACACACACACACACACACACACACACACACACACACACACACACACACACACACACACACACACACACACACACACACACACACACACACACACAAAAAAAAATCCAAATTCATTGAGCTACTTCTATTTGTAGTACCCGTGAAGCAAAGCATCAGGGTTTGCAAAATACAGCATCAATAATTGGGAATTTGTTTTCTTGAAAATAAATGTGAAATAAATGTTAATGTAAACACATGGAATTTTAATTACAGAAGAAGAAGAAGAAGAAGAGATAAAAACTAATGTCTGGCGTGATAAATCTAAGTTCTAAGACATACAGTAACTACGATTGTTGGATACATCACATTTTAAAACCAAATGAAAAGGTACTATCACCCTTCCTCACCAGGTCATTTTATTCTCTGGCTCATAATTACCTCATGTTTTCAAAAAGAGGCCGTCAAGCTATGACATTTCTTGAGAGACTGACGTCATTCAAAATGCTTTATAGGAGCGGACAGTCACTGTTGAGTTCATTTGATGTTTTCCCATTTCCTCGCCAAGAATTCAACAATTAAGCTTACTAATTTTCATTTTCTAAAAATGAGGCTGAGATCACACAATATCTGGCTTCTAAGGAAGCATACACCATTGTTTAACAACCTTAGAAATCATTGTAGGCCCATCTCCACAGGTTTACATTTAATTATATTGTTTACTTCTGGAACGCTACTGTTGCACTCAGTCGTGGCAAACTTTGATGCTGACTTTGATGTTGATTCGCCACTGAAAGTCACTCAAATCTTTTTATGATATCTTTGAACTCTCCGGCCTCATCATCAGGTGAATGAACACGTCGAATGAGAGGGAGGATATGAGTCAGGAGTAAAATGGTGTCAAAGTCTAAACCATACCTGGGGAGTTCAAGCATGTAACACAGGAAGGAAGTCTGTGCTGACAGCTCAAAGTCATCCCTTTTATGGGCTGAGCATCAGAAAAGGCTTTGACACATTTGACGCGGTGTCAGATCTGCCATAAATGGGTAAAAGAGATGTTGCTCTGTTATTCAATGTTATTCATGTTTATATGTATACAAACATATGATATTTTAACAAAAATAAATAAAAAGGCTCATATTTTGAAGTAAATGCGAGTAAATTCCCTGCGTGTTTGTTATCGCGAGTGAATAATAAATCTAATGCAAAAATAATACACTGTGAAATCCAATTATTGCAGCGACCAGTGGATAATACCACTCCACAGGGGCCTCAGGAGTCTCAGCATTCAAAGCTACTCTTCAAAGAGCATAAAACTTTACAGTCTCTTTAATCATGTCTTACCGGATGCACTGCGGAATATGTTTTGGGTCCCACACATCAGCAGAGGGAAAAAACAAAAAACAGAGGAATCTTACACCGGACACATTAAGATGAATAAAGCTAACAAAACTGCCACTCAAAAATAAAGAGCAAAACAACCAAACTCACGAGTCATATGATTAAAACCGTAGGTGCGCATCGGCTTTGGCTGGACCTGCTGTTCCTGCAACTTTTCAGAAGCACAAGTTCAAAAGGAACACTGCGAGGGGCTCAGATAACATCACAGAGGCCCCAATGGATTTTACTCGTCAGCTTCTCTAGATCTTTCAGGGCCGTCCTCCAGCCAGCATCCCTCCAAAGCACTGAGCTTAACAATCAGGAGGAGTGGTAAGATGGCAAAAAAATACATTTGAGTTTGATAGAGGGTCTGCAGGCATCAATGCAAAAACAGAATACGGTTTCTCTATGTCCCCGTTTCCCCCAATAGGATCATCACCTGGAAGATTACCCTGGTTACGCTGCATTGAGTCAAGTCATCCCTTCTTTTCTCGTCAATCAGACTCCGGAAAGTCTGCGTCTGGAGGGAGAAAAGCCCCCTATTGGATCCCAGTCTCTGCAGAGAGAATATGACAATGGCGCCCAACAGAGAAGCTCTCAGAGGTTGTAATTTTCCACAAGTGTAGAGCTGTTCCTCTGGGAATGAAGGGAAAGGCATAGCTAATTAGTTTTAAATGTAGGCCTTAATTCTGAAAAAGTGGGATATTAAAATTGCATTAATCTGGCCGTGAGCGACTCAATGCAATGGTCATTTTAAAAGGAATTAAATATTTTTGCTATTATGAGCAGTACCGCAAGCACTCAAAGACCAAAGTATACTTCGGCCGTCCGCGTGACTTAATTTTCGTCATCAGGAGGGTCCGCAGACATCCGCACACCCCATCCGCGTGCAGCCCAATTTTTGTCACCGCACGGACAGTGCTGTGCGGGCGTCCGCGGACCCTCCTGATGACGAATACAAATAGATAGATAGATAGATAGATAGATAGATAGATAGATAGATAGATAGATAGATAGATAGATAGATAGATAGATTAAATTTATCAAAAGTGACTGTAAAGACTTTTATAATGTTACAAAAGATTTATATTTCAAATATTTTTCTTTTGAACTTTATTTTATATAAACAAACATAATACATACATTAAAATGTATCATGGTTTCCACAAAATTATTAAGCTGCACAACAGTTTTTTTGAGCACCAAATCAGCATATAGAATTTTTTTTTGTTAAAGGATTATGTGAAACTGAAGTTATGGTAATAATTCAGCACTGCCACAGGAATAATTTACATTTTATATTTAAAGTTTTTACATTTTTACATTAAAGTAAACAAAACATTTAATTGTAATTATGTCACACAATATTACTGATTTACTGTATTTTTTATCAAATAAACCTTAGTGAATATAAGATATTTCTTAAAAAAAATTAAAGAATAATAATACTGACCACAAAATCTTACTTGGTAAACTATAAAATATGCAAACAGACCCAACTTTTTACAAACTGAAATCATATTTAGTGCATCCACTGGCAGATCCGATGGTTTCATCTTTATAAACAAGGATAACCTCATTCATAGACGCGTGTAGAGGACAGGCGAACACAGAAATGTCACTCATTTAAGTGAGATGACATCAGAAGTATAATACTATGCTGGTGAGTCATCATCATTTTGATAATGAAACAATGATGAAATCTGCAGATAAAGGTTACAGTCTCAGTTCATTGTGGATATTTGACACTCCAGGCCTGCCCATAGCCCAAAACCAGCAAGCCCAAGGGGCGCAAAGCACAATGCCTCCATATGCTCACAGATACACGGCTTTATCTGCCTCCCACAAACATTGTTGCGAAAACATGCAAAAGCCAGGGAACAGACTGACAGTTCAGTGCATCTCATTTCCCAATGCAGATTTATTTGTGTAATCATTTCCCTTCATGCAAACAATAGTATAGACCATAACAGCCTTTCTGAAGATGTAAATACTGTTTCACCCATTAAAAAATGTAATTTAGCAAATGGTAGTGGTTTCCATTAATTTTGAAAATTACACCGCACTCAAAGTCTCTCATTTTTATTCATTGTGCTATCACTTTGTGCACTCCAGATACTAAGACTATTAACAAGGTTTAAAACAATGTTATCCAGGGATTTGTGGATGAGAGTTAAACCACCCAGTATTAAATTGATTCTGAAATGCCAAGAGCATTTGCATTTCATTAAATCTCAACAGAACAATTATACCTTTGTGAACAATGATACAGTTGTGAAGGTGTACAGATTACAAATTTGCATTATTTGCACTGGGGGCTGGGCTTTCTCTGCTTGAATTAAATTAAATTTCTAGTATTACTGTTATTTTGCAGTCTAAAATGAGCTTTCTAGAAGCGCTTACAAAGTTGATCTGCCACGTGTACTGTGACTTTTGCCTTTGTGCTCTCAGGAAGGTTTTGATTTAGGTCTAAGCGAGTTTGATGTATAATAGATGGAATAAAATATATTTTAAATACCTTTATTTCATACTAAGTATACTACAAATCCATTATTATCATATTTATTGACATATTACTTGAGACCTACTGATATAAATATTATAATTAAACTTTATTTGCAGTACTTATTTATTGCAAAATGCATATTTCTTAATATTAAGCCTAAAATGTGTTTTAATATCACTATTAGTAAGGATAGTATGATATCTGTATAATATCAGTCTTTAAATGCAGGATATTAAAAGTGTACCATAGTATATAGTTCCACTTTAGCACAATCAAATATAGGCCTATACTTACGTATATCTTTAGTTGAATCTCAGCACTATTTCTGGATAACTAAAGTGCATTAAGTGCAAAATTAGTTGTTCCAATTTAGCAGACTTAAAGTAAACTAATTTAGTATACTAAAAGTACACTAGCAGGGTATTTATATTAAGTACATAAATATGTAAATTTGTAGTATACTTAGTATAAAATAAATATATTTCAAATACATTTTAGTATATTTATTTTTCACTAGGGCAGGGATGCCTGCTGGTGCAAAACAAGGTGAATCGAGGCATTTCTGCTTCACATATTCAATGCTGTATATGGTCTTAATCTAGCCCTGCTTTTCTCCATCTATCCCCTTCTGCCTCCCCCTCATTTGTACTCTAGAGGCTCAGAGTGACCCCCAGGGAGTCAATCAGGGCATCAGAGTCTTTCTAGAGGCCTTCGGTTACACACATTTCTCTGAGAAGAACACAGCTATTAATGTCAGCATGGAGTCACCCTAAGATTCTGCTTTACTCAGTTGTGTTGCCAAAAAGACGGCTTATGACTTCAAAACACTTCGATATTAAGCATAAAGCACTACATTAGCACCATAACACTCCATTTCACCACACCATAAATATTTTTCTTTTTCACAATTTTTCCTCAGTGTAGGCCCACTCTACTTCCAGTTCACGTAACTTATAGTGGGATTGCTTGGAAGAAAATCCACCACATGCTACTTTTGCACGGATGACTCATTTAAATAGGAAGAAATAATAATAATAAAAAAAGTAAAAATGCAAAACAAAATAAAACATTGCCGTAGATAAAATGAAACTAAAGGAATTAAAATAATAGTAAATAAAATGTAAAAAGTAACATAACATGCTTATACCATAAAGCCAAACCAATTTGAAAAAACCCTCACACTGTTAATTGCAGAAAACATTTACACCATCACGTTTTTCATTTTTATTTAATTTAATTTTTAAAATAGTGTTTTTCAGAGAAATCCCTGCAGCGGCTGTCTATTGAATAAAACCATTTAAACTTATGCTAAAAGTCACACTCTATACAGCACTGATAGATAACCCATCCTTGTTCTTCACTGAGTGGTTAGAGGACACTTTAGATAATGCAGACAAACTCACAACAAAAGGGCTTTCAGTTTTCCCAGTTGTTGACAAGTCTTTTGAGCTAGAATGGCCATTGTAGCAGCTGGAGAATGCGAGCACGCGGGGGACATAAAATAGGCGGCTGGAAATTAGGCTGAGAGTAATGTTTATGGAAACAAAGTGAGAGAGGAATGAGTGAAGACATACATTAGCTTTTACTGGGAGTCCATCTCACTGTGTGGAGCGTGCCGATCCGCAGCAGGGGCTGAAGAGAAAGATGAAAAATAATGACAACAAGCTGTCATGTCTGTCCTGCTATTACGGAGCAGTGTCATTTCCTGTCTACAGTATGCACGACTGAAACAGGGCTTCTAGTGCAATAGCTTGCAATGCTGTGTAATTTTCGTCAGCAGGAATTCAGTCTCTGTTGAGGTTGGCTGCATGTGAATGGAAACACTCATGAAACTAATCATTAGTTATCCACAATAGGGCAGCGCTGGGGGTGTGTTGCTTGACTTTGAAGTAGCAAAGAACTGCACGAATGTGTAGACAGATGCATACATATGCGTACTCATAGTCCCCATGGATTTACCTTTGGACACCTGGGAATGAGACCATTTATAACATGCTACAGATGTCCCCATATGGCAATGATTTATTCTAAACTTTGTGCTCTCCCACTTATCACGCTCTTATCTCTCTCGCACACACGCACAAACATACACACACACACGCACGCACGCACGCACGCACGCACGCACGCACGCACGCACACACACGTTTTGTTATCCAGGGTCACATATACATGTACATATAAACAGGTGCTGGTCATAAAATTAGAATATCATCAATAAGTTAATTTATTTCAAGAATTCAACTTAACAGGTGAAACTAATATATTATATAGACTCATTACATGCATAGTGAGATAATTTCAAGCCTTTATTTGTTATAATTTTGATGATTATGGTTTATAGCTTATGAAACCCACAAAATCAAAATCCCAGAAAACTAGAATATTACATGAAATCACACAGTAATTACACAGTGATACCATGGTCATTGAACCAGGTTTTGGTTCTTTTGGCAGTGTGGGCAGGTGCAAATCCTGCTGGAAAATGAAGTCAGAATCTCCATAAAGCTTGTCTGCTGAAGGAAGCATGAAGTGCTCTGAAAATGTCCTGGTAGACGGCTGCGTTGAGTGGACAGCACAGTGGACCAACACCAGCCGATGACATGGCTCCCCAAATCAACACAGACTGTGGAAACTTCACACTGGACTTCAAGCATCTTGGATTGTGTGCCTCTCCATTCTTCCTCCAGACTCTGGGACCTTGGTTTCCAAATGAGATGCAAAATTTGCTCTCATCAGAAAAGAGGACTTTGGTCCACTGTGCTTTATTAAATCCAGAGTCAACGCAGCCGTCTACCAGGACATTTTCAGAGCACTTCATGCTTCCTTCATTTTCCAGCAGGATTTGCACCTGCCCACACTGCCAAAAGAACCAAAACCTGGTTCAATGACCATGGTATTACTGTGTAATTACTGTGTGATCTCATGTAATATTCTAATTTTCTGGGATTTTGATTTCGTGGGTTTCATAAGCTGTAAGCCATAATCATCAAAATTATAACAAATAAAGGCTTGAAATATCTCACTTTGCATGTAATGAGTCTATATAATATATTAGTTTCACCTGTTAAGTTGAATTCTTGAAATAAATCAACTTTTTGATGATATTCTAATTTTATGACCAGCACCTGTATATATATATATATATAATCAGCCAATCACATGGTAGCAACTCAATGCATTTAGGCATGTTGGCATGGTCAAGCTGATCTGCTGAAGTTCAAACTGAGCATCAGAATGGGGAAGAAAGGTCATTTTAATGATTTTGAACGTGGCATCATTTTTGGTGCCAGTATTTTAGAAACTGCGGATCTACTGAGATTACACCTCCCAAAATGCTTGCTACGGATGCAAAAAACGCAGAAAATCGAACCCAATCAGATTTTTTTTATGACGGACAAAAGTAATTTTTTTACGTGCGAAGATTTCGGACGTGAATTTCGGACTCA